>NC_134530.1:26149264-26458688 GCF_050624435.1 Tenrec ecaudatus
ATGTTGGGAGAATGGCGATCGATTTGTTAGGGATATCTCTTCTCCCCGCCTCGGTAACCTTGTTGATGGTCAGAGTTGGAATGTAGGATTCCAGCATTAAAGCGTCATGGTGGAAATGCCGAACGGGCCGATGGCGAATTATTAGTTCAGTGGTTCCGTACTGAGGTAGCATTCCAGGTTAAGGTAATAAAAGAATACATTCTCCCGACTTTTTACCCATCTGTGGCCACGCAGATACAGTGATACACCTGCTGTGGGCGGGCTGCCTTCAACTTTGTTGCCACCCTTCAGTGAGCCCCTTTCCGGGAACCTCACTTCGGAGAGGGGATACGAGTCTCGGAAGTTTTCCTGAAGTGATTTATCTTTAAGTTTGCTCCCTAGCGTTGTGTAAGACCGGCTACCTCGCATGAATGAATAATGGAAACAATCGCTTGGAGCCTGTTGAGGCGCTAGGCACAGCGCTGTAACAGCCCCCATCCCGTGGGAAGTGGCTGCAGCTCAGGTCACCTCCTGGAGGAGGGAGGGGCTGGAATGCGGGGGAAGGCTTAGATAAGATCTGGAGGGTGTTCCAGGTCAGGGGGCAGCACCCCGACTTAGGAAGGTACATGACTTGGGAGGGGCCCCTCCAGTGCCGCGGTGGAAGGCTTTGGGCTTCATGCTCTGAGGTGATGCACCCAGCCCTGTTACCGCTGGTCGAGAAAGGGTGAAGGAAGCAGTGGATCCTGGGAAGACGGACAAGCACCAGATTGCCAGAATCTCAGGCGTGTGTACTTTTATTCCCAACCATGAGGCAATTAAACTGCCAACTTCCTGCCTGTTTGCTATCTGGCAGGCACTTCTGGGCAGAAGGACCCACCTGTGAACCACACAGATCTCTACTTTAGGAACCTGCATTCTAATTCCCAAGAAAGCTAGTAATTAGACTCTGCCATCGGGTCGATTTTGATTCGTGGCACCCTATAGGATGGGGTAGAACTGCCACTGTGGGTTTCTGAGATTGTAACTCTTAACGGGATTAGAAAGCCTCATTTCCTCTCTGCAGAGTGGCTGGTGGTTTTGAACTGCTGCCTTGTGGAACGCGGCCATCGAGTTACCACAAAGGCATGTGTGAGGGCTCCTTTAATTCTAGTAGGAGGGACTAGAGAACTGTACTAGCAAAATTGTCAGCGTTGTTGAACTAAATTAAGCCAAGGGGGTGTGACGTCAGAGACGGTGGTGGGTCTGTAGGCCCTCCTTGAAGGGGTGCCTTTGCACTGGGCAGAGAGGAGAGGCTCACAGGCAGAACAGCTGTGAGGGTCAGCCCCGATCCCTGATCTGGAACAAGTTGGACATGTTTGAGAGCAGCTGGAGGCTGGCCCGCCTGCTGTTGCAGCTTCCTGTGCCGGCCTGGGTGTTGAATGCTTAGCCTGGCCTAGCCCAGCCAGTCCTCTTGGGACCCCTCAGCGAAGGCGCTGGTGCCCTACATACAGGGTAGAATATGAGGTGATGGTCAAGTGGCTTGTCTAGGTCATGCGCTAGAAAGTGGCAGACCACTTCTAGCTTCTCAGTCCCAAAACTTCTCAAATTCCAAAGCTCCTGTGTTCGTAGTCTGTGCCCCAAGAGGCGAGTTCCTCCAGCCGGAGCGCCACAGCTCCAGGCTGGTGTGGGAGTGTGCGAGGGTGGTGGGCTTTCCATGTGGCCCTCCGGCACAGAAATGGGAGGCTGTGGTGCTTCAAGGGCACGCTCTGAAGGGCTGGCCCTGTATTTTTGTCTTGAGTTTTGCATCAGTTCACAAAAAGTGTTTAATGTCAACACTTTGGTTAGCAAGCATGCTTGGAGTTAGAAGGAAGTAAAACTCCAGAAAGCTTGAAAGGAGGTGGAGGCTGACAGATTGCTGGAGTGCTTCTGCTGGCTGCCTTTGGCCAGAATCGCTTGCCGGTTGTAAGTAGCCTCTTCTGTACAGGACCCCTCCCCAGTGGGGTGAAAACTGCCCTGCACAGCAGGGCACCGTAGGTAGCTCAGATGTTGAGTGAAGTCACAGCCCTCAGGAGAGCAAAGGGCGATTAAAAAAAAAAACTTCCTCTGCTGGGATTCCTGGCACTTTGCTCTGCCAGCTCTGATGTGTCCAGGAAGTGGAGTGTCAGGCTGTCATGGGATGGTGTGCGGAGGTGTTTGCTCAGAGGCTCTGTGCTAACCTAGCAGAAGAAAGCCTATTCAGGTGACCCGACTGGTGTCCCAGAGCTGACTGGGGGCAGGAAGATGTGCCAGCCCTACCGCACAGGTGGAGGGGCCAGGAAGCTCGACCCTTGTGAACCTCTGTGTCCTCAGCTGTGAACGGGGATCCTAAGAACAGCCTCAAGGCTGCTCTGGACATGTGAGCTTGAGGGGCCAGTGTGTAGTAACTCGCATCACTCTGCAGATAGGGAACTGAGGCCCGAGGGTCAAACGGAGGTCTCGGCCGTCAGAGCACCGAACCAAAGCCAGTGCCCTTGGTTGGACTCAGGGCGCATCTTGGGTTTTCCAAGGCTGTCAGCCTTTGTGGAAGCAGGCAGCCTCATCTTTCTCCTGCAGAGTGGTGGGTGAATTTGAACCGATGACCTTGCAGTTAGCCGCCCAATGCCTACCCCACTGTGCCACCAGGGCTCCTCCACCAGGCAGCACGAGGGAACTTCATACCGTATTGGAAGCTAGAGTTTTCCCATTCACTGGCCTGCAGTCGCAGCCAGCACCCTGGGGAGCCACTGTTTTTCTGGGGGAGACTGCTGACACATTGGGGGCTTCTCCGCATGTCAGTACTTCAGCCTTAAAGTAGGAGTGGCAAGATGCCTTTCCCCAGCACCCCAGCCTGCTCGGGCGGTACCCACACGTGCCCAACAGAGGTTGCCCAGGGCTGGGCAGGGCAGGTGCTCAGGCCATGAAAACCCGCTCCTCCTCTGAAGCAGGCTTTGCTGTGCCCACCTCTCTGGGTTCTTTGGAAATGAAGTGCGACTGGGAGCTGACCCTGGCACCTGGGTTTGCTCGTCTTCACTCCTTACAGACTCAAAGGCACTTGTTGGAAGAGAAACAGAAACTGATTGGAACTGGGCCACAGATCACTAGACCACTGAGTTTCCTTGTGAAGTTGTTCTGTTAATGGGCAGGGCTAAGTGAACCCGTGGAACAGACCACTTGGCTTGCTTGGAGTGCCTGGGTGGAGCACATAGTTCATGTGTGCAGTAATGGTTCAGGTTAAAGTCCACCAGAAACACCTTGGAAGAAAGGTCTGGCGATTACTTTAGAAAACTTGCCGCTGAAAGCCCTGTGGGCTGCAGTTCTGTCCAACACCTGCAGGGGGGTGTTGCCGCAAGTCAGGGTCAGCTCAGCAGCTACTGGTTATTTTTCTTTTTAATTTATAATAAATTTATTTTTAATACTGAAGAGATAGCTCATGTTGACATGAAATTGTTGCGGCAATTTAAAATTCATATTAACTTTTGAAGACAAATCTTCTGAAAGTGGCAGACATCTTAACACTGATCTTCAGTTATCACATCTCCATCATAGCACTTTGTAAGTTGATATTCTTTGCTAAACTGACCCGAGTCAATATATATTCCAATTACAGCTGGTTGCACCTGACAGCTTGTATCTTCTTTTTTTAAAAAAAAACATTTTATTAGGGGCTCATACAACGCTTATCACAATCCATGTATACATCAACTGTGAAAGAACATCTGTACATTCTTTGCCCTAATCATTTTCTTCTTTTTTTTTACATTTTATTAGAGGCTCATACAACTCTTATCACAATCCACACATATACATACATCAATTGTATAAAGCACATCCGTACATTCTTTGCCCTAATCACTCTCAAAGCATTTGCTCTCCACTTAGGCCCTCTGCATCAGGTGCATCAGGTCATCTTTTTTCCCCTCCCTCCCCGCTCCCCCCTCCCTCATGAGCCCTTGGTAATTTATACATCGTTATTTTGTCATATCTTGCCCTATCCGGAGTCTCCCTTCCCCCCTTTTCTGCTGTCCATTTCCCAGGGAGGAGGTCACATGTAGATCCTTGTAATCAGTTCCCCCTTTCCAACCCACTCACCCTCCACTCTCCCAGCCTCGCCCCTCACACCCCTGGTCCTGAAGGTATCGTCCACCCTGGATTCCCTGTGCCTCCAGCTCCCATATGCACCGCTACTGGTTATTTTTCATTAACCCACACCTTCTTAAAGAAGTAACCAGTTTAGAAAATGGTTTAGAGTTTGGCAGATGTTGGGCCTGAGCCTAGCTGTGATAGGGACTCTCCAGCTCCCGGGGGCTGCCAGATGGCAGGGAGAAGGGCTAGCATGCAAACCAGGACATGCATTGGGGGACAGGCCCCCCAGAAACTACTATCTGACCCCTGAGGGTGTGAGCCCTTATACTGCACTAGGGGAGAAGCGATGCCCACAGTGCTCTGTGGGACAGACAAGGCTGGGAGCTGGGTCAGGGTGGCAGCCTGTCGCCACATCTGGGAGTTTGGACTTGGTGTGAGGGCAGCTGGGTGTGGATGCGTGTCGTGCCAAATAGAGGCAGAGTTGGAAGCCCACACAGCACCTGTGTGGTGGCTTCTCTGGTGCCACAGGTGTTCCTGTGGGGAGCTGCATTTGACACGTATGCTGATTTGTAGTTCTCAGCTTGGATTATTAGGGTGGGGAGGGGAGTGGCGCTGAGGTGGGGTGGGCATGTTGTCCCCATGGGCTGAGTCGGATGTGCTTGGGAGCCACAGCAGGGGCCCCAGGGCAGGGAAGGCAGGGGGCTGTGTGTGTGAAGTCTGAATGGGCCACGAGTCCATGAGGGCTTGTGAGAACTGACCAGCTAAGGTGTGGACAGCCAGGTGTCCATGGGACTCCACCTTCAGGAGACCATCATCCCAACCTTGGCAGGCCCAGCTCCAGGCCATAGGGTGGGAGCCCAGGTGTCATTGAGGGACTGGAATGCTGGCCCGGCCCTGCGCCTCTTGTGCACCAAGCCCCAGCGAGCACCTTCATTGAGCAAGCAGTGTGTTGTGTTTCCACAGTTACAGAATGTCCGAAGGGGACAGTGCTGGCGATTCCGTCCATGGGAAGCCTTCTGTGGTGTACAGGTTTTTCACAAGACTTGGACAGGTGGGTGTGCCAACAGGGCCTGAGGTGACCGCATCTCTTTAGAGAAGGAGCTGCACTGGTGACAGCCTCACCTCTCTGCTGGCTGATGGGCATGTACCCTCAGGAGAGAACTCTCCTGCCAGCAGGGGAGGGTCTGCGGGTGCATGCTTGGACTGGCCGGCCGTAGGGCCCAGGTGGGACAGCACTGCAGGCTTTGGGGGCTGCTGTGACCTATGCCACGCACACAGTCTTCTGGGTTTTGTTTTTCACGGCCTCAGAGAACAGAAAGGTGGGACTAGTCGCAGGCGTGGCAGACCCAGGTGCTACCGCCCCGCCTCTTCCCATCCACCCCATCCTGTGTCGATCACACGGGTGTCCCTGGGGTGGGGATTGGGGTGTTCCAGGAGGCCTGGCCCCATGCGCTGCTCTTGCCAGCTGGTTCTCCACCCCATTTTCCACAAACACCCCTCTGGAAGGCTCAGAGGCGGCATCTGGTGTCTGTTGTCTGTCAAATGCGGACATGGAGCCTGCCTCCAAAAGGGCCCTAAGGGGGCCCTGCCCCACGGCTGCTCTGGCTTTCAGCCCCAGGGAGAGTCTGGTGCTGCTGGGGTGCAGAACTGAAAACACTGATTCTTCATTCAAGTGGCATGTGGGAAACTGGTGACAGCCGTTGAAGTGGGGTGGCGAGCGCGGATGGCTGACATGTTCATGATCGCACCCACACCTCCCTGGGCTGAGCTCCCTCAGCACACACACAGCTGCTCCGGTGGCCCCAGGCACCGAGGTCTGGGCTGCAAGGACTGTCAGCAGAGCCTGAGGTCACCCCAGTGCTGTGGACCAGGCCAAGGGGTGAGGGGCTTGAAAGGTCCCTGTAAGGCGCCCTGTGCTTTTCCCCAAGTCTGCCCTTGCGGCTACTGCTGCGGCCCCTCCGTGATGGACTGCTTTCTCACCTTCGTCGGTGGGCAAGAGATTGGCCGGTCCCAGGAGTTACTGTACATCCATGCTGATTAATTGTGTTAGCTGCCTGGTGTTAGAGAATGGGTGGATGGATGAACGAATGAACAGACTGTGTGTGTGTGTGTGTGTGTGTGTGTGTGTACGTGGACACTTACAGACAATGTGATGTCTGGCTGTTTTGGTTAGTTCTTCTTGAAGTAGAAAGCAAAGGGGTGAGAAGAGAGGGTTTCCACTGGCCGCATGGCTTGTACAGGACACAGTGTGACAAAGTGCAGAGCTACAGTGTGTAACTATGTGAACTTGTGTCACCAGATCTACCAGTCCTGGCTGGACAAGTCTACCCCTTACACAGCGGTGCGATGGGTCGTGACGCTGGGGCTGAGCTTCGTCTACATGATCAGAGTTTACCTGTTGCAGGTATGTGTGGCAAAGGGTGGGGACGTGTCCTTGGTGAGCTGGGGAGGTGCTGCATCTCCAGGGCAGACACAGGGCACTTTCTCAGTTGCGCCCCTTGGGACAGGATACCACCTCAGGCTCTCCTGTGTGTCTGTGAGACGGTTTCCTGGCTGGGAATACTGACAGGGCCACCTGGTTTCTAAGAGCACACCTTGAAGGCTGTCATTCCCTCAGGTCTTAGAGGTCTTGATGTCTTCTTTTTTATGATGTCCTGGGAGGTGGTTGGGTTCTTTGAGTTGGGATGCGCTCTCCTTTCAAAGAGACCCCCTTCTTCCTCCCCAGGGCTGGGGGACTACCTGCAGCCCAACAGGTGGTGCTGTTGAGTGCTGGGCTGTGGGAAGTTCTTTTTTCCAGAGTCATGGTCCAGTGGCCTCTTGGGATATAGTTTGACTATGGGGTGCTCTCCGATTTGCTGATGGAATGCCAGTCAGCAGATGCCAGGAGCACTGAGTTTAAATGGGCACTCCTCCATTCTCTAACAGAATGGCCCAGAAACCCTGATTTGGTGGGGTTCGGCACAGGATCACCTTACTCTGCTCTGAACCGAACTGCACCATGAAGATAGACCAACGGGCAATGACTTCCTTTTCCGCACCTCGTCTTCGACTGTCAGACTTAGACTGGTGAAGGCGGAAAGTGGCAGCGGCCAGAGCTGAGGTTTCAGAGCGCATCACGCAGCCCTGGTTTCTGCTGGGTCAACTCGGCGCCTTTAAACCAGCGGTTCTCAACCTGTGGGTCGCCACCCCTTTGGGGGTCGAATTGCCCGATTCATGACAGTAGCAAAATGACACTTATGAAGTAGCAATGGAAATAATTTTATGGTCAGGGGGGTCACCATCACATGAGGAACTGTATTGAAGGGTCGCGGCATTAGGAAGGTTGAGAACCACTGCTTTAAACGAAGCCAGTGGCCGAGCGTGGGCTGTGTTTGGATGCCCGCTGTCAGGGTGGCCGCCCGGGATGTCTGGGGAAGCTGTGCCTTCAGCCCGTTAGAGTCCTCACTGGGGACGGCTTCCTGATTCACCTGGTCTGCATTTCTACTGCGCTGAGCGTGTGGCCCTGGCTGGGCGTCTTTGGTCATGCGGTCGTGTGGGAGAGAGTGCCAGCCTCAGCACCGGGTATGTGGTAATGCTTCAGACACGTAACATTATTGTGCTGTGGGGTGTGTGCCAGGGTGGGCTCCAAGCCCCCGTGCACATCAGAACCCCTTGGGCGTGCTGAGCTTTCCCATACTGGAACCCAGTGCTGTTTTGAAGAAACTCCTTTTCTGGGGCCCCCTCTGCTCAGTCTGGTGCCTTCCCATCTTCCTGTCCTGACCCGAAACCCTGGGACTAGCCTGCCATTATGGAAGCCCATTGTCCTCAGTCACCTGCATTGTCGCCCACTCTCCACAAGTCCGTGGGTCTGCTTCCAAGTCCAATGAGAGCAAAGCATCGGGTCCTAGCTTGCATGCGAGCGCGTTGGGGCGAGGGGGGTGTCCCTGCTGATCTGCGCACCCTTCTCTTTCAGGGCTGGTACATCGTAACCTATGCCTTGGGAATCTACCACCTAAACCTTTTCATAGCTTTTCTGTCTCCAAAAGTGGACCCCTCCCTAATGGAAGATTCAGGTAAAGGGGAGGCTGTGGGTGGTGGTGGTGGTGGTGGTGTGTGCATCACAGGCTCCATTCCCCACACCCCCCCCCCCACGCAGCATTTAAGTTGCACTTAAACAGTGAGTGGTGGTGAGGAGAAATGGGGTTGTAGGGTAGCCTGATTTTTAGCAGTATGCCAGGCCAGGCTCTGAGCACCATACACGCATGAGGCTCACGGCAGTTAGTAACTTGCCCTGGTTCACATGTCAGAGCAAGAGTTGGGCCCCAGAGCCTGTGCCCCACCCTCCCTCCTGGGTGGCAGCATGTCAGTGGGGGGCTTGACCCCACCCATAAGGCCGCTGTCTCACCTGCCCAGGGTTCTTAGCAACTCGATGGCTCTGAGGTGCTGAGCTGACTACCCTGCACCTGCCCCTGTCCCTGAGGCTCCTTTGCTCTTGGTACCTGGCCAGTGGGGGTGGTGCCCCAGCAAGGTCGAGGAGTCCTTGGTGCAGTTTGTCTGCTGCCTCACCAGGAAATCCTCTTGTCAGGGAGTCACACAGGCTGGTCTCTGACTGACCTCCTCTAACTCCCAAGGGAAAGGAGACTCCCTGTCAGCAGCCCACGGCTGATCGTAGAGGTCAGGCCTGCCTTCGCGCTCGGCCTTTCCACAGGTTCTGACCCTGGCACTCTCCTGGGTTCAGCGATTCAGCACCAGCCACTGGCTCACTGTTGGAGGTGCACGAGGGAAATAATGGCTCATGACCTGGCGACAGCTTTGCCATTGGGGCAGCATTGTCATAACTGTGCCTACAGGCAGGCCTCTCCCTTGGCCCCTTGGCCCCTGCCCACCTCCAGCAAGTGTTAGCACAGCCCTTCAGCTCTCTAGCAAGTGCCCAGAGACCCCACTTGACCTGCTACCTGAGCCTGGCAAGCCTAGCCCTGCCAGTGTCTGGAGGGGCACCACTTGGCCAGCAAGCCCCTCAGCTTTCTGGCGCCGTGGGCTGGCTACCCACCAAGACGTCTGGTCTCTGCTGCTGCTGTCTCGTGACCTCCTGTGTCAGCTCAGCTTCTCTGTCTGAGTCCGGGAGGTTCCCCCGTGCTTCTGTCCTAGGGGTCCCGGGCTCCCTTCTGCCCCGGGCGTGCCTCCCTGTCGGCCTGTCCCACTGTTCATGCTCCCATGCTCCTTACTTGCAGCAAGTCCCCTGCATGTGGACCCACGTGACTTAAGGTCCACCAGTCAGTCACCTGGTGGACGTCCCCACATGGAGGGAAAAAGGATGTGCACTACGGGCGTTTCTTTGAGATGACAGACTGTGAGGTCTGTCCCAGATTGTCTAATGAGAGTCGTCCAGGACACGCAGTGAAGCACTCTCACTGACTACGGCCACTGGGAGAAGAAGAAATGGCCGAGACCCCTTTTGTCTGCTGGTGGGGAAAGTGCACCTGCCCCAGGTGAAAGGAGAGCCTGCGGCCCCCTGCTGTGCACCTTCCAGAAAGGTCCATTCCTTCCTCTCTTTTGTGCTCCTTCACAGGACAGCTGGCGTGGGCCATGAGTTTTCTTAGGCAGTCATTTAGTGTCTAGTTCCCTTACACAAGATTTTAATGCGGCACTTCTAAAGCAGGGAACCGACTGGTCAGTTGCCTAGCAAGCCCAGCCTACCTTCTGGATAGTAGGCTGCCTCTCCACACACCCGGCCCCCGTCTGGAAAGATTGTAGGCCAAGGGGACGAGAGCGTGGGGAGGGCTTCAGCTCAGACCTGGGCTGCCTTTCAGATGATGGCCCTTCCTTGCCAACCAAGCAGAATGAGGAGTTCCGACCCTTCATCCGGAGGCTGCCAGAGTTCAAATTTTGGTGAGTTCAAATTAAGGGGGTGGAGCTCTGGCGGTGGAATGTTTCCGAGAGGGGCAGCTAAGCCCCCAGCTGCTGCATGGGAAATCCATGGGATTTCTACTCCTGTCGGGAGTTACAGTCTCGGAAACTCACAGAGGCAGTGCTACCCTGCCCTAGAGGGCCGCTGTGAGTTTGTTTGAATCCTTACGGGGATTGGAGCAGGGCTTGTGCTCGACTGGTGGGTCAGATGGGACTGAGTTGGGCTGGCCAGTGAGTCCGCCTCGGTGGAGTAGGAGCTGTGTGGCCCTGCCTGTCCAAAGTTTCAGGCTGGGCGGGGCCAGGTGTGCCCCGGGAGAGACCCCGGCATTGTTGGGCATTGACTCCTGTTCTAAGCGCACCTCAAACGAGCATGGTTCCTGAGGGTAACCAGGGACCTCAAATCCAGGCCCTGGGAAGGAGGACCCACTGCCATGCTCCCTCCTTGCTGGACCTCTCTGCACTCTCTGCAGCCCGGCCTGCTCAGTCGGCTGAATGGACAGCCCCATGCCTGTGGTCAGTGGGCTGGTGCAGGTTTCTCCTGGCTCAGCTGCACTGCCCAAGCCCCAAGCAGGGAGCCGCTTGCTTTCTGCAAGCCTCGGGAGGGGCTGCTTTGTGTCGCGGGCACTGGTGTAGGAGCTAAGACGTGTGCGTGTGGCAGGTGGCAAAGGACGCGCGGTGTGTCCAGGCCAAGGACACCACAGACCACCTGTCCGCCCTTGGTCCGCCCCGTGCTGCCCACAACCCCCATCCTTGGTTAGGGGATGGAATAATGCTGGTTCAGCCTGACGTTCGCACTGCCAGCTCTGTGTTTGGGTGGGCGCTACATGGTCTTTGTGGGAGGAGTGTGATGTGCCAGAGCAGGTTGGTGGCTAGAAGGGGGTGGGAGGAGTGAAAGCGGGTCCTGAAGACGCTCAGCGTGAGGCTCGGGGCAGGGCAGCCTGAAATGGAGCCTACCTTGCTCTGGAGGAAGAAGAGCCTGGGCTTTGTCACTGGCCGTGGGTGAGGGGATGCTGCTTTAGGGCCACGGCAGCAGGATGGTGGTGCAGTAGGGGGAGCCGTGGTGGCAGCTGGTGGATGGACGGACAGGGCTGCAGTGTGAGTCTGGGCCACAGCCAGTCCCCCCCACCCACCCCCGTCCACTTTCTCCAAATTCTGCACTGCGCTCCTGCAGGTGGTGGACGTAGATATGAGACAGAGGAGCTGGGGAGCCTCAGAGAACAGCAGTTGGTCTGTGGACTGTCGTGACTGACACAGGTTCTGGGTCACATTCGAGCCACTGGGAGGGCTCCGTGGCTGGCTCACACCAGCCCATCCTATGCAGCCCCTCTAGGAGTGGGTCTTTCCGAGAGCCACCTGCTGGCTTGCTGTGGCTGAAGCTGGTGAATGGCCACGCTAACCTGCCCCTCTCCTCAGGCACGCAGCCACCAAGGGCATCCTGGTCGCCATGGTGTGCACATTCTTCGAGGCGTTCAACGTGCCGGTGTTCTGGCCCATCCTGGTGATGTATTTTATCATGCTCTTCTGCATCACCATGAAGAGGCAGATCAAGGTAACCAGGGCACTGGGTCTGTGTGCGGTGTGCAGAGAGGGGTTGCCGGCCTGGAAGGTGCATTAGGATGGCGAGTTCCAGTCTGGGGGGTGCTTCAGGGGGTGTGTGTGTGGGGGGTAGGGGGGGTGATGGTCTTTACTGTGAGGTGCCTTAGGATTGGAGGTGATGGTCTGTGAAGTACTTCAGGACGGGGATGGGTGACACAGTCAGCCTGTGAAGTGTTTTAGGGTGGGGGGTATCTTAGTTAATCCAGCAGTGCTGTAATGAGAGAATGCACGTGGATGGCTGGAACAGAAATGTCTTCCCACAGCTGGTGGGGGGGGGGCTGTGCTTGTCAGTCTGAATTCAGGGCACCAGCTTTAGGGGAAGCCTTACCTTAGTGGCTCTGGGGGGAAATTCCTTATCTTCTTGCAACATCTGTGGACTGATTGCCCTAGGAAATCTCCATGTGCCTTGGCATCAATCCCTCCCCTCCCCGCAGGTTCTTAACACAGGGACCTTGGTTTCAGGAGCCAGGTTCCACTCCCATTCTCTCCTTGCCTCTCTCCTTTTGTCTTGTCAGATAAAAGGTGGTGTTGGGTCCCACCCCAGGGGCATTCTCCTTCCATCCCTTAGGGCTAAGCCCCCAGTAGGGTGGTGTACTTACTCCACCCTAGTCCCTGTAAGGCAGTCGTGGGACAGGGCGACATCATCTCTCTGAGAACCGTGGCCCAGCCAAGTCGACAGATTTCTAGGGAACACAATTGAATCCATGACCCCTGGGGTGTTTTGAGGCAGGGGTGCAGTTGTTGTCTATGAGGGCCTTAGGGTGGGGGTGAGAGGACCCCAGGGCTTGCTCCCAGTACTCAGCCCGCACTGGTGTTCAGGTGAAGAGCTCTGTGCACTTACCTTGCAGTTGAAGAGTCAAGCTTTAGTCATGCGGGTCAGTCTTCAGATGTTCAGTGCCCACAGGACGGTTATAGACCCGAGGCCCTGCTGCTGGGCTGCCAGTTCTGAGGCTGTCACATCAGAGTTGTGCACCACCAGGGCCTGTGCAGCCGTGCTTCCTCAGGTGCCTGCCTCCCCTCCCTCCGTCAGGGCCCCGAGCCATCTCACCTGTCCCCTACCCACTTGGGCTATATGCACACGAGCTAGGCCTGGCGCCTGTGCGCAGTGGAGATGCCAGTGTGGGCCCTCTGCCATCTGCCTGTTAGGGAGAAGTGAGTCCCTCCGCTAGGTCAGGTTTTGGGAAACGGATGTGTGGGAGCCACCTGTAAACGACTTGGCGTGTGTGTTTCTCTTCCCAGCACATGATCAAGTACCGGTACATCCCGTTCACCCACGGCAAGAGGAAATACAAGGGGAAGGAGGACGTGGGCAAGACATTTGCTAGTTAGAAGCCGGACTGACTCCATAACCCATCTCTCAAGAACGGTTTGAGCCATTGTAACAATGCCTTTTTTCTTCACATAAAGTAGTTGATTATGAGGAAGTCGAATTTTCTTTCTAAAAAGGAGCTTCAATTATTTGTATCAGCTCAATCAGGTTCTGGAAGAAAGTGGCATTTAAACCAGACTGCATCGATGTATCTCTCAGTGCCATTCAAGTGCTCTGAAGCTGCGTGAGCCCTAGAAGCCCGGGGCGGGACCGTGGAAGGGGCGGGGAGGGGGGGCAGGCGGCTGGGGGGAGCGGCAGCCTCATGAAGTTCTGGTCACCCTGCAAGGCTGGGAGCTCCAGGACGGCGCAGCCAGTGTGAAGAAGCCGCGCTCTCCAGGACACCCGGGCCACGCCAGACTCCGCAGGAGGGTGGCCTCATCTGATGTCGCCTGTCTGGAGGAGCCTCGCCAGTAACGGAGGACTCCCAGTACCTGGGTTTCCTGCCGGCTTCCCAGCCCCGCCTCACCACGTGTCCCATGGGCCTCCGACATGATGACTCAGCCTGTTCTGACCTGGAGGGCTTCTGAGCGCCTGAGTGACAAATATAGATACTATATTTTAATCGTTTGAGATTATTTTGACATATTTCTTTAATATGTAAAGAGTTGTTTTTGTGTTTTGGATTAATTTAAATTTGTTTTCCCACAACAGCAGCCCCTTTAAGGAACCGACAAAACCGGGAAAGTCACGTGGGTTCTGTGGGTTTTCTACAGGGGTGGGAGCCAGAACTCGGACCTGCATGTCAACTTTTTCATGTGATAAAAAAAGCAAACAAGCGCTTAAAACCTTTTACTAAGTGACTTTTTAATCCAACTTTATTAAAGCCAGTGTCCCCTTTCCTGTGTTAGTCTGTCTCTGAAACAGCCCGGTGTGGGGGGAGGGGGGAAGCTCCCTCTCCGCACTGCCAGACAGCCGTGGGAATCCGAGTCTCCCTGGCTGCAGACTGGGTTGCCAGCCACCCCCTTCCTTCCGCCTGTCACTTGAGATGCTGGCTGCTAGCGCTGGCTCTTCCTGGACCAGCCTGCAGCTCCTCTGCGTCTCCAGGGCACTCGACCCCTGACCCCTGTGAGACTTCCTGCTGAGCTCACTGGAAACCAGCCTGTAGGTGCCATGATCCTTACGCAAGGGCGTCTTTTCCTCCAGAAGAGTAGAAGCACTTCACTCACGACCATGCTAGGAACTGCTTGGGCCTCCAATGTGGGAGAGCACACGGGCTGTCAGAGTGGCCTCAGCGACTGGCCTGGTCCTGCCCCAGGGCCCTGGGCTGCTGCCTCGTGCCCCATTGAATGCTGCTCGTGCAGAGGCAGTTAGCAGTGGCCTGTCTCGGGCACGCTGGCCTTACAAACTGAGGAGCATGGGTATTGTTCTAGGCCTGACAGCTGGGTCCTGCCCCATTAGAAACCAGGGCTGGCTGATGGAGGCCTTCGTCTGAGGCTGGCTCCCGGCTGGAGGCAGGCCCATTGTATGGAGCAGCACTGCTGGGGCGGGACTGCACTAGCTGGGTCCAAAACCTCCAGCTCACCTGACCATAACACCGTGCCACGTTTCCTAGTGCAGCCCCACCACAGGCACAAACGGAACACTTAGAAGACCAGTAGGTACAACAGAGTAAACAAGTGTGTAGTGGGGTGGACAGGTGCTGGCCCGCCCACCCGCCTGCCACGGAGCCTGCTAGGAAAGTGCTGCCGGCTCCCCAGGGCCTCTCCTGAGCACTGGTTCGCATGGCAACCTCTCCTCAGTCTTCTGCGCATCCCGAGGCAGCTGAGTGTGGTGCGTTGGCGTGAAAACTCCCCTCCCCTTCAAGCTGCCGGCCCCAGATAGGACCCCCCTGCCCCACTTCCCTCTAGTTGACAATGCCAGCCCAAATAGGAGCCCCGAGGTTAGTTCCTGTCAGGCGCAGGCACAGGCCTGGCTGCCGATGGAGCCCCACTTAGAGCTTTGCCCACCTACCCACACAGTCTGGAGGAGGCACTGGCTCCTGTGTGTACAGCCACAGCCGAAGCCCACTCATCCAACAAAGGGACTACGCTCCAGCTCTGGCTAAGTTCCTGCTAATGAACTTTTGAGGAAAAAAAGCAAACCTAAAACTATCCAAGCCTGTGCGAAGCCTGAAGAAACTTTGTAGGTGCCAGTCTGCAGCGTGGCTGTCTCTATTGGAGTCCAGGCTCTGCGGCGGGCTCTGAGGACGGCTGGTGCAGAGTGCTCCCAGCTGGCCGTGCAGAGCCTGGGACTACCGGTAGTGCCGCAGGTAGACCAGCTTCTGGGGCAGGAACTTCTCCCTGCAGAGGGGGCACTCCGTCTGTAGGAGAAAGGCCACAGCTAGTCTTAACGGCATCCCGTCCTCACCATACCCAGTTGGGTTCATGCCAACCTGAGGAACCCGTCTCTCAGCTCTGGTCCACTGCTTGTGTGGGTGCTTGCTTCCTTCCATTTCAGCCTAGGGCAGGGTGATGGGCTATGGGTGTGAGGACCAACCTCTCTTCTATCACCGCCTCCTCCAGGTGAGGACACATGCTGGCCCCAGGCAGCTGTCGTGGAGGACAGGCCCTGCCTGCTGGGGATGGTCAACTTGGACAGTAGGGAGTTCTGAGAGCCAACATGGCCCAAAGACCCCAGATGGGCTTGCTGCATCACAGCTGAGAGCTCCAGGTTCTCACTGGGCCTGACAGTGATTGTACCAAGTCCAACTGGGAGGACGACATTGTCCTGCTTGTGCCGGTCTGCCGCAGCCATACGGCAGATGCCCAGGACTGCTCAGACAGCGAGACTCTCAGAAGCACCAGGGGTCCTTCCAGAGCGCACATGTGGTGACCTCTGCCTGCATCATCATAGCAAGGTGTCGCCCCTTGAAGCAGGTGAGGTGCCTGAGCCCCCTGGGTGTGGGGGGGCAGGGCCCTAAGGGGACACAGGTGGTAAGGGATGGTGTGTGACTCTCCAGACTCTCACACTTGTCTGCGGGGGAGGGACCACTGTCCCAGCTTTTCAGCAGTTTGATTTCAGCCAACCCCAAGGGGTGCCCAGTCCTGTCCCCCACTCAGTGGGCATCCAGAGGTGGCGTCTAGGGGCCTGCTGCACCACACCCACCATGCCCACCTTGGTGTTACTCCACTCGGTGATGCACTCCCAGCAGAAGAGGTGCCCGCAGGGCGTGGCTGTGCTGTGCCGGCGCTCCTGCAAGCACAGTGTGCACAGAGCGTGTCTGGGGCCAGCTCGCTCCTCCGCATGGCTCCTGGGGGTGCAGATCGGAGATGAGCGCCCTTCCTTGGCCAGCTCGGCCCCGCCCACTGCGTACCTGCGGTAGGACAGGTGCCGGTGCAGCCTCCACTCCTTCCTTGCCCGCTGCCTCTGCTTGAAGCTGTACAGCTGGACCCCAATAGAGAGCGCCAGGTGCATCAGTGAGACGGCCCCCAGTAGCTGGTAGGGGGCGCGGGCCTTGAGCTCCTCTCCGGGTGGCAGGTGGTGGGTGCGAAGCTGGGCAAGGTAGATGGTTTGTCAGGACCCCGGAGGGCGGGGCTGCCTGTCTGCAGCCTCTATCTCCCTGTCCCCAACGACGACCTAACCCACGCTGGTGCCAGCGCCTCCCAGACAGCTCTTCTCCAGGGCCTGGGAGCAGCTCGACAGGGCGGACCCTGCTCTCCAAGAGGACGGCCCAGGACTGCCCCAAGGCACAGTGTCCCTCACAGGATAGTGGCCACTCCACCGGGCAGGGCTCGGACACTGGGCTTCCTGTCTTTTACAAATGGTAACCACAGGCCGCTGTTTCCCAAGCAGAGGTCTGGGCCCCAGCCAGCCCCACTGAGACAAGCCAAACCATGTGTCTCAGCCGCAGGTAGCCTGGCTGCACTTACGTAAGTGACGTGGGTGAGCCTCTTGGCGAGGTGGTAGAAGGCCCCGCTGATGTAGAAGCAGGCGATGTGCAGCCGCCGTAGGTAGGTGAGGCCACGTGAACAGATGTGCAGCCCCTGCAGGAGTGTCCTCCGCTGCTGCTCGCTCAGGTGGCTGGCACGCCGGTGCAGCCAGAGCCTCATGCTGGAGCGACCGCGCGCCACCGAGCCTCCGCTACCATTGGCTTGCAGCTCATGCTCCAGGTGGAGCAGCGCCTTGTCCAGTACGTAGGGCAGGACCGTGTGCAGCGTGACCAGCAGGCTGCGGCGGAGCCATGAGGGCACCTGGCGCCGGGATGGGTCCACCTGGACTAGGCCCACGTACTCCTCGCCCAGGGTCTGGTAGCCTGCAGGGGAGGGGTGAAGGCCTCAGCCTCATTCTGCCCCCGACCCCCCAGACCACGTGGTTGTGGCCTCTCCCCTTTGGCCTCATCGTGATCAGTGGTCACTGCGCCTCGGGTTTGTTAGGCCCTAACACCCATTTCTCCAGGAGCAGCAGCCAGGTTCCCACAAAGCTGCCCTCTGAGCCCGGCCACCTCTGCCGTCTCTGTACCCTCCAAGCCCCTCTTTCAGCCACTAGCCCCGCCTTGCTGGTCCTCTCAAGCCTCTCCATTGGTGGCTGCCCCGACGTCAGGGCTCACTGGGGGCCCATAGTGAGTGCTGAGTGGGGGCATGTGGCCCCTACAGGACAACTGTGTGTCTCAGCCCCAGGCCTCGGCTACTCCAGCACACCCTTCTGCTCACCCACTCTGAGTCCCTCAGCGCAAGGGCCTGCGGGCACCATACCTGCCAGTGTGGTGAGGCTGAAGTAGGCTAGGTCGGAGAGCAGCTCGATTTCTTTCCTCCACTCCAACCACTTCTTGGCACCTGTGAGGGATCCAGACAAAGGTCCCGTCAGGGAGAGGGGCAAGACAACACCTCCCCACTCCCCGTACCAACCACAGCTGCCAGGCCGAGCCCTCCCCAGGCTCTGAGATATACCCAGAGCCACACTCCCCTCTGGCTGGCCTACACCTGCCTTAGTTTCCTCATCAGACCTGGGTCTTCTGAGCATCTCCCCACCCGCAGCCGTAATGGAAAGGCAGCCCAGCCCTCCACCCATCCCCACCAGTCTCGGGTTCAACCCCAGCCCTCCTATGTCCAGGCTCTACGACTTCAAACGAGTTACATGAGCTCTCCAGAATGTTTCCCCCATGGGTGCTACAAAGGGCTAAGCAGATGATGGCCAACTGAAGGGGGGTGGGGGTGGGGGTAGATCTGAGGCTCCCCAGAGGCACCTCTGAAGCAAGCAACGCCTGGTGACCTGACTGGGAAAGTTACAGCCACGGAAGACCCTGTGGCGCACAGACCTTCTGGGACACACCCCGGTCACCCTGAGTTGGGGTTGCCTCGGTGACAACTGGTGAGAAGGGAAGGGATGGCGCCCACCGTGTGGGGTTGCTTTCAGGACTGAGCGTGCATTTATCAGGCACCGGGAACAACGCCTGGCACTCAAGTGTTTGTCAAACATGCATTTTTTCCAATTGTTCTGGTGACGTCAGTCTCCCACTGAAAATCTGCTGGCGGCTACCCGCTTAATGGGCCCAGCCTGGCTTGAGTCGCTCCCGACAGGAGCTTGGCTGTCCCTGAAACCTGCCTAACCCCTTCCGTGACTTCCTGCTGCCAGCACCCTTTGACCAGCGGCCCCTTCATGCTCCAAGGCTGAGGCTCCGGGAACGGGAACGCTGTGCTGGGCCAGTCTGGTGGCCTTCATCTGTCACTAGCCTGGGCACTTCCCGCGCGCACTTCATGGCAAGCAGACCCTGGGGAGTTGAGCCTGGGCTCGCGGGTGGGCAAAGTGACCGGCCGGCCACACCGAAGTGCCGTTCCCCACGCTACTGGCACCAACACGGGGTGACAACGACGAGCGTGACAGCCATGCCACCACCCGGCAACGGCGCCTCCAGGACAACAGTGGGGCTCTCAGATAAACGATCCCACTCCCGAGGCCAGGGCGGGAACCTGCGCGCGAGGGACAGTCTGGAAGACCTGACCGGCCACGAGGCGGGTGGGGGTGTGAGGGGGGGCGGGAAGTGTCGGAGCGCAGTCGCCCGCCCGCCCTCACCTGCCAGGCTGTGCAAGGCGCTGCCGGCTGCGCTCCGCAGC
This sequence comes from Tenrec ecaudatus, assembly GCF_050624435.1. Lineage (NCBI taxonomy): Eukaryota > Metazoa > Chordata > Mammalia > Afrosoricida > Tenrecidae > Tenrec > Tenrec ecaudatus. The sequence goes on from NC_134530.1 coordinate 26,168,204, forward strand.
CCGCCTCGGTAATAGTCGTCTTTTTGCGCGGCGCGAATAATCTCCGGGGGGCTGGCGGCGGCGGCTGCAGCCATGTCTCCGGTTCGCAGTCCAGCCGCTGCAGCCACGGCGGACACGCCCCCTACGGGGCAGGGCTTGACGGCGTCGCGCGCCGCGAATTCGGCGTGCGACGCGGATGTTGTGCGTCATGGCGTGGGCGGCGGGGTGAGGCGGCCATGACGGACGTGTTGACGTAAGCGGAGAAGGAGCGTGTGGGAGGGTTGGGCGGGGCTACAGATAAGACCTGGGAGGGATTGTGGGCAGGATGAGGGCGGGCCCGCTTACGGGGCGAGCGCTTGTTCGGGGAAGGTGAAGGGCGGAGCTGTGGGCGGGGCAGAACGGGCCCAGGGCGGAGTTCAGGTTCTCAAGTGGGCTGGCCTATGGGCGGGACGGGGCGGGGCTGTGGGCGGGTACCAGGCCCGCGAGTGGGCGGGGCGGGGCGGGGCTGGCTCGGTCCTGGGCGGGAACCAGGTCTCTGCTGGTCCCTCTGCAGCCACCAGCTCGGTCTAGCTGACTGCTGCGCTCAGCCCTTCACTTCCATCAACGCGTTTCACCGCTTACAACGCTGTGAAGTAACACTGCCCGGTTTCACGGCCCCGGAAACTGAGATTCCGAGAGGTTCCATTGCTTTCCCCACAGCGATCTGGGGACCAAGATTCCAGCACCGGTACCCTGGCCCTGTTGTCATCTCACGACAGAGCAGAGTGAGGCCCCTAGCGAACCCCTGGGCTTCCTATGGGTAATGGGGCCAGAAAGGGGAAGGAGGCAGGACTCAGGCCAGGGGACACTGCCAAGGTACGGATGGACAAGCAAGAAAGCGTTCAGACTGGGGAGGGCCTTGGGGACATCAGGAATAGGTCCAGTGACCGGGCTGATTCTAAGTGGGCATTGGCAGGAGTGGTGTGGGGGTGGGGAGGTGAGATGGCTGCATTTTGAAAATTGATCTGACCGCTTGGTGTTGCGTGGAACATTAGGGCAAACACTGGCTTGGCTAGTGAATGTTTATTTGGTCCATTTTTGAGGACTTGTTGACATGTGATTCATACTGAATAACAGTATGAATTACGGCTGTAATGCTTGAAAATCTTTGGCAGTAAGTTCAATGGCCTTGTATGCGTGGGAGTGCTGGACAGTGAATAAGGAAGACCGAAGATGAATCGATACTTTGAGTTACGGCATTGGCAAAAATACACCACGGGCTTCCAAACAACGAACAGATCTGTCTTGGACAAAGTGCAACCGGAATGCCCCTTGGGGGTTAGGATGGTGGGCAAGACATTGTCTCCCATACCAGGGACATATTGTCATAAGGGACAGGCCCTGGAGAAGGACATCGTGTCGGTAAAGCAGAAGGCCGGCTTAAAGAGAGTAGATTCTCACTGAGACGGGCTGGCCCGGTGGCTCCCACGTTGGACACACACATAAAGATGATTGTGAGGATGGCACTGGACTGGGCAGCGGTTCATTCTGATACACATGGAGAGCACTGTGGCCGTTACATCATCTGGTGTCAATTTGAGACTATTAAGAGTGAGGGGGTGGAGTTTAGCCTGTCAATCAAGTTGCAGTTTGATGAAGGAGATAAATAGCTCGCTAGAGGCCAGAAACACTCGCTCCCTGCGAGACATGGAGATGGAGCCAGAGCCCTGGAGCTGGAGGAGCCACGTGGAGACCATGCCAGCGCTGAGATGCTTCCATTGCCACTGGATCCACAAGACTTCCCAGCCACTGGCCTGTGATCTTCCTGCATTCAATGTCCTTGCATGTGTTGCATGAGTCTGAAGAGGAACTTATAGAGTGGTATTGGACATGTGGGCTAGTATCAAACTTAGGGGCTTGATCCTGGACTGGGCTGGGATGTTTTCTCAATATACAATTGCTCTTTTATATAAGCTTTTTCTTATACACATGAGTCGTCCTGGACTTATTTCTCTAGTCCACCCAGACTAACACAAGCACCTAACAACCCCTGCACCGAAGGTTGCCATCAGCCCTTAGCCCCTTTGTCCTGGGCTTGCTAGGGATGCGGGAAGGCACCCTGGCAGAGCAGTGGTTAAGTGTGTGGGGCTGATGTTGGAATCCACTGGCACTCTGTGGGACAGACACCCTTAAGGACCCACAGCCTTGGAAACCTACTGTGGGTTTCCCAGGACACTTCTCTGCTTGGCCCCCCCAGGGACCCTCAGAGGAGGGAATCTCAGTAAGTCAGAATGGACTTGGCAGCAGTGGGTTACGGGGTACAGGAATTGCAGGTGGGAGCAGCAGTTCCAAACCAGCAGCAGCTCCTCAGGAGAAAGAGGAGGCTTTCCACCCCGTAAAACGATACACTCTCGGAACTGCACCAGAGCAGGGTCACCACGAGTCAGAATGGAGCATGGACTGGACAGCCCTGAGTTTGCTTTTTAGCTTGGAACCCCAGGGGCCTGTGTGAACATGGGGATTAGATCCCAGGCCAGCCAGCAGGGGGCAGTGTTGGCTCATTTACTCCTTTCCTGTGAGTTTAACTCAACCTAAGGGTGTGGGGTGTGTGTGTGTGTGTGTGTGTGTAGTGTGTAGTGTATGGTGTGTGTGTAGTGTGTGGTGTGTGTGTGTAGTGTATGTGTGTGATATATGTGTGTGGTGTGTTGTGTGTGGTGTGTGTGGTATGTTGTGTGTAGTGTGTAGTGTGTGTGGTGCATGTGTGGTGTATGTGTGTATGTGGTGTGTGGCGTGTCGTATGTGTGCATGTGTGTGTGGTGTGTGTATGTGGTATGTGTGTATGTGTGTGTGGCGTGTGTATGTGTGTATGTGGTATGTGTGTATGTGTATGTGTGGTGTGTGGTATGTGTGGTGTGTGTATGTGTGTGTGGTATGTGTGTATGTGTGTATGTGGTGTGTGTGGCGTGTAGTATGTGTGCATGTGTGTGTGGTGTGTGTATGTGTGTGTGGTATGTGTGTGTGGTGTGTGTATGTGTGTGTGGTGTGTGTATGTGTGTGTGGTATGTGTGTATGTGCATGTGTGGTGTGTGTGGTGTGTATGTAATGTGTGGTGTGTAGCATGTGGTGCATGTGTGTGTGCGTGGTATGTGTGTGTATGTATGTTGTGTGTAGTGTGTGTGGTGTGTGATGTGTGTGGTGTGTGATGTGTGTGGTGTGTAGTATGTGTGCATGTGTATGTGTGGTGTGTGTGGTGTGTATGTATATGTGTGGTGTGTGTGTGTATGCTGTGTGTAGTGTGTGCTGTGTATTGTGTGTATGGTGTGTGTGGTGTGTGGTGTGTGGTGCCCCTTCTTACACACCTGGCTTCTCTGTCCTTTCTGCTTTGAGGGCCCCCATGCTGTTCAGGGAATGTGGCCACGGGCCTTCAGCAATTCACTGAAGGGGACAGGGTCCCTTGGGCCTTGGGGCCTGACATCACTAGCAGGAACTCCAGCAAGGGATTGCTCTAGTTTTAAATCCAGACCCGCGGTTCCCTCTTCTTAGCCAGAGTGGTGCTGTCCAGGGCATTTCTAGGTGCTGGGGCCTCCACTTTCCTTAACAGGCTGCCTGCTTCCAGCTTAACTCTCTCAGCAGCCTCAGGCTGCTGTCCACAGTTTGGCTCCCCTGGGTCTGGCAGGGGCACTCCGGGCACAGTGGCTACATGCTGGGCTGCTGACCACAGGTCAGTAATTTGAACCTGCCAGGCGCTCCTCTGGTTCAGCAAGGATCGATGGGCTCAGGCGCCCTCAGGAGTTGTTCTACTCTGTCCGAATGGGTTGCTGCAGGCTGGAACCAGCTTGGAGGCACACTGTGGTCTGCACCGGTCGGTTCTGCATTGCTGCCTCCTAGGGACACCAGCGTGGCCCGCAGACCCTCCAGGAGAAGCAAGGAGTCAGCGTGATCTCAGCACTCGTCTTGCCTCAGCAATGTCCACTGGACACCTCTTTTCCTCCTTAACACCCCGGAACCTCCTGCTGGGGCCACTGGTATTGGCAGTGGGCAGCCCTGCCCCACATGCCAGTCCCTGTTCTGCTCCAGCCCCACCACGTAACCCCATCGGTATCCTCCATGCCTACCACAGAGGAAGTATTCCGGAAATGGGGGGCGGGGGGAGAAATCATTTGCCCTGATTCCTATCTAAGCAGGCTCACGTGTGACGGCAGCTTGGCTGCCTGGGCAGTCAGGGTTCACCTGGGTGCTGGGATACTCTCACCCCGCTGTGTTCTAGGACCTCTGAGCATCAGCAGGGAGACCGGGTGCTTCCCAGGTGGAGCTCTCACCGACCCCTGGAGTCTATCCCTTGCCACCACTGTACAAAGAGCATGTGGTTCTAGATCCTCCAGTGACGGCGCCCAGCCCAGGCTGCAGAGAGGCCCCTCTGGCGGAGGTATGTCAGAGAGGCAGGAGGCCCTCAGGAGTGAAGAAGACCTGTCCCAAGACCCCAGAGGCAAAGGCAGTCAGGGCCTGAACGCAGGGGGCCTGCTGGCCCCTAGGCATGGCTCCCAAAGTGGAGGGCAGGCACGGTGGCAGTGCACCATTTTGGTCCCAGGCTGGGGACCTGGTGGCCGATTCTCCCCGCCCCGCTGTCTTCAGCTGTGGAATGGGCAGAGGGGCTGAGGAAGAGCCCCCAGTGGGCCCCACAGGCTGAGACCAGACCGTTAAGGTGAGGCTCCGGCCATAAACCAGGCAAACAGGTTTGTCTGCCTGAGAGGCTGAGGAACCTCCCCAGCCAAGCCCAGCCCAGCCCAGGCCTGCCTGCCTGCGACCCCTGAGCACTGGAGGTATGTGGGAGGGGGGCTCAGGGGTGAGTGTGGGACAATGCAGTGCCGGGGTGGGGGAGGGGGTCCCTGGGGTGCCTGGGGTGCAGGGCAGTGAAGATTGATTTGACTTTGACAGAGCAGGGGGAGCATGAGCGGGTGACTTGGTCCCAGCCTCCGTGGGAAGGCCTCAGGCCTGGGCCAGCTACCACGGTAGCACTGGGTCAGGGGCTTGGCGGGTGTGGCCAGGACAAAGACCAGCAAACAGGGCCTGGCCTGGGTTGGGCTGGGCAGCAGTTAAGGCGATTCTGGGCACAGGCTGGGGTTGGGGCCAGTGAGTTCTATGGCGAGTGGTCTGGGGACCCAGGCCAGAGAAGAGCCTGGAGCCGGCCTGGGCATCCAGGTGACTGGTGGGAGCAAGGGTGGGGTGCCTGGGGGTGAGGAATTGGAGCAGCAACAGGACCAGGGCACAGGTTGGGTGCAGAGGAGGCTCCTCAGTCCTCATGTGGGGCACCCAGCCCAACCTCTTTAGGCATCCCCGCAGTCTGAGAGGGAGGTCGCAGCTCATCTGTCCCAAACCTGACCCCCTATGGCTTCCTACCTGGTGGGTGGGACCGGGGCTGCTGAAGAGCCACCTTCTCAAGGACACACCATCGTCCAGACGAGCTGGCTGGTTCGGTCACTGAGGACGTCATGAGGTTTTTAAAGAAAGAAGAGACACACGAGAGCTTCCTGAGGGAGGAGGCTTTGTCCAGGGGAAGGAGGGGACAGGACGGGACCGTGCAAAGGAAGGGGATGTCCAGGCATGACAGGAGGTTAAGGGCAGACTCCAGCTTTCCCCAGAGGCCCAGGTGGAGGGCCTGGGACTTCAGGCAGGGTCAGAGAAGGCCCGGGAGGGACTGTAGAGCTATGCCCATGTGAACAGGGCCTCATGAGCAGCCACTGCACAGCCCCTCCAGGTGCCACAGAGCAGGATCCACTCTGGATGCTAAGTTAAGGTGGGTTCTGGGAGGCTGGGCTTTCCTGGGGACTCTGTAGAAACATGGGGAGGACATGGCCAGCTCTTGAGAGACCCACTCCCTGCTGTCCTGGTCACCACGTGCCCCTGGAAAGTCGGGGGGCCCTGTCCTAGGCTTCTCTCCATCAGTAGGAGATGAGGGGCTCCCCGTCCCTGTTTAAGAAATGGCTCGGCCGACTCTGGAGTGCTGGCTGCTGGGGCCCAGGCCTTGAGCAGACTCAGGGGGACTGTGCCGGCTGGGCCGGGGCAGGTGGTGGAGGCCGCAAGCCAGGAGTTTGCAAGCCTGTCCGCTCTGAGTCCCAGGTGCCTCTGTTGACAGTGCCTAGCACTGCTGGCCCAGTCAGTACCCGGAATGCAGGTGGTGGAAGGTGAGGTGCCTATAGAGCTGGGGTAGGGGAAACTGAGGCTCAGAAAGAGAGTTTGGCAGTTAGTAGTCCAAGCCAGGCTTCAAAACAAAAACAACAACAACAAACAAACCCAACCCAACCCACTGCCATTGAGGCCATACGAACTCACGGCCAGAGTAGAACTGCCCGTCCCCATGGGCTTCCAAAGCTGTAGATCTTTCCTGGAGTAGAAAGCCTTATCTTTCTGTCTTAGAGTGACTGGTGGTTAGCAGCCCAACGCATAACCCACCATGACACCAGGGCTCTTCTGAGGCTGCCTTCAGCCCAGTTAAGACCCCAACCCCAACCCCTAGTCAGTGAGCCTCAGGTGCAGAGCGCACAACCACTTCTTCCTTCAGGCTGGGGCTCTTCAGATTGGTTAGTGTCTTGATTGGCTGCCAGCTTCCCGCCCTGCCCACTCCCTGTGCTTCTGGGGACCCATTCTGGGACATCTCCTGTTGGTGTGTCTCTTTTCAGGGTTGACCTTGAGAATGGCCTGATGGTAACTGGTTCAGTCCTGTGGTTTTCGTGTTGCTTTGTGGCAAGTGACGTTAATCCGTCAGTGGTCCACGAAGTCCTAGGGCTCAGGACCCCTGTCTGCACACACGGGACAGCTGTGGGCTCCCCGAAGAGCTGTTGCTCGGTCCAGTGGGGCTATGGGAGCCAGCGTGAAGGCTCTAGTGATTTTACGAGCTGGTTGTTAACGTGAGGAGGCCTGGTGCCTAGTGGTTATGTGTTGGGCTGTGAACCGCAAGGTCAGCAGTTTGAAACCACCAGCTGCCCCGAGGGAGAAAGGCCAGTCTTTCTATTCCTATCCAGCTTTGCACTCTTGGAAATCCACAGGGGTCAGTTCTACCCTGTTCTATGGGTTGGATTCCACTTGCTGGCAGTGTGTGTGTGTGTGTTTTAATGTTCTTATAGAGGTTAACACAGTCCTTATTAAAATCCAGTTAAGCAAATTAAAGTAGATAAAATATATAGACTATCTTAAGAAACAGAAGTAATGAACACCCAAGACTTCGCACTTCCTGGTCACTTTGTTAGGTTTTAGGGTTTTGTATGCTCTTGAGTTATTTGCTTTGAATGTATACGTGTGCTGGCAGTCTGTTCCAGCTCCAGGGTCAGTGATCTCATGGTGAGAGCCTGAGGTGGGAGTATTTACACCATGGAAATTGGCGAGCATCACAGGTGCTGACTGCAATCTCCACAATGGGCCCTTCCCTCTCACCACATCCTCCCTGCCGTTCCTGTTCCCGGGGGCGCTCCTTGCCTGTCCCTTCTTGCCTAATGAGCTTCCCCCACCCCACTTAGCAAAGGCTGTCCTTGTGGTTTTCAGTGGGCACTTGTCTTAAGGGGCAGGTGTCTACCTGGTGTTATGGCTCACCTTAGACCAGCGGTTCTCAACCTGTGGGTCGCAACCTCTTTGGGGATCGAACGACCCTTTCACAGGGGTTGTCCAATTCATAACAGTAGCAAAATGACAGTGAGGAAGTAGCAATGAAAATAATGTTATGGTGGGGGGGGCACCACACATGAGGAATGGTATTAAAAGACCACAGCATTAAGAAGGTTGAGAACCACTGCCTTAGACTCTTGTCTTTTGTTGGACTGAACACTGAGCTACAGGAGTGAATTAAGTACTGAAGGGTGACTAGGAGCTATAACTTTGGGGGTTATACCCCTCTTGATCAGACTAGTCATTCTGGTTATTTTTATGGTTTTGATTTTGTTCCACGTCTTCTCTCCCACTCAATCCACTAAGGCAGTGTTCTCAACCTTCCTAAGGTTTAATACAGTTCCTCATGTTGGGGTGACCCCCCCAACCACAATATTTTCTTTTTTGTTAATTATTTAATATTTGTTCATTAATATATTTTTAATCATTTTATTGGGGGCTCATACAATTCTTATCACAATCCATACATCCATCCATTGTGTCAAGCACATTTGTACATTTGTTGCCATCATCATTCTCAAAACATTTGCCTTCTACTTGAGACCTTAATATCAGCTCCTCATTTCCCCCCCTGCCTCCCTTCTTCCCCCTCCCTCATGAGCCCTTCATAATTCATAAATTATTTTTGTCATATCTTACATAAAATTATTTTTGTTGCTACTTCATCACTGTCATTTTGCTACTGTTATGAATCAGGCGACCCCTGTGAAAGGGTCATTGATCCCCCAAAAGGGTCGTGACCCACAGGTTGAGAACCGCTGCACTAAGGCGACACCTTGCACAGCAGGTGGGTTTGTAGTAGCAGGTGGGTTTATAATAACAGGTGGGTTTGTAATAGTGGTGGGTTTGTAATAACAGGCGGGTTTGTAATAGCAGACAGGTTTGTAATAATGGGCAGGTTTGCAATAGCAGGTGGGTTTATAATAACGGGTGGGCTGGTAATAACAGGCGGGTTTGTAATAGCTTATGGGTTTGTAATAACAGGCGGGTTTGTAATATCAGGTGGGTTTGTAATAGCAGGCATACCCTAGTTCTCCTGGTCCCAAGGCTGAAGTTTGAGTGCTCTGTCCATCTGTCAGAATCATTATTTCCATACATTTTGAATCTTCTTTGCTTTCCTTTGCTCCGCTGGAGGCAAGATCTGTGGGGCATAGGCCAGAGTGGGACAGGGTGCAGGGCCATGCTCAAGGTTTTCAGACCCCAATCACTGCTCCCCCAATGTTGCTGTTGCTAGGTGCCATCCAGTTGGCTCCGAACCCTGCCTGGTCCTGCACTGTCCTCACAAGAGCCCGTATGCATCCACGGCGTAAATCCCTCGCCTACAGAGACGGTTAGGGATAGTTTTGTGTACTGCGTTATGCCAATTGCAAAAGAAAGAACGAAACAGGAAGGCAGGAGGGAGGGTGGGAGGGAAGGAATAAAACAAACAGGTGTGGGGAACAGTGCTCGACCTCCTCTAACTTCCCAAGATGCAAAGAGAGACAAAGTGACAGCCCCAGGTTGATTCCTACGAGGAGGGGGTCAGGCATGCCTCTGCTTCCCATCCTTTCTGTGGATTGTGATACTCTCCCTCCCCTGGCACTCCCTCCTTTCCCGCTAGGCCCACAGAGAGCTTACAGGCACTGCTCACAGTGATGGGGCTTATTAGGGAGACAACAGGTCACAATGCAGGCTCAGGAACGGTCAGAATGCAGTTCTTTGCTCAAGACGGCCTCTTCTCAGTTGGGCCTGCAGGTATGTCTCTCTCTGGCCTCCGCCTCTCTGTGGCCAGTGTGACAAAGCTCTTTTAGCTCTGCCAGTAAGTGTTCAAAGACTCCACACTCCCCAGCAAGCCTCCTGCCACACGTTGGGCCAGGAAGGCTGCTGTTCTGCCTTCTGCTGGTGTGGCTGTCACTGTTTCTCTGCCATGGCTTCTCCACATTTTGGGTGTCACGCTCCTCTGTCTCCTGGATCGGGCAGGTGAAATGCAGGGATGTCAGGTCAAAGGGTATGCTGCACCCTTGGATCTTCTCTCGATGGTTTTGAGTTTTGGGAATCGAATCCCCCGTCTGCCTCTGGGATGGCTCAGTCAAGTCTAGAAGGAGGACAGAACACCAGGCCCTTTTCTTTGGGATCCATGCACCGTATTGTCACAGCCCTGCTTTCCAAGAGTGCGGCGCACCTTATTTACATTATTAGTAAGCTATCCAATCTCAGAGGTAGGTCATAAACACCTGCTGCTTACACAGTTCACCCAGGCCTGGCGAAGGACCTCAAGCTCAGTAAGGTTTCAGGGCAGCAAAAAAGAGGAAGACCTTTGACAAGATGGGTGGACACAGTGGCTGCTTCTGTCAGCTCCACAGTAAGAACAATTGTGAGGATGGAACAGAGCCAGGCAGTGTTTCATTCCATCGTATGCAGGGTCAGAACCAACTCAACAGCACCTAACAACAACGACACCCAGACGTTTGGTGGAAGTTACAGAGACTCTAGCTAGGAGAGCCATAGTCAGTAATTCACAGCATGGCACCAATCGACGTGGATGTCCCCTGAGACTAAAGTCCCGAGCTCCCGGGACTCATTTCATCAAGGTGTTTGGGTATGGCTAGGGCGTGTTCATAACTTTGTCCCCAGTTATAGGCTCTCCTCTAGTCATGTATGTATTTACAGCACATGTGAAAACATATATGGACCCCTCCTCTGCAAACCTCTGTCTGTGTATGGGTGTAATCCCATTCACCTTCCCCCACCTAGTCACCTGGCATGTGTACCTGGGTGTCCACTCATTGGTCACTGCGACTATCTTATTGCAAGGTTGGTTGTGCATGTGATCGTATTTACCTCGGCGTCTTGAACTCTGCTTCTCCCAGTGTCGGCCGGGATCTTTGTGCCGCGTTTGCTCCTGCCTTGCTGGGGTAATGTTACCAAGCACTCTTTCAGCACTGCCAATAAATTCCCGATGGGCATGCCACTCTGCATAGGCCTTTGCCTGAAGGAACACAGCTCCAGCTCCCCCAGTCAGGTGTCTGGAGGCACTTCATTCCACCAAGACGCTCACCTTTCACTGCCCTGTGGGCTGAGAAGCCTGTCACTCTGTCCTGTGATCTGGCTCTCGATTCTGCTGCTACCACGCCTCCGCGGCCCTTCTGATGTCACAGCTCGCTGTCTCCTGCATTGAGGGGCTCAACATGCAGGGATCTGAAGGCCCAAAGGATATGCTCCACTCCTGGCTCATTGTTTTCCCTTGATCATCGTGAGATCCTTCTCCTGTTGCCACGATGTCTTGTTTTATGCTGAGCAGGGTGACAAAAATAGCCAATTCTCACATTTGGGCTCCAGATGCTCACAATCACAAGTAACCCTATCAACAGCCACTCACAATGGAGTCATAAAAGCCTATCAGCATCTTATCATCTTCTTTCACCCGGACCCATCAGGAAAACAGGACAGAGACCCAGTCAGCACACTCCTATCCAGACACTGGTGGGTGTCACAAAGACAGTGGATCCTGGCACCACACATCCTTAGGAACGGAACTCATTTGTAACCCAGAGACTCCTTGCCTGCAAGATTAAAAAATATATATCTGTTTATGAATCCATTAAAAAGAACAATAGTAAGCTAATTACATGTTCACACAAATAACATATTTGATGAAAAGTAGCTGTGTTTTTCCAAAACAAAACATTTAGTGAAAAGAGTGACATTGTTTTCCACTGCTGCAAATGTCTTGAGTGCTTGGCTCGTGGGAAACAGCAGAATTCTTCTCTCTGCTTCTGCATTCCATCTGTCACAGGACCTTGTTTTGGTTAGGGAAAATCGCGCCTCTCAGAGAGATGCTGCCTTTTCCGATGCAGGGGATCTTTTCCTGTGACACACACCAGAACCGGACCAGTTGGTCCATCCTGATAGTCATTTGCAACATGGAATTTGAAACCACATCCAGGGACTTTTGTCGCTGCTACATGAACGACCAGTGGACTGTGGTTCCCTTTAGATAGAGATGTCCCCGGCAAGATTTGGTCATCTGGAAAATATTGGCTCACTGAGTTATGGGCATTTTCCCAGTATTGGCCCACTTTGTTCTTCATGATTAGAATATGATCGATTCGCGTTCGCACTGCTCTAATAAGAAAAGTCTTTGTTCCCAGGAAGTTGTCAAAGCATAGTGGTTGGTACAGCTTCCCCGAAATTCTGATTCTGACTTCAATGGAGAGACAGGTAGCTGCTGCTAAGTCAACAGCAACTCCCGAGGGCCCACGTACAACAGAGCAAAGTGCTGCCTGGTCCTGCGTTGTCCTCACGATCACTGACCTCTTAGAGCCCAGTCCCGTGGCTATCATGACACCCCATACCACTGAGAGCCTCCTTCACCCTTGCTGGCCCTCAACTGCACCAAATGTAATTTTCTCCCCCACTAATGACCCAGCCTGCCTATGCGACCAAAGCCAGTGGATCACACCATGGTCTCTGGAACTCCACCATTGGCTTTTGGGGAGCAGAGCTCCAGGCCTACATCTGCTAGACTTAGTCTGGAGGTTCTGTTACAAACCTACCCTGGACGAGTCACCCTCCTGGAATTTTAAATTCCAGTAGCATTGAGCCTGATATCACACCAACAAGTGAGCCATGACGGTATGACAAGTTGACAGGCTGCGGTGGAATTCTCGCTTCTGCTTACATTTCATTGTTGGCAACAAACATTGTCACTTTGCTTGTTAGCCTTTTTCAAGAGAGGAACTCACTTTGTGTGCTTTGGAGACAATGTCTGCCAGATATTAAAGTCGGAATTCCCAATTGTTTGTTTTTGTTCATCTAAAAACGATTTTCCAGAGTCGGTGCAGCTAGTTCAGCTAGTAACTCAAGCACTCCAGTGCCTCCTCAGAGATCCTCTGCTTCCTGCTTCCTCATATAAAATACTGGCTAAAGGTTAGGAGTTAACGAAATTAGTTGTTGTCCCCCACCCCACCCTCCACTGCTTCATCAAGGGAATGTCTTGTGGTTTTTTTAATTCAGAGGTCATGGCAGTGAAGAATGTAATGGCTGCTGGTGCCAAGCCTTGAAGTGTTTGAAGGCCCAGCAGTTTTATCCACTATTACGTGAGCACCTCCCTTTCTATGCAGGAGACCCAGGTTTGAGTCCTGCCCAATGCACTCCAGGTGCAGCTGCTCCCTGGCTCATGGCTCAGCAGAGGCTTTCCTGTTGTGGTAATGCTGAAAACAGGCTACAGTTGAGCTTTAGACAGACCATAGCTTCCCAAACGGATTTGACCTAGTGCCCCTTTTCCAGACAAAAACAAAAAAAAATACTCAGTTCCCCACCTCCCGCTCCCAGCAATTCAAAACCTTTGTGACCCATAATCCAGGGCCGGTCCCTTGGATTGTTCTAAGAGCTCTGGCCACGGAGTGGTTGTTACCCATTGGGCTATGACCTGCAAGGTCAGCAGTTTGAAACCACCAGCCAGTCTGAGGGAGAAAGATGGGGTTTTCTACTCCCACAAAGAGTTCCAGTCTCGGAAATGCACAGGGGCAGGTCTACCCTGTCCTATAGGGTCACTGCAAGTCGGCATGGGCTCGATGGCAGTGAGAGTTGTAGATTGTCCAGTGCTCCCCTAGGGGGTGGTATCGCCCACTCTGGGAAACCCTACTTTAGAGGAAGACGGGAGAGGAACGGTCTGGCTGTCTACTTTAGAAGATCAGCCCCATGAATCTCTATCACGAGAGCTGATCCACAAACGGGAATCAGACAGTGTTCAGTGCCGTCATGCCTGGGGTTGTCATGAGACAGAGCCAACTTGATGGCAGCTCACGGCGTGCTTATGAACATTGCTTTGGCTCTAGGACTCTCAGAAGACACTGCTCTGTGTCCTGGTATTGGCAGGGTCACGTACTCAGTTCTGTTTCTTACTTCCACATTAAGCACTAGGTTTTCTTCAGATTCCAGGTCTGTGTAACCTTTTCTTGTCTCTAACCAATATATGACATAGCCATGTGAGGACCACCCTGTGGCCCCTCTGCCGTGGGGCTGCCGTGACCACCCTCCTGCATGTTTCCTTGGGAGCTACTGGAGAGGGTGTCTCCGGCTCAGAGCAGCTGGACCATGGGGCAGCGTGGAGACGCCACATGGCCTGGCTAAGTGGCTCCTCTCCCATCTAGCACCTCCCTCCCCCCTCGCCTTCAGTGGGTCATGACCTTTCCCTCTCCCCCCCAGGACTGTGTGGTGCTGGTGGGGTCTGCTCTGTGAAGACATCCCTGGCCAGACATGTTATGGGTCACCCTGCCGGTCACTCCGGTATGTGTGGTCTTCATTTCACTAAGCCCTTGGGTGGAGGCTAGAAGCAGCTTTGACTCGAGGCTCGGGGTCCACCCCTGGCCTCCCATGACCATCTGGGGCTGGGCTGCTGGGCTGCATGGCTTTGAACAGTCTCAGGCTCTGCTGCTGACCCAGCATGCATGCCGGCTTCCACAGGCTCCCCCAGTGCTGTGTCTGGCTGAGGTCTCTGCCTCTGCTACCACTGGGAGACAGTGGGCAGTGGGGCCTGTAGAGGAACCGGGGAGGCTGACAGCTGGTGCCCTGGCTCATCCATCACCAGGACATCTGTGATGTGGGTCTCCACACTGTGGACCCCACACCCAGCCTAGAGACAGCCCTGCTTTATTGGACATGGTGGGGGGGTTTGGGGGGGAGGTCAGATACTCACAGGCATCCTCCCTGAGGGTGATCAGTTGCCAGACTGCAGTGGGCCCCACTCCCTGTTGTTATTGATTTGGTTCCAGTAGGAGGGGTTTACACCCTACTGATAATGGTTCCTATGGAGACCCAGAGAACAGGTCAAAGTTAAGCTGCCATCCTAAATATAGGATCCGCCCATCTTGTCACATGTATGCCCCCAATCCTTCCTCTTCCTATTGCGTGTATGTCCCTAGACCACCCCCTCTCATTGCTGTATAACCTATAGTGCAACCCCTCCCTGTGATGGGAGTCTTTACCTCTAATTAGGGGGCTTGCACGCCCCCCAAAGATATATAAGCCTGGGTTAGCAATAGAGGCCGCTCTCACTGGTCTCTCCCCTCCTCTCTCCTTGGTTCCCTCTCCTCCCATTTCCCTTTCCCCTTGTCCTCCTTCCCCTCCCCCTCTCTCCAGGAGGACCACCAAGCGGGGCTGAGGGGAGCATGCTACCATGAAATGTGTCTGACTGCATTATTGCAATGTCTCATATATATATATATATATATATATATATATATATATATATATATATATATATAATCAATCAACTGTACAATTGTGCTTACTGATCCCGTGATTAGTGGTGGGGGGCTGACACCCCTAACTCAAACCACAGGTGGGATGGCTTCTAAAGGGCCTCTGTGTGTGTGTGTTGGGGGGGGTGTCTGTGCACACTGGGGACTGTGGGAACTCAGGATAGGAGTAGTCAAGGGGTGCTTCTCAGAGGTGGGGTGCAGTTGTCATGGCAGGGGCCTCAAGAAGGAGTGTCTTATGTGTGAGTGGACATTGGAGGACAGGACCACCTGGAGTGGAGACCTGGGGGAACCTGGGAGAGCGGGCTGGGCAAAGCTAGAGTGGGCCCCAGGATGGGTAGGGAGCAGCTGGGGGCAGGCTCTGTCCCTCTGCTTCCTGGTACTGGGGCTGTCAGCCTCTGGGGGCTTTGGGGTCAGACATCCAATCCAGGGTGGACCCTGTGGACAAGACTAGGCAGTGGGAGTCAGGAGGAGTGGAGAAGGGCGTTACACTCTATGTTTGACGTGCCCCAGCTCAGCTGAGGCTTGGGTGGGAGAGGGAGGGTTGCCCTCTCTGGGTCTCAGTTTCTTCCTCCAAGAGTAGGATTTACCTGTGAGCTGGGTGGCCAGCTGAGGCCAGGAGGGTGGACACCCACCCTTGCCTCTCCTGCTAGAGAGTCAGGCCCCCCTTCCCCTCCCCCGGGGGCTTCCCAAACAGGGCTGCCAGCCCAGGGCGTGGCGGCTTTGTTTCCTTGCCCTGACGCAGGTGGTGGGAGGCAGGAGGGTGTCGAGGGGCAGGCCAGGGCTTGTGGGGGGCCCTGACATTGCTGGTGCGAGCTAGCACTCTGTAGCAGACGGCATTGGGAGGTCCCCCCGAGCTGGGAGAGGGCCCACAGCAAGCCCACTGGGAAGGAAAGCCAGGGGCCTGGGGCCAGGTATGCCACTCCCCTCACGAGGACCAGGGTGGGCTGAGAGTGCAGAGACTGGCCGGTCCTGGGACAGTATGGAAGTGCAGGGTGACTGTTAGGCAGGGCAGTCTGGCAGAGGGCTCCGGGTGGGGGGGGGGGGTGGTTCCTGGGGCTGGACTGCCCTCTAATTCAAGGCTGTTGCTTCTTGAGGAGCACAGGCTGGAACTAAATGATGCTCCTGGGTGGTTAGTGTGTAGACAGCAGCCAGTGTTCGGGATGGGGGGCAGGGGGTGGGAGGCTTCTGAGTCAGGCTCCAGCAGAGGCCGGGGATGCAGTTTCCTTTAGGTGGCATCTAGGGGCCTGAAGTCACCCAGAGTGCCCCACTGCTGCAGGGCAGCACAAACCTCAGTATGGTTGTACCCCCAACGGATGGAGCCACTCCTGCTCCCACCTGAAGCCCCCTGCTCAACCTGTGAATGCCAGGAGCAGCTGGGGCGGCAGTGCTGTGGGGCCTACAGGCTCTCAAGGCAGGGACACGGGCACAAGACCGTGGGTGCCTGGCATGGCGTAGCAGGACTCAGGCCAGGGCTGACTTCATGGTCCTTGTGGCCTCGCCTTGGCTTGTGTGGGCCTGGTGGGGCGCCACTTGCCTAATCAAGCTCCCTGTGCCAACCCCAGCTGAGCTCCACACCCGGCCTCGCGCCTCAGACATGTCAGGACATGGTGTTCAGGCTCCAACAGCAGCAGGAAGTGGGGTGCCTACTCGGGAACTGGCGGTCTGTCCGGGCTAGCTCCTCCGAGGCAGCCGTGCGGCTGAAGGCCTCCGTCCTGGGGTCGCACAGGCAAGGCTGGCCTGGGAGACCCCACTGCTGTGGGTGAGTCTGGGCCCAGGGGAGCTGGAGGGAGCTGAGAAAAGAGGGTGCCTGGGAGGGTGATGGGGAGTATGGGGTTCCTCTGGGTTGGGGGCCAGGATTCTGTGTCTGCTTGCTGCCAATCCCCCACCCCCACTCCTATCCTAGCTGTTCTGGAGCAGGACCCCACAGAGTTCAGGGCAGCCCATTTTATGTGTACTGCTGCTGCTTGGTGGGGCAGGGCTGGGAGCAGGCTGGTATCAGGAGGAGGGAAGATGGCTGGGGAGAGTCCCTTTATCCTGGGGGCCTGGAGGTCATCCTGGAGGCCCGGATCTGAGAAGGGAGTGAGGTAGAGGTGGGGGTCCACCTGCCAGAGGTGTTCTGAGGTTCTGGGAGGAAGCCAAGCATTTAATAAGGAGCCTGCCCACACCACCTCCTGGCCATCCTACCTCCCAGAGGCCCCTGCCCAATGCCCACTTAAGGGCCTCTAGAGCTCTATCTGGGATAGGCCAGCAGCTCTGGCACCCAGTGCTCAGGCCTTCACCAATCCTTGGCTGCATCTCTGTGGTCTCCGAAGTCTGGGGGCCAGGGGAGGGGGCTATGAAGGGGGAGTGGGCACCAGTGAAGAAGAGGAGACTGGGAAGGCGCTGTCCTCGGGTGTAAGGAGGAGTTGGGTGGATGGGGGTCGTGGTGGCAAGGAGATTCCCAGTAGGGAGATGAACCTGGACAAAGGGAGGAGGTGGGGCCTTGCTCTGGGGGTGACGAGGAGGCACTGCTGGTGCAGTCGTGAGAATCAGGGCCAGGCCAGGCAGATGCTTTAGGCAGGAATGACCTGAGAGATCACTGTGACCTTGGCTGCTTGCCAGGGCCACTCGGTGACTGACATGACCAGACGACCCTGGCTCTGAGAGTGGTGGGCATGAGTCTGAGGGCTGGGCAAGGGCAGCCAGTGTCTGGGGTTTCTCTGCAGTCCCCGGCCTGTGGGTACCTTCAGCATACAGCTCCGTTTGCGGGCAGTCTGGTTCCGGGACTACCCCTCCCCACCGTCCCCCACCAAGTCTCTCGCCCTTACAGACTTTGGTCCTGGGAGGGTGGCTAGTTTCTAAGACGATCCCAGCTCTGCCTCTGAACTGCATCCCGATATGCACAATGTGCAGCCCGGAGACATGCTCTTAAGAGCTGTGGGGGTTAAGCGCTAGGGTGCTAACTGAAAGCCCGGTAGTTCAAGACTACCAGCTGCTTTGAGGGAGGAAACGGAGGCTTCCCTGCGCCCATAAAGATTGAGACCCTTGGAATTCCT
Source organism: Tenrec ecaudatus (assembly GCF_050624435.1). Taxonomy (NCBI): domain Eukaryota; kingdom Metazoa; phylum Chordata; class Mammalia; order Afrosoricida; family Tenrecidae; genus Tenrec; species Tenrec ecaudatus. Next base: position 26,186,097 of record NC_134530.1, read on the forward strand.
GTGCAGAGGGTCACTATGAGTTGGAATCGACTTGATGGTCGTTGGTCTGGTTCTGGAGTTTAGGGAAACCGGGCTGGTGGCATTATGGTGGAGAGGTGGGCTGCTAACCTCAAGGTCAGCAGTTCGAAACCACTAGCCGCTCTGCAGGAGAAAGGCAAGGCTTTCTACTCCCATAAAGGGTTACCATCTTGGACACCTACAGGCCTAGTTCTATCCTACAGGGTCCTCATGAGTCAGAACTGATTGGAAGGGAGTGTGAGTTGTCTTTGGTTTGGGCTGGAACACATCGCCCAGCAGGGGGAGCCAGGGCACTCTTAAAAGCCCACCTGAGAGGTCATCAAGGGCACCGCTGACCTCACCTACCAACATCCTCTGACCTTCCTCCCTCTCTCTAGGTGTGGACCCCGTCTCAGCAAGAGATGCCGGGGACCCTGAGGATAGGGTGGGCTCAGAGCCGCCCCCTTCCGTGGACAGCTGGTGCCAGCTGCTGGTAAAGCCAGTGCCACCTCTCACTCACTGCTGCCCCATGACCAAGAGCCCTTGGGCACTCCCCATGGCCCCCCCACCAGCCAGCGCCCCGCCTGGCCCTGCTGCCCTGCCGGAGGAGCCGGGGCCGGAGCTGGAGGGCAGAAGAACGTTCCTTCATGCCAACGTCCTGCCTGTGGGTGAGTGTGGAGTTTGGCGCTGGCCGGAAGGCTTGCTTCTCTCCCTTGTTGTTGAGAGAGGGGTAGTGAGGTCTGGACTCAGCTCATGGGCCACCGCGGGTTCCTGACCACCTTATCAGAAGGGGGCTCTACAGTCATGCTGGACAGGCGGAGCGCCGTACTTGGGGAGAGTCCGTGTGCAGGGTGGGGGTTCCATCCTTCGTGGCTTACTTCCAGAGACTTGCACTCTGAGGCCTCTTTCCCTGCCTGGGAGACCCCTGCTGTGTGCCCCAGTGCCTCCAGACCAGCAGGCAAATGTAAGGGTTGGGTGTGGGGGTGGTGGGGCTGCCCCGGGCTCATACTCCCCTCAAGGAACAGGGCAGGGCTGAGCAGGGGGTGAATGCACAGCATGGATTCTCGGAGTCCCCTCTGGGCTCCCTGCTCCCCCTCCCGCCAGGCCAACTTGGCCCTCACCACCTGCTGTTGAGTGCACCTGGGCTCCTGGTGACCCACTGTGTGACAGCACAGCTGGGCTCCACGCGGTGTTTGGGAAATAGCTCTCCAGGTCTTTCTTCACAGGCTCCCCAGGTTGAACTCAAACCTCCCACCTTTAGCAGTCATGCCTGGTCACCGTTTGGGTTCCCAGCGGGGAGCGGGGAGGCACATTCCTGGGCCAGCAGCACCTCTGTTCATCCCAGAGAGGGCGCTGTGGCAGCCGGTGAGCAGGCTCTTTCCCAGTGACCTGAGGTCCTCCGCAGTGACTCGGGCCGTTCCACTGGGAGGTGTGTGGGGTCGCGTGAAGCAGACTGGAGCTATGATCTGCCCGCTGCCAGTTGCTCACGTCGTTCCCACCCTACTGGGTGTCGGGACATGAAGGGAGCGCACTAGGTGCTGAGTTACCACTGTGCACAGCAAGAGATGGAACATCCCAGCGTGCACGTGCATGTGCGTGCTTGCACTTGTGCGTGGGGGTGGGGGGCATGGAGGGGCATGTCTCCCTCCTGCTCCTGCGACTGCCACACCTGGGGTGGGATCACCTCGAGTCTGACCTTTACCTCTAGAGATTTGCTGGGGCTGCGCAGCTACGTTCAGTATTCAGGCTGCACAGGTGGTGGCCAGGTGTGAGCGTCCCCTGTCCCCGGAGACAACAAGTGCCTAGTGGTGCCTGTGGCCTGCACCTTCCTGGGCAGTTCCAGCCCATGGGCTGGGTCTCCCTCGCCTCGGGTGCTGGCTGAGGCCTGAGCGCTGCCCTCGAATGCACTTGGGGTCCAGCCAGCTGGAACCTGTCGGCATGAAAGAACTACAGACGGTTCTGGCAGCCAGTGGCCATGGTGAGCTGAGCCAGGGGCCAGGTGTCTGGGAAGCGGGTCACTTAAACCCTTCAGCCAGGACCAGCTGGCCGCTACCCTTTCCAGATGGCCACATGGTCAGTGAGCGGATCTGTCCAGGGTCCTCAGGGGCCCTTCATCTCACTCCAGGACACCCATCTGGAAGTAGGATGGATTTGAGGGTCCCTGGAGGACAGGCCTCTGCCCACCTAGTTTGGGGTGGGGCCGGGCTGCGGGAAGGCCGAGCTTCCTGGAGTCTGGGAATGTCTTCCCCAGGGCAGGGTTTTCCCCATGAGGGTGAAGACTTCTGGGTCTGGTCTGGGAAGCTCCCCGTGCCCACCCTGTGTGGGAGGCCTCAGGTAGTCTGCTCTGGTTCTTGTCACACTCGAGCTTCTGGTTTATCTGGTTGCTCGTCTCAGCTGCCAGGCCGGGGGTCTCCCTGTGGTGCATGTGTATGTGTGCACGCGCGCGAGTGTCTGAGAAGGATGCAGGTGCCTGCGGGGCGCCAGCTCAGGGCTGCCCTGCCGAGGTGAGCGGTGGGGGGAGATTGGTGCTTGTGTGCGCGCGCACCTGTGCGTGCGCCTATGCGCCTGGTCTGTGTATCAGGTGGCGCCTGCGTGTACCCGGCAGGCCCACGTGCTGTATCCTGCCAAGCTGGCTCCCGCTTGCCCACCCCGCATTCTTGCGACGAGCCCAGACAGGTCTCTGCCAACGACGAGGTGAACTGCTCTGCACAGAGAGGCACGCGACACGGCAAAGCTTGGGCACCCAGGGGCCTGGCATCTCAGACTTGCCTAGAATGGATCCACTGGGAGGGCGTGGCTGAACAGGTGGGTGGGGCGGATAAGCCGTGCCCCCTCCTCCAAGGCCTCAGAATGGTTGGGAGTCCCTGGGCCCAGGTGGAGCCCCTCCGTGGACCACTGCAGTCCAGGGTATGGGAGGGGACTGGATACTGGGAGAGGGGATAAAGCAACACGGGGCTACAGCATGGAGTGGGGGGGGGGTCTGCAATGGCCCCACCCACGTCTCCTGAGGACAGGGCTGCACCCGCTGCTTACCGGGCCCCACTCCCTCCTGGTAGGGCCCCACCCTTTGCTGACAGGAACCCGCCCCATGCTGATGGCACTGCCTTCTGCTCAGAGGGCCACGCCCGCTGCTTAATGGATCCACCTCTACTGATGGGACCCCGCCTCCTGCTGACCTTGCCCTGATCCCCGGGGAGAGCAGTCCCACTCCCCAGGGCCCTAGCACCTGCTCACAGAGGCACACCCCTGCCCGCAGGCTCCACCCATACAGGTTTTACCAAGTGGGCCATGGGTTCCGCATTGGGCGGTTGGCTGCAAGGTCAGCAGTTTGAAACCGCCAAGGTGCTGCAGGAGCAAGGTGAGCGCTTCTACTCTCCCTGTGAAACCAACGGGCCGGTTCCACCCGCCCTATAGGGTCGCTAGCAGTTTAAATCGACTCCTTGGCAGTGAGTTTGTTTGTTTGTTTGTTTGGGTCCTACCAGGCCCTGGGCTGAATGTTGAGCGGAGGGGGCCCCAGTGAGCAAAGGGTAGGGGGAGCACCCAGGGATGAGCTTTGTTTGAAGTATTGGGACACCAGGTCCTGGGGTGTGCGGGCTGGACATCTGCTATGAGGTCCCCAACATAACCCAGTGCCCACTTGGTGTCAGCCTCAGTGCCTGTGCCCCGCTCTGCAGTGGAGCACAGTGCCCTACTCTCCAGCAGAGGCTGCTGGGTGGACCTGGGGCAGTCTCCGGGAGGAGAGCAGGGTAGGGAAGGCTGGGCCCTGGGGTGGGAGGTTGAGGAGCGCTGAGCTCCCAGGCACCCCTCTATCCCTCCCCCAGGGCGGAGCCTTCTTCTCTAGCCCTGGTGTCTGGGTCTCCAGGAAGTCTTGAGCAGGGTAGAGGCATCTGTCCCCTGAGCCCACAGGCTCTTGGGTGGGTTCTCCTTCACCATTTTTGCCCCCCTCCCCGCAATAGGGCCTCTTCTTGAGGAGAGAAGCCAGGTCTTCCTGCTGTGCTCAGGACACTGTCCTGCCCTGATGCAAGAGGGGACCATGATGCATGAGTGTCACGCTGCAGGGCCCAGGGTGGACGAGCAGTCAGGGGGAGCTGAGACCAGCTGTTTGCTGTGGATCCCACCCTGGGTGCAGTGTCCCTGGGTGTCAGCACGACTGTGCTCCATCAGGTTCCAATCACTGGTTTTCCAGAAGCCAGTGGCCAGCCTTTATTCAAAGGTGTCCCCGGGGAACTCCAACCTTCAACCTTTCACTTAGCAGCCGAGCAAGAGCACCGTGGATGAATGAAACAGGGGCTACCCTAGGACCTCCTCCCTCTGCCGCCCCTCTTCCTCCTTCCATAGCCCACCCAGCACCATCACTATGGACTCAAGAGTTGGTAGGCTGCCATACAGACAGGCAGACTGGGCTCACTGAGGGGAAGGGCGGTGATGAAGGGTGGGCCCAGGCCTGATCCCACAGCCGCCTGGCCCCTGCCCCCTGCAGCCCCTGAGTGTGGGTTGGGAATGGTGTAGGCACAGACTTTGACGTCCCTGGGGACAGATTCGGGGTGGGGATGGGTGACTGACCAGGCTTAGGGCATGGGCTGCAAGCATCTTGGAGAGTTTGGGACTGGGCCAGACCAGGCCAGTCCTGGGGCTGAGGGGCAGTCTTGGGGACCTCCCCCACTGGCCCCTCAGAGCTGACAACCCCCACCCCCACAGTGCGGTTTGTTTTACCCCAATTCTCGTGTATCCAAGGTAACGCGGTTTCATTTAGAGCAACTTAATCCAATCCCACAGGCTGAGGTTGGGGGAGAATGTAAATGAGCCCAGATTGTACCGGAGGAGGGATCAGGGCTGCACAGGCCCCAGCAGTCAGACTGCAGACCCCGTCCCTGCGGCTGGGGTGGGAGGGGAGGGTGAAAACCAAGGCTGCTGAGGCAGGGGAGAGGGTACACCCTGAAGCTGCTGGTCCCCTGAAGCCACCCAGGCCTCCAGCCTCAGAGCTGCCAGCTAGTGCCCACCCCTGGCACCCACCAGGTGGCCAGCTGTGCCCTGACTAGGAACCAGCACATAGCTTGGCCAAGAGACTGCAGACTAGTGGAGATCACCCATATCCCGCCAGGGCCCAGGCTGACTGGGAGCTGGGCCTGTGATGGCTGTGGCCTCTGGATCACGGGGTGTGGGGGGGGGGCACCAGGAGACTAGAGTGTATCTCCAGGCGGGACATCCCCAGCGCCATGCCCCCCGGACTCTGACTTCAAAGCGTGTGCAGACCAGCAGTGCTGCCCCTGGGAATTCCCACGGGACCGGTGGCAGCCTTGCTCGTGTTGTTTTTCCCTCTGTTGATGAGAGCAAGATGAGCTCAGATGTAAAATTCCCAGCAGCCCCTCACTCAGAGAGATAAGAGCCCGGCAGTGGATATCCCTGCCTCTGACCTCAGGCCTATTTTTGCTGCCGTAACAAGGAAGACCATAGGTGCAGGGCATCCATGCAGATTTCTGTGTCCCGGTGCTGGAGGCTCGAAGCCGGAACTCGGGGCGCCGGCTCAGAGGGAAGGCCCTTGAGACCTTCAGCTTTGGCTCCTTGGTGCTTGCTTGGCGATTTTCACATGACTGACATGGCCTCCTCTCCCTCCATCTCTTGCTCGCTTCTCTGCAGTGCTCTGCTGGCTTTAAACCTCAGCAGTTGAAGATCCCTCTATACAGATCCGGCCACATTCACCCAGCAAAGAAAACTCACTTCCAAGTGGGATCGTCACCCATGTAAACCTGTAGCCATCCGGTCAACCCTGCCTCCGGAGACACCAGGGGACAGAGTAGAACTGCCCCCAGTTACCAAAGCTGTCACCTTTCCAGAAGCAGACTGCCACGTCTTTGTCCCTTGGAGAGGCTGGCTGGTTGGACCCGCCGGGCTAGGGTCTCAGCAGGCATTTCAGGGGACACAGTCTAGCTCAGAGCCGTGTCCGAGGCACTGGCTGTCCAGTCGTGGCTTCCCTGGATGGTTTTGCCCATTCAGTGCTGCCCTAGTTTGCCCTGGAGTGGGTCTCTGGTCCGTTTGCCTCTGCGTTCTCTTTCAGAGCCTGCTTTCCACCTTAGCCCCTGTGCCAGCATACGGGCCCACGCCAGCATGGAGCTTCTGGAAACATCCAAGAGCTCCACCTTATCTAGCACCTCTAAAGGCAGGCTCCCACCCAGGCGTCTCGCTCTGCACCTCTGGTGTTTCCGGGGGAGCTGAGTGTGTCTTCCAGGCAGCGAGCAACACATCTGAGAGGGCCCGGCTCTTTGAAGCTCACACCACCAGCTTCTCACTAAGAAGCTCCAGGCAACAGCTGGCTGCATTCACGTGTCCCCAGCAGGTGGCCACCGGTCAGCCCCAGGCCCAGAGGCTTTTCTGAAAGGCAGCGCCTATCCAGGTCTCCCTGGATGGGGTGGTCTCTGACTCCCTTACACACTGCTCCTGGGCAGGGAGGTGCCCACCCAATCTAGGATCTCCCCATCCTCACTCATCCTGCCCACAGTCTGGGCCTGGGAAGCAATCCTAATCCCTGTCTCCCTCCAGCACCCCTGCTCAGCCTTGCTATGGCTGGTCTGGCTGGGCAGAGGAGGTGGGTCAGGTTCCAACCCCTGTTCAAATCCTCAGCCTCTTCCAGAAGACTGTGGTAGGATGGGGTGTGTGTGTCTGTCTTCCTTCTGAGAGACACAGGGTGGATACCAAGAGACCCATTAGTAAGCACACACGAGTCCATGCTTACCTTGTTTACTAGGTCCCTCTCTGTTACACATTTGAAAAGAGACTTGGCTTCTAAGAGAAGGGGCTGTGGGGTGGGGAAAGGCATGTGCCAAGCCACACCTCAAAGCAGAATCTGGGGTGTAGAGAAAATGTGTGTGAAGTTGTTCACTATGGATTAGGAAGGAAGCGTGAGGAAGCCCGTGCTGACCATGCTTACTGGGGACTCCGACATGGGCCTGAGGTTGGGTGGGTCCTCCCTTACGCACCTGGCGCAGCTCTGATCCTGAGGTGGGATCCTCAGGTCCAGTGGGGGCTGCGAGGAGATGAAGGGTTGTCATGGGCCTGGGTGGCTGCAGGATCCATTTCCCTCCCTGCCGGAGAGGCGCTCATTCCCTCCCTGGCCCTCCATGCCCACTCGCAGTCCCTCCAGGGCAGCTTCTAGCACAGCATCACCCGAGGGCCTGTCTCTTGAGCGAGGGGGAAAAGGCGGCCAGTGTGGGTGGCTGTGGGGACCGCTGGCAGGTGTGGCCCAAGGGCCTAGCTATTCCTGTTCTTGCTGCTCTGCTCCCTGGGGGCTGGGGCCAGCGGCAGAGTTAGCTGCCTCCAGGCTCAACTCCTGAAGGCTGGGGATGCAGGAGGTGGAGGGGTGTGTGTGTGTCTGTGAAGTAGGGTAGGGACAGGCAGTGTGGCCTGACCCTCCTAGAGTCCCTCCCTAAGAGCTCAGATGGGCTAATGGATTACTCACAAGGCAACTACCTGTCAAGTCAGTTGGAAACCACCAGCCGTTGTGCAGGAGAAAGCTGAGGCTTTCCACTCCTCTAGTTAGTCTCAGACACACACACACACACACACACACACCCCACACACAGGGGCAGTTCGACCCTGTCCACTCGGGTTGCTGAGTTAGAATCGACTCGATGGCAGTGAGCTTGAATTTGGAGTGAAGGGTTCCTTCAGAGGAGGACTTCCCTAGACCCAGGTCAGCACTGTGGCAGGTTTGAGGGGTCAGGGGCCAGAGGGACAGGGCCTACCTAGTGAGGAGGGGAAGTTGGGACATGAGGTCCTGCTGAGCCCCAGCACTGCCCCCACTCACCTGCTGGCTGCTGAGTTTCAAGAAGTTGCTTTCTCCCAAAACGGGGGTGGAGAACAGTTTACCACCCCCTCCCCTAACTCACACCTTCTCCTCAGCCAGAAGGGCCTGTAGGCTGGTCTCCTGGGCACCACTACCCTCCCCTACCAGGGGTGGTGCATCCGCAAAGGGTGGGCCTGGGGCAGTTCTGGCTGCTGGGCACTCCCTGTTCAGGGCCATGTCGCCCGGGGAGGCAGTAGGGATTCAGGCTGGCCCAGTGGATGCTGTAGGTACCAGATTGAGATGGCCCCTCTGAAGCTGACCAGCTCACATCCAACCTACAAAACCAAAAGGAACTTAGGGCAGGATACCCCGTCACTGGGGACCTTGGGCAGGAGTCTTCCTGAGCCTCTGAGCCTCAGTTTCCCCTAAAGAAACTAAAAGATCATCAAGAATCAGAGACTCCCGAGGGTCAGCAGCACTTCAGACACCTCTGTACATGACCTACTGCCCTTCTGGGTCCTCACTGGACACTTGTTCGGCCACCAAGGACAGGTTGAGTTGGCCCTCCCCTCATGTTCATGGGAAACGCCTGGACCGTCAACCCTTGATGCACTGGATGCCGGGGCAACCCGAGTCTCCGGGCAGCAGAGGCCAGACCAGGGGGCGCAGGCCCGATCACCATGCTGCTTTCTTACAATCAGAACAGGACGTTCTGAGACCAGATGCTGGTGAAAAATGCAGCGCACACTTTCTAAATTTAGCAAGTTGAGAATTGCACATTTACCCAATTAGACTTATTGATTGGGTGAGCCGGCACTGGCTCTGTGCGCGACTGGGACCTACCTGCCCACCTCCCAAGCCTCTATGGGCCTGCCTGCTTCCCCCCAGAGTGACCCCACTGCCCTCCCTAAGTGCAGGCCTTGCCCGAGTTGGTGCTGCTGCTTCCAATGGGCACAGCGCCAGCCGGGAGAGTTTCTAGTCAACAGGGCAGCAGGTCAGATGGGCACACTCCCTGCTCTGAGCAGGCCAGGCTGCTGCTCTGGGAGACCTGAGTTCTGCCCCGCAGCATCCAGTGGGTGTCTGGGACTCTGACTGGGCCAGGAGACATCCAGAGAAGGCTTCCTGGGGGAGGGGTCTTGACCCACCCTTGGGGACGTGGCAGAGCAGGGCAGGAATGTGGAGCAGGAGGGGCCAGGCTGGTGGAACACCTGGGCAGCTGGAGGGGAGGGGCCAGGCCTTGGCCGAGTCTGAGGGCAGCCGTGTACTCGACCAGTGGGGGTCAGGTGTGGTGTGATGGAGGTATGGGTGTCAGCAGCTTGGATGGGGCAGTACAGAGTGGTGGGGTAGCAAGGTAAGGCAGGCTGCCCTCCTGTGAAGGTGTACCCCATCTCCACAGGTGATTCCCTGCAGCCCTAAGCCAGCTGGCTCAGAGGTCCATACCCAAGGTCTGGGATCTCAGGGAGACCCTGGCTCAGAAAGGAGATTTTTTTTTTGTGGTTTCCAATCTGTGCTTCTGTCTCCTCCAGTTCTGTCTCTCTGTCTCCAGGTCTCAGTCACTCAGTGCAAATCTCTCTCCCTGTCTCTTTGTGTCTAGGTCTTGCGCTCTGGTCAGAGAGCTATAGACTCCTCACCCCATCTCTACCCCACCCCTGAGCATCTGAGGACCAGTGAACAAACATGGCTGTATTCTGGCCATGCCTGGCCAACCTCCCCACCACGTCTGGGGAAAACAGGCTGGCAGGCATGGCTGAGAGGGGTTATTCACCAGAGATGCCAGGAGGTGGATGGAGTGCGTCCTCCCCTGGGTGCTAGCAGTGGGTCCCCCCATGGTGGCCACCTGGAGAAGATGGACCACAGGCAGAAGGCAGAAGCCTCCAGCCGGCTGCCAGCCCTGTCTATTCAGCCCCCTTTGCTGTCTTGGGAGCCGAGTGTGGGCATCACAGGTGTGATGACAGGTGCTGAGCTCCTCTCCCAGCTGCTGGGCTAGCCCAGGCTCCTGCACACCTGTGAGGGGGTGGGGGATGGCTGAGTGGGTGGGTCTTCGGCTTCCCCCCTCAGCACCTGCATGAAGTGGCCTTAATCCATTCTCCCCACTGGCTCTCTCCTCTTCCTCCAGCGTCTGGGGCGTGGCCACGACCCATCCCATCTGATGTGCCCTCTCACTCACTTTGGGGTTCTGGGTCCCCAGGGGAGGGAGGGGTGTCACACTGTCATGATTGGGGCTGGGTAGGAGAGAGAGGAAAGTGACCTTGCCCTTGTGGCGGGCATCAGACCCTGGCATGAGGGGTGGGCAGAGAAATTTCTGGAACAGGGTCAGAGGCCAGGGTGGAAGTGGATGGCGGGTGCCCGTGCATTGAAGGAACCAAGGCCTGGCTGCGTGGGAAGACGCCATTTCTGCACGAGGAGTCAGAGCCTGGAGCTGGCCGGGCAAGGCGCTGCTGCTGCTGCTGATACTCTGTCCGAGTCCCATTAAGACAGCTGCCGTGCCAGGACTCGCTTGCTCTGCCGCACCTCGAAGCAACCCAGCTGTACTGGGTACGCCTCCTACTGCCCTGTGTGAGAGAGGGCAGGCTGACAGAACCCACCTAGTCTGTCAGGACCAATAGGCCACCCAGTCTGTCCAGACCAAGAGGCCACCTAGTGTGTCCAGACCACCCTCTCCACAGGCTCTGAGCACACCGGCAGCAGACACAGCGAGAGCAGGTCTCAGCGAAGTCAAGCCTCCTAGAAAGGTGTTGGCCTCAGAGGTTGGTCAGCCTTGGTCCTGGAAGGACACTGCTATGGGACTCAGGGCTAGTCAGGGACCTGGGTTGTAGCAAGCTCTGGAGAACCTCAGAACCAGCATGCCTTACACCTGGAGAACACGAGGCCCAGCGGAGAAGGCCTTGATTGAGGCTACTTGTGGAGGGGGGGGGGTTGAGATGTGGACCTGCATCTCCTGTCCCTTGTTTGTCCAGGGCGAGCTGGTGGTCAGTTGGCCTCAGGCACAATGGTGACACTGTTGACATGTGTGAGAAATGTCCTCCTGGTCTGTCCACTCTGCCATCCTGCCCGCCCCCCTGTACCTCTTGCAACCTGCAACCTGCTTCCAGCCTGGCCCCCTTCCCAGGTCTGTTCCAGAGGGTTCTGAGATCCCTTAGGGACCTGAGAAAATATGGGGACGTGTTCTCAACCCCATCACCCCAGCCCAAGTCCACTCTCAACTGAGGCCGCCAATGTCAGACTGGAAGACTGGGGTCTGGGGCCTTCTAGGTACATAACCAGGGTGCTGGGGCAGAGGGGACCACCCTGGGTGCAAGCTGCTGGCCTCCTTAGCAGACTGGGGCCTGGGTGGCCCATGGGGAAGCTGGGGGTGGGCTCAGAGCCCTGGAAGCAACCCCCACCCCGGGACCCATCGGGGCTTCTGTGAGCACACGTTCCTAAATAGTGAGCTTGCGCTGGGGTTAGTGGTCAAGTGGTGTGCAAACTGCAGGGGGAGGGGAGGGCAAAGGAGGGGAAGGGATGAGGGCCAGTACCTGTGTTTACAGAACCCCAGGTAGCTAGTTCCTGGTCCAGGAACCAGTTACCTGACCAAGACACCAGCCAAACACCCTCCCCCAGGACCAGGAGGGCTGCCCCCATCTGAAGCCTGGCCTAGGCCCCCTGGTGTGGGCTAAGGGGTGCTTGCACTGCCAAAGGAGGGATGGGGCTAGGCTGGGTATCACCTGTCCCCTGCCAGTGCGGGGCATTTCCCCAGGTCCCTACAAGTGCTATCTGCGGCTTAGTTGGGGGGAGGGTGGTCAGACCCCACTCTTCTAAGCACCAGAGTGAGTGGGTGGGACAGATAGGGCCTGGGGCAGCATGTTGGCCGCCTCGAGCCCACAGCTCCAGAGTGCTCGGCCCCGCCTCCTCCGGTCCAGCCAGCGGCCACGCGGACGCGGTGGGGGGTGGACGGGCTGCGGGAGGCCGCGCGCGCTGCGTTGCTGGGGGGGAAAGTACTTTGGCTGCGGCGGATGAGGCCAGGCCGCCTGGCCGCTTCGGTGCTCCCCTCTCTGCGCCCTTCGCCCAGAACCCACCCCGATCCTGCGCCCCCCACCGGGCGACACTGCGCCCCGCTGCGCTGCGCCCCCGGCTCCCGCCCCACGCGGGGCGGGTAGGGGGTGTGGTGCGGGCGGCACGAGTGACAGCGCGCTCCTAGCGCGGCGTCTCCACGGGGCGCAGTGTCACCGCGCCGAGCCCGCCCGCCGCGCGCACAGTCCCGCCGCGGGCCGCCCGAGCCGCGGGACCATGCGGTCGGAGCCAGGTCCCCAGCCGGGCCGCTGACGCCCCGAACCCGCGCCTACCGCCACCGCCGCCGCCGCGGCCGCGGAGACAATGGATGCGGGAGCCGCCCCGCAGAAGCACAGTAGGTGCCGCCGCGCGCGCGTCTTCGCTCCTGTTGCTGCGCCGCCTCGGGCTGGTCGACGCGCGGGGGCGCCGCGGGACGCCAGCCTGGGGAGGGGGCGTGGGCCGCGCGCTGCAGAGCGCCAACCGCGACCGCGGAGGGCGACTGGTTTTTGGCTGCGCCCGTAGGGGTCCCGGGGAGAGCTGGGGGCCACTCCTCAACTTTCCCGAGTCCCTCCCTGGGGCAGCGGTGGCAGTGCGCTCGGGCTGTGCCCTGGGTGCCTCGGGCTGACCCAGCGAAGCCAGGCGGCACGGATGCATCCCCTCTTGGACGGGCAGGGGGAGGTCGTTTGGGGCTGCAGCGAGGTGACCATGCGTGCCGCAGCAGCGACCGCTGGAACATCTGCCTGCGCTGCAGGTGCCACGCCTGGCCCCAGGCTAGCCTCTCCCGCACTCGCTAGTGGGGGTGGCGCTGACCACTGCCCAGGATGCGGGCCTGCGAGCAGTCCCGGCAGCTGGTGGGGGGCGGGGGGGTGCAGTGAGGGGTAACCGAGCAGCACTTTCTGGGGTGACGTTGTGGGGCATCTTTAGGAGGAGGTGGGGATACTTGTGGGTTGCCCCCTCCTCTCCCCTCTCCCATCCCCTCCCCTTCTCTGTTCACCTTACTTCCTGCCTCCCTCTCCTGTCCTCTGCATTCTGCTCCCTTCCCCCAAGACAGCCCTCCTCTCCATCTCCTCTCAGGCCCTCCTCCTTTCCCTGTGCATCCCGCCAGAGTGGACCATCCCTCCCCTGCATACTGCAGGTTGTCTTCACCCACTTTTCACCCTGACCCCCCAAAAGATGACACTCAGCCCCCCTCCCCAGATGCTTGGCACCTGCCCGGTCTCACTGAGCTGTAGCTCCACAGAGGGGAGCCTACCTGAGGCTCAGGGGTGGGTCAGAGGTCACCTTCATTCCTTCCTCCCTGACCCTGGGCACTGGAGTCAGCCTGTATGTCCCCCCAGAACCCTGTGCTTTGAAGATCCTGGCAGGCACACAGCCACGTCTTCTGCGTGGCCCACAGGAGTCTGGGCTTCAGAGGGTGAGGGGGCAGGTGGTGCCAGCTTGGCTGCCACTGATCCTAGTCTGGAGGGCTCTCGTGCTCCCTGTCCCAAAGGCCCCTCCCTCTGGTCACCAGCAGAGTGACCTCCTGGTCTGGGTCAGGAGCTAGGGAAGGTGAGAGGAGAGAGCCAGGTGCCTGCTTGGGACCCCTGTCTAGGGCATTGAGGGCAGCAGAAGGGAGACTGTGTGTGAACTGGCTCGAGGGCACCAGGTGACCTGAGGGAGAAGGTGGGTGGTGGTCTGCAGACATTGTGAGCTTCGAGGCCTGCCCCCCATGCCAGAGGGTTTGGCTCAGGGGCCTTGATATCTTGGACCCCATGCTCAGGCTCACAGTGAGACTGGTGGCAGCTGCAGGGCTCCTGTCTGCCACCACGAGCTGTCACCTGCTACTGGGAGGGGACAGCATCAGAGGGATAGCCTTTCAAGGGTCTCAGGCAGGTGGGCCTGGCCCCTCTCAGGCACGAGCTGCCAGCCTCCTGCCACCCTCCCCTCCATTGACACTCCCAGGTGCATCTTGATCGCTGCCCCCCTGCACTTTGTCGGAGCTCTTAGGTGTCAGAGGAGCTGAGGATGGGAGAGCTCCTAGCTGGCTCTCCGGGGGGCCGGGGGGGGGGACTCACCTTTGGCGCCAGCAGCCCTGTCCCTGCCCGCCGTTGAGGTTATGTAACCCCCAGCCCGCAGCCAGGTTGCCGTGAGCAGCACAGCAGCCAGGTTTGGCAATACAAGTTGTAATTGCATTTTAATTTTTAATGTGTGCAATAGATGAAGAACTATGGGCCAATGTGTATCTATTCTGTTACTCCAAGCCTAATAGGACTACTTCATTAGCTAGTAACTACCGAGCCCACCCCACCGCCTGCGCCCAGCCCGGGGCCCGTGCCAGGGACTGACGGGCTGCCTACCACCTGCTCTGGAGCCTGCTGGGGGGCATGGTGAGGCCTCAGTGGGACTGAGGACTTCTCTACTCCCAGCAGGCCACCTCCCCCCTCCCATCTTGCCCTGGGCTAGCTGTAGACCCCCTGTGTGTGCCTGCAGCTTCTGAAGGGGCCACTACCATTACAGGTGTCTGTGAGCATCCCCTTCCAGGTACCGGCCTGCTCTTGGCACATGAGGTCCTGTCCTTTGACCCTGAGAGCTACTAGACACAGAATCTGGAGTACCACTCTCTGGTATCCAGCCAGTCCCAGGAACTGGGGTGGAGGTGGGTGGTCAGGAGTCAGGACTCCAGAGCCTGTCCTCCCCGGGGCTGGTGGAACCTGCCCCTGGTGCCCTTAGTCTCCAGAGGGGCACAGGCCCCAGGACAGAAGCCAAATCTGAAGACCTGCTGGTCTCTGGCTGGAGGGGTTCCGGGGGGCAAGCGGCTGGTCTCTCTGTACTGTCTCCCTGCAGAGTCTTCTTAGGCCTGTTGTGTAACAGGCAAGCATCTGAGCGGAGGACCGCTCCTGGGAGACGTCTCCAGCGGCAGCAGCTAGCCAGCCGGGAGTGCGGCTTTTGTCCCTTCTGTCCGCCCAGCACAAAGGGACAAAGGAGGCTGCCTCTGTCACCCGCCCAGCAAAGGGCTGCCAACCAGGGCTAGGAAGAGGGGCCAGGGTCAGGGAAGGTCTGGCCACTTACCCCAAGGCTGACTGTCCCAGCAGCTCTGTGTGTGTGTGCCTGTGAGAGTGCACATGTGCACACACACTATGCACGTGTTTCTGCATGTGCACGTGTACATGTAGGTCTGGGTACATACGTGTGATACATGTGTGCACATGTGCATGTTTATATGTGTCTGTGATCTCCTCCTGGGGCCAGGAGCAGCACCGTGGCCTGGATACCCTCCTGGATTCCCCAACGTCCTCCCCCTTCTGTGCTCCCAACAGACGAATCTCAGGGCCTTCACTGGGGGTCTCTGCTCCTGAAAGGCCCCAGTCGCAGTGCAGTGGGAGCCAGCTCTTCACACCTGTTCCCCGACCTCCTGCTGTGCCCGCACCAGCTCTGCTGTGGGGAGGGAGGCGAGGGAGCTTGGTGTGCTCTCAAGGAGCATGGTCTCTGGGCAGCCGCTGTGGAGCTGTCCACACACACTGAGGGGGGGGGGGCACCTGGGGAAGGCCTGCTCACCTGCACCCTACTAGGTTGTCACCTGCTGCACGTCCTCTTGCTCCCTGCTGGGCCCTCATACACGGACGTTCTGACTCCCTGATGAGGGGTGGCGTGACGCCCCCTGTGGCCGGCTGCATGAGGAGGACTCGGGACCCTGTGAGAAGCAGGGAAGGACAAAGGGGCTAGGGTGGGGTGGGTTTGAGATGGACTGCACTGCTGTCTCTCGGGGAAGAGGGCTGTGGGGCAGGCAAGGCTCTGGAATGTTTCTCTGCCGGTCCTTAGGGGGCCTCAGCGCCAGCTACACATCTGCGTCCGCTCCCCCCCTTTCCTGATGTGGCCCTGTCTGTTTTCTGGGGGGTGTCAGTAGTGACTGAACCCTGTCCCACCCGGGCTTCTGTGAGCCCACCTGGAGCTTTGAGCTCCAGGTCCCTTCGGAGGGATTTCCTGGGGTTGCTGTAATTAATGACCACAGTGGAGGTTTCCAGAAATTGATTGCCAGCAGGAATGCCTTCCACACACAAGTCTGAAACCTAGGTGTCCCCTGAGCCAGGCTCCCTCTTGAGGCTCTGGGGAAGGCTCCTAGTCTCTGCCGGCTGCTGGTGGCCCCGGCGTGCCTGGCCTGTGGCCGCAGGACTCCATCTCTGCCTCCCTGTTCACACTCCCGTCCCTGGGTGGCTGTCATCTCTCACACTTGCAGTCACCCCCACTCCCTTCGGGGCCCCAGATAATCCAGCAGGATCTTATCTTAATCACCTCGCAAAGACCTCCTTCCAAATGAGGTCACAGCATCAGGTCCTGGCAGTAGGAGGGTAGACACACCTTTTGGGGGCCAGTAGTCAACTCAGTGCGAGGCCCTGGTCCTGTCTTCGGTCATGCATTGAGCTGCTCCTCACAAGAGCGGCGGTTCGAAGCCACCAGCAGCTCTGTTGGGGGAACGATGAAGCTTTGTGCTCCAGTACAGATCCGACAGTCTCAGACACCCCCAGAGGCAGTTCTACTTTGTCCTACGGCATCGCCAGGAGTTGGAACTGACTCCCATAGCAGGGACTTTGCTTTGACACTCCGCTCACCACAGGCCAGGGCTGCTTCCATCGAAAGATTTACCTGTAACAGGCCCAGGAGGGGCAGGGGCAAACAGGGAATGGGTACAGGTGGCATGGGCAGCCTATGTTTTTGGCAGGGGTGACCCCTAAGCCAGCCTTGCCTGGTGCGAGACCCGCATGTCAACAGGCAATTCCACCACCACCCAGTTGGGACGGCCCTGGCTAGGGAACTCGGCATCCCTGCCTCCATCTGTAAAATGGGCCGTAGGCAGCATGCTGTCGGCAGCATGGGCAGTGGGTGCAAGGGTGAATTGAAACTGATCTGAGTAGCCTTCAAGATGTGGCTGTGTCCTGTCCCCACCCTCTGCCCCTGCTCAGTGTCCCCTGCTGCCACTGCTCCAACACACAGGGACTCCTTGGGGTCCTGTGCCCTGACAAGTGGGGTCAAGGGACCGAGACAGAGCCTGGCCCCTGCCTCCCTGTTCCCTGGCGTGCTCAGAACCTGCTCTGGAGAGCCCAGTGTCCAGTGCTGAGTGGACAGCAGGTACTGCATTTGGAAACAGGAGGCGGGCACTGGAGCTTCCTCGTGGCCAGGCCCCAGAGCCCTCACACTCAGGAAGTGGGGCGGGGAGACCTAGACAGAGTCCAGCCTTTCGTAGCCTGCCAGCCTTCCCCCCACCCCGTACCCTGAACACTGTCCACCTGCGTCTGAGCTGCCCCATCCCAGGGGCCTTGGGGCGTCCGCTCCCAGGCAAGGTCCTGACCCTTTTCAGCAAAGCTGTGGCTCCGAGGGGGGCCCTCCTTCTGGCTGCCTCTGCCCCTCCATTCCGCACCTTCCAGGCATTCGCCATTCGTTCGCAGCTCCTGCCTGCCTTCGTTGGTGGCCTCTCCCTGCGGGCCTTGTTAACTAATCACGACATGGCCCACTTTTCTGAGTGCTCAGTGCGTTTTTGCTCTGCGCCTGGCAGCCGCAGAGTGAAGATGCACTGGCTGCTGGAGGCTCCCTCGGCCTCCCATTACAGAGCCTGTCCCCCCCCCGCGCCCAGACCTACTGTGTGCTCCACTCCCCCCACCCCGTGCTTCTCCATGGGCCCCCACCCTGGCTCCCATCCCTGAGTCTGTCTCTTCCTCCGTGGAGGGGGCTCCATGGCCTTGCCATGCAGAATGAGGTAGCAGTGGGGAAGGCGAGGAACATTCCAGAAGGTGGTAATCACCCCACATGTGCTGGGGATTCCTCCCTTCCAAGCCGCCCCTTACCCCCCAACCCCCATGAACCCAGGGTGTGGGCAGCTCCTGGAGGGGCTGGGGGCTGTGGCTCGGTCCCTCACTCACAAGCCTGGCCAGAGTGCCTCACAGACCCCACCCCCCATCCTGTGGAGGAGACAGCGCATCTCCTGAAGCCATGGCTCCAGGGTCCCTGTAGTTGGGAGTGCAGAACCAGGGTACAGAAGCTGTGGACTGACCAGGTGGATGGGGCCCCATCCCCGGGCAGGGGCCAGGCTCCTGAGTCCACCCCCCTCCCTGGCTCCCGGCCCTGCCCCTAGCCTCGTCAGCTGCTGGGAGCTGATGATTCAGGCTGAACTTTCGGGGTGGTGCCGTCATCAGCGGACGTGGGGGGAAGTCTGTTGGCAACAAAAGCTTGTTCTAAGCTCCCATCTCTATCTTCCTCCAGAAATACCAAAGCTGGGTCTGTGCCTGGCGGCCCCTCTTTTCCTGGGGCTCGGCCCCTTGCTCCAGTGCAGGTGGGGCAGTGGGGGTGTGTGTGGTGAGCTCCTTCCTGGTGCTGGCTGGGGCATGGTGAGGGGACCAGACCTCACCCCTCCTGCTGAACTGTTGTCTGTCTCTCTGTCCTCTCCCCAGAGGAGGTGTCTGGGTGTGGGGCACCCAGGTTTAAGGCAGGAGAGGGATGAGCTGGAGGGCAGCTGGCTGTGGTGCCCAGGCAGTGGGCCTTCCTGGAGCCAAAGGGAAGGTTTCCAAGGAGATGCCATGCTGGGTCCTTGCTTGGTGGGAGTCAGTTCTGCGGAAGTGTTTCATCTGGCCTCAAAGGTAGCAGCTTGTCCCGGAATGAGCCCCGCAGAGAGGGGCTGCCTTGGGGGCTCAGGAGCGCTTGATCTGGGCTCTCAAGCCTCCCCTGCTCACCATGTCCTTGGTCCTTAGCCTGACCATCCTGAGCGATGGCCTTTCCACCAGATCCATAGGGGGCTGGCCTCAGACTGGAAGGAGGGAGGGGTGTACTGCCCCCCAGCCCCTTGCTGTCTCTCAGATGGACCCCGGAGATTTCCTGTATCACTCACCAGGCCCTTAGCCATCAAGAGAGCAGCAGATGGCCAAGGACATACCTAAATAATTCACGGCCATGGCCACAGGAGTCTTGGCAGGGCTTTCTTCCTGCGGCCTGCCTAGCCTAGCCCAGCCCCCCATCTCCACCCAGCAATCCCCTTATCCAGACTGCCCATATCTCTGCCGGCCTCTTCCTGGCCTAGGGCCCCCACTGTAGCAGCCATGCACCAGTGTGAACCCTCTGCCCCTGGAGCTCACCCAGGCCCATGGAAGGATGTGGCTCAGCAGGTGGGTCACCTGGAAGAGGAGGCTCCCTCTGCTCAGGCAGAAACCACCTCCACCTCCGTGGGGCCTGCACCTGTCCATGCCCTGCCCCTGGCAGCCAGGGCCATGCTGCCAAAGCACAAGTGCACCCCCTCCCCATAGGGTCAGTGGTCCCTGT
Organism: Tenrec ecaudatus; assembly: GCF_050624435.1. Classification (NCBI taxonomy): domain Eukaryota; kingdom Metazoa; phylum Chordata; class Mammalia; order Afrosoricida; family Tenrecidae; genus Tenrec; species Tenrec ecaudatus. The sequence goes on from NC_134530.1 coordinate 26,205,184, forward strand.
CCCCAGGACTTGTGTTTTTCCTCCCCTGGCCCCCACAACAGGGAGCTTAACCCTCTTAAAGAGGACATTGAGGTTCAGAGAGTGGACTTGCTGGGGTCACTGTGGCTGGGTGTGTCTGATCTGTAGGGCGCACCTGGCTCACAGAGAGCCCAGGGCTATGACAACATGTGTCTCCCAGGACCCCCTCTGTGGTGACCTCTATCCCTGGCTTCCTGGGGGCCCAGCCTGGACGCCTAGAGAAGTCATCCAGGCCTGGCGGATGAGGGTGGGAGGGTTCATCACAGGTGCAGGGGTGAGGCAGCAGTCCTGGCAGGTTTAGGACAGCCAGGAGGCTGTTCACCCTGCACCCTGCCGAGCCAGCCAGTTCAGCGACCCCCATCCATCTCCCTCGAAGCCTGCCCCCAGGCCTGTGGCCCCACCTTCACCCCTGTACCTGCGGAGAGAAGCCCCGTGGGCGGGGCGCACACCCTGCAGGCTGGCTTTGTGTTTGTGTGTGTGTGTTTAGATGTATTTTTAAAGCAAGTTTGCAGCTGTGGCTGAGTCAGTTGTATTATTCGGCAGGAGTTAGGCACGCAGCACGTCCCGGGGTTATTTTGGGCTTGGCATTATTGAGAATTATTATATTCTGTATTTGCAAGGAAACTGCATTACTAGGGGGGATAATCAGGCTGGGGGGGGGGCAAAGTGCTTGATAAAATTTGCTTGAGCGAGACCCAGAGAAGAAGAGCAAGCAATGGGCTGCCCCCGCCTCTAGCCAGGCCAGACCCTCTGAGGTTGCGCCTCCTAGACACGGCTGACTCACCCAGCAAGCCCACTCCCAGGATGCCCGCTGTGATCACAGACCCTGACCTTAGGATTGAGTGGACAGTGTCATGAATTTATTTGCTGAGGGGCTGAGTCACAGGGATACATAATCTTTGTGCACTCTAGATAGCCAGCCAGACAGACAGACAGACATCAAAACCATGGCCAGCCAGCCCTGAGAGATCCAGGCACACCTGGGCAGGGGCATCAAGGCAGAGGGGCCACCGACCCCCCCCCCCATCCTCCAGGTTCACAGATGTTAGATTCTGAGTGTCGGGCAATTCCTTCTTCTGTTGCTAGGATACAGGAGCAGCATCCAAACACCAGCAGCCTTCCCCATGGTGGACAGGTTTCAGGGGAGCTTCCAGACTCAGACAGACTCCGAAGAAGGAAGAGGTTGGTCAGCCGCTGGAAACCTTAAGAATAGCCACAGGGCACCGTCTGACACAGGCCTTCGGACAGGAGAAGGATTTTGAGGATGGCACAGGGCCAATGGTTATGCCCAGAGTGGCTGTGAGCAGGAGCCAACGCGATTGCACCTACTTGCATCAGCCCGGGCAGTGATGCCCACTTTGGGCCTTGTCTCAGGTGCCCGATGCTGCCCAAACACAACACCATGGGGGATGGTGGTGGTGCTTTTGAAACAGACCTTCATTTTCTGGCCATTCCAAGGACTGACCAACCACGTCGGGGCCTGTGGTGCCTTCCTTGGTAGGCACCCGCTGATCCTTGCTTCCTGGCTCATCCTCACGTGGCTGAATGGGGCACCTGCTTTCCCCCTGGGTGCACGGGCCGCATTTCCTGGTTCACTGCCGATGAGTAAACCTAGCTAGCCCATGCTTACCTCTGCTTGCTGGGTCTCTGGTCCCTGTCAGGAACTGGGGAGAGGCTTGGATTTGATCAGAAGGTGCCTGGGACTGGGAGAGAGCCAGAAGCCAGCCATGGCTAGCAGCAGAATCTTTGTAGTGGTGCGATCATGTGAAACTGGTCACTAGAGACTATAAGTAAGCACAAGGAAACCCATGCTTACCTTGCTTCCCGGGTGATGCGACAGTGTGTGTGCATCTCTGTGTGGGTGTGTTCTGTTTATAGCTCAGAGGCGGGCAGGTTAGGTTCTTCCTGCACCGATGTGTAGAAAGAGTCTGAACAATACGGGCTTCATGAACGTAGCGCCTGTATCCACAGTTGTAGGGTTAGGTTCCACACAGGTTTTGTGCGTGGGTCGGTGGGTGGGGGGGAAACATTATTCCATTCCTACACAGCAGGCCTCTTCTGGCTGTAGCCCTGGGACAGGAGACCAGACTTGGGAGACTGATGGGTCCTCCCTCCTAGGCCACTCCCTCCCTAATACTGGAGTGAGGCAGGGAGACACCCCACCCCCCACCACCACACTCAGGCTCTCCAAGTCAAGGGTATAGGCCTGCTGCACAAGCTACCTGCAGGACAGTCCCTCTGCTGTCTGACCCAAGTCTCTCCTGCTGCAGCTGAGTGCCTGGCTCCTCTCTCGGGTTTCTCAGGGGTGGGGATCAGTGTCACATTTGTGGGCACACGGCTCTACTTTTGGCTCAGATCTGCTATTCTCTGCCATGCACTCTGTCGTCAGGAAGACCTAAATTGCCCCCTCGCTCTCAGCTGTGCCGTAAAAAGCCCCACTGATGACTCAGACGTCAGCCACCTTGAAGACACCCGAGGACACTGGGGCGCCCGCCCTGGGCAGCAGTGGCTTCCCCCAGAGCTGGACTTGGCCCTTGTCAACCCGACCCTTGACCCTGGCAGCACAAGGGCAGAGGGCAAAGGCGGAGACCTTGGGATGAGACATCTTCAGTCAGTCTCTATGCCCCTCACCCCAAGCCTCAGCTTCCCCTGCAAAGCTGGGGAGCTGGTGTCCTCTGACTTTATGCATCTAGGGGCTCCGGGGGAAGGAGGATGGGCCCGTAGACCCAGTGGAACCGCTAGGGCTGGTTTCACTCCCACAGCGACTCATGTCACTGCCCCCGGATGTCCTCCTGCCCCAGACCATCCAGCACCCTTAAGCAATGTTTAGGACCCATTTAATCACTAACTAGTAGGTGCCCCGTTTCTCATACATTTTGTAAGTGCAGTATTTCTTAGGTTCGATGAATAACTCATGCCAAACTGGCTTGTTAAAATCCTTCCAACATCGACTTTCGATGGTATCCGGCCTAACATTATTGGTACCTGGGCAGAAGCACTTTAAGTGTTTTTCTCCTTCTCCTCTTTTAAAAAAAAATTTTTTTTTAATTTTAACAATTTATTAGGGGCTCATACAATTCTTATCACAGTTCATGCATATACATACATCAATTGTATAAAGCACATCTGTACAGTCTTTGCCCTAATCATTTTTTTCTCCTCTTTTCTTTTTTTACATTTTATTAGGGACTCATACAACTCTTATCACCATCCATACATATACATACATCAATTTATAAAGCACATCTTCTCCTCTTCTTTTAACTACTGGCTTCGTTCTCAAAACTTAGTGACATGGGCCCGCGAGTACTACTTCCCACCATATGGTAGCTACGTCACCGGAAGAGATGACAGCACTCAGCAGCTATAAAAACACCGGCAGTGGAAACCGCAGCCCATGTGCTTGCAGTGGGTGAGAGGAAGCCACCGGGCTCCGAGTGCCATGGTCACCGCGTGAGGACAGTTCAGACCTGATCCACTCTCATTAGATGCCGTCAGTTGGCTCTGGCTCCTGGCCACCACCTGTATGCGCCAGAGAATAAAATGCCGGCTGCTTCGGCATCATCCTCACGGTTGTGATGTCGGAGCTCATGGTTGCAGCCGTGGTGTCTGTCCGTCTCATTGAGGGCCTCCCTCGTCTTCCTTGTCCCTCTACTTTACCTTCTCAAGGGACCGATCTCTCTTGATATCACATCCAAAGTAATTGAGACAATGTCCTGCCATTCTGGATTCAAAGGAGCATCCTGGCTGTACTTCCGAGACAGATTTGCTTGTTCCTCTGCCAGTCTGCGGCACGTTCGATGTTCGATGTTCTTCCAACGCCTCTGTTCTTCACAAGTCTTCCTTACTCATGGTCCAGCGTCCACACGCAGGTGAGGCTATTGGAAATGCCATGGCTTAGGTCAGGCTGGCACGCCTTCGACTTCAAAGGGACAGCCTTGCTCTTTCACCCTTTAAAGAGGTCTTCTGGACAGGTGTGCCCACGACAGTGGTCTCATCTCTTGACTGCTCTTTCACCGGGCACTGATCGACGGCCTCAGTATTCTGTCGGTTGACTGTGACGTTGTGTAATGGTTCGAGTTGTACGGGTTATTTGTTTCCTGATGTGGAGATGCAATCCATCCTGAAGGCGGTAGGCTTCGATCTTCATCGTCATCGGCGAATGCTTCAAGTCTTCTTCACTTTCCGCAAGCATGGTCATGTCATCTGCGCATGAAAGGCCGTTAGCGAGCCTTCCTCCAGTCCCGATGCCGTGTTCTTCTTCATGCAGCCCGGCTTCTCTGATTCGTTGCTCAGCATGCAGATTGAACAAGTATGGTGCAAGGCTACGGCCCCTGACACACGCACACACACCTTTCTTGATTTTAAACCACACAGCAGCCCTGTGTTCTGGTCACACGACTGCCTCTTGCTCCGAGGACAGGTTCCGCATGAACACAATGTGGTGTGCTGGAACTCCTGTTCTTTGCCAGGTACCTGCAGTTTGCGAGGATCTGCACGGTTGAACGCTTTGCACAGCCAGTAAAAGCGCAGGCCAACTTCGTCCCAGTATTCCTCAGCTTCCAGCCAACATCCAGCTGACAGCACCACTGGCCCCCCTCCCACAGCCTCCTCTGACTCCGGCTTGTGTTTCTGGCAGGGTTCTGCACCGAGGCAACGCTTTCTGAACTACCTTCAGCAAAACACTCTTGTGGGTGATAGGTATGCTATCGCTGCGGTCAAAGGCTTGTGTTCTGTTGGATCGCCTTTTTACCAGCACAGATACGGATCCCTCTGGGTAGCTGTCTCGGGCAGTTCTCTGGCGAGAGAAACTTCCAGGGGTGCGTCCCTGGATTGAAACATGTCCCTTCGTCACCCATCCATTTCCCGGAACCCTGTGTGGGGTCAATGCCTTCAGTGCAGCCTGGACTTCTTCCTTCCATCCCAGCGGCTCGTAACGCGACGCTACCTCTTGAAACGCTGGCCGAGCCTCGGTGGCACTGTGACTCTGGATTCCCGCCACCTTCTTTTGCTGCGTCCTGCAGCCTGACATACTTGAGGCTTGGTTTTGTTTTTCTCTTCCTTCCATTCTTTCTGGCTGGGAGATTCTCACTCGAGATCTGAGCACATTTCGTTATCATCTATTGCTTTAGCGTCTCGAGCTGACCTTTGAGACTTTCTGTTTACTTCTTTGGTTTTGCCATCTCTTCCGGCGGCCACTCTACATTCAAGAGCGAGGTTCAGAGTCCCTTCTGACACCCTCTGGTCTGTCTCCTCTCCCCGGTCTGTCTGGTGACCTTCTGCTTTCTTCGTGTCGTCCCTCGGCGCCTCTGCTCTTGGGCCGTGATGTGTCACGTGTCTCAGGCTGGCCGGAGATGGTCTCCTGATCCAGATGAGAGGTATTCAGAGCCACAGAGAGGAAGGCTCTGGAGGAGATGGATTGACGCCATGGCTGCGACAGTGGGCACAGGGACATTTGTGAGGATGGCGCAGGACCAGGCAGGGTTTGGCTCTGTTGTGCATCGTGTGGCTGTGGCTCAGGACCCGCTCGAAGGCGCTGGGCAGCAACAGCACACTCGGGGTCTGAGTAGAAGCCCACTGGGAGGTTCCGAGCCAGTGGTCATAGAGTTTCCGTCTGGGAGTTACGTGGATCCATGACACCTGGATTTGTGAAAAATAGTTTCGTTAAAACTACCCAGAGGATGATTTTAACAAAAAATAATAAAACTCAACTGAAGCATCGCATAAAAATTTTTAGATAATCATTTTGGTGGCATCCCCTCTGGTAGTGTCACCTGTGTGGGCTGGGCGCTCCCTGCCACCCCACTGTGCATGTGCATGCACACACACCCTTGTCAGGGCTGCTACTCAGACCCGTCTCATCCCTCCAGACAGGGCCCAGGGTGGGGGCTGGACCCAGGTGGAAAGAGTCTGTCTTAGAATCAAGCAGGGGGGCTCCCTAGACAGGGACCCAAGTCACGTGACCTCCTCTAGCAGGCCTCTCCCAGGACACTTGGCTCAGGTCCCATAAGGCAACCTGTGTCCCTGCTCCTTGTCCTCTTTGCTTTAGAGCCAGGAGCCAGTCTGAGTCTGGAGCTTCAAGGTCTAGCTTCTCTAGCCTGTCATCAGCCAGGTATGTCTGCGGTGGCCTTGGGCAGGCCCTGGAGGTTGCCCTTCACTGGCCAGCCCTTACCTGGGGGACCTGGGGGCTCAGATGCAGCCAGCGTTGGTGGACAGGGAGACCTGTAGTCATCCTGCATATGGCCTGGTGCTGACAGCTCCATCTTCATGGGCAGGACAAGGTCCCAGTGGTGTGGTCCCAGGTGGCCTGCCTCACTCCAAGGGCCACAGCTAATCCTTCTGTTGGGGGCTCCTCTGCCCTTGAGAGTGGGTAGGGGCTTCTTGTGTCCAGGGTGGTCCTGTGCCCATCAACAGAGGGATTATCATCTCCACTCCTGTCCAAGGACCTCCCACCACGATGGCTTCTTGGGGGTCCTGAGCAGCCAGGGGCACAATGTACTGCATGCTTGTCCAGTGTACCTACCAGTGCCTCTTAACCTTGCTCCCAGGGCGTCCCAGAGGACCGTGTTCTGCCAAGAAGGGAGCCACCCCCCCCCCCTTCCAGCAGAGGTGGTCAGGATCAGGGAGAGTTCCCTGGAGGAGTGGCCAGGGCCATGGTAAGGCCCTTGAAGTCTGAATAGACACTCACCAAGTCAAGGCTTCCCCTGGCACCTGCAGCCCCAGGAGTGGCAGGGAGTCAATGTGGGTGGGGCAGTCGATCTTGCCCAGGGAGTGCTGGGCGGACCTGCTCTCTGTTAAAGTCCTCCAGGGACTCACCGCCAAGTGGGCCACCTGCGTCCTTCTCTTTAGTATTTGCTTATGTGCCCTTGATGGCCAGGTGGGAGGCGAGGTTGGCAGAGGGCAGGCCAGGGCTGGGAAGGAGGGCAGGTGCCCAGGACAGGGTCTTGTCTGTGCCCCAAGTCTGGCTCATCAGGCTGGAGATGAACACTGTGTGTGTAAGGGGCATTGCTAGAGTTACCTCGCCCTTGTCTGCCACCCGGAGCTCCAAGGGCAAAGGAAAGATGATTGACATCCAGAGCTGCCAGAGGTCTAGAGGAGCCCTGGCTGGCTCCCGGTCAGCCATCAGTCACTCAGCAGTGCCTGGTTCCGTGGGTCCTAGGAGCACAGACCTGGGCTGAAGTCCAACCATGTGGCACAAGGTCCTGTGGACGTGTGTGGTCGCCTCTGGGTCATTGCAGAAGCAGCTGACACGCTGCCGGCCAGGCCTGCAGGGCGTGGGACCAGTGGTCATCAAAGGGCATGTCATCAGGTGTAGGCATGGCCAGTGACGGTGAGCAGAACCTGCAGGGGAAGGGGTCTGGTCACTGGGGAGGTGTGGTCAGTAGGGGAGAAGTGGTGCATGAGGGGGGTGCAGCCCATGGGGTGGTAGAGGTCCTAGGACGGGTAGCCTGGAGCGGGGGTGGGACTCCCAACAGAAATCGGGGTGGGAGCTGGGGAGCCAGGCTGGAAGGTCCTTGACCGTGGAGCTCTCTGGACTCACGACTGGGCAGCTGGAGCAGCCCTGAGGGAGGCTGAAGAGGAGCTGAGGGGGGCAGGGGACATCTGGGACAGGGAGACCCTGGGGACAGGGCAGAGTGGGGTCTGCTGGAAGGACATTTGCCCCAAGCGAGGTGCCTTCTCTGGGCAGTGCTCACTGCTGGCTCTTGACTGGCCAGCTGCTGATACTGAGTCTCTGGCAAAGTGTGTGTGTGTGTGTGTGTGTGTGTGTGTTTCCCACAGCTAGAGCCCCCCTTTCCCCTCAGGCTGAGAATCCCTAACCACTGCTCAGGTAGGGCCTGGGTGTCCCTGCTCTGGGAGGTGGTGTCCTCCAGGCGCCCAGTTACCCATCTACTCTCAGCTCCTGACCCATTTCTTGTTCCAGGTCTTTCTGGGAAGGGGCAGAGGACAGCCGGGATCAACTCTGCAAAGCCTGCCTGTCCCCCTTCCTGCGTGGGACAGAATTTATTTGGTGGGGGAGGCCGGGGTGTCTCCTGCTAGAAACACTAAGAGCAAATTGTAGCACAGGTCAGGTCCAGGGCCAGGCACCCTACACTGGACAGGGCCCCACCCCCACCCCAGCCCTACTCTGGACACAGACACCCCCCACTCCCCACCCCAGCCCCACTCCGCCTCCACCCGGGGACCTTAAGCCACATTAAATTCTCCTCAGCTGCCTTGTGTAGTCTTGTTGGCTTTTAATCTCGGAGCTTATGCAACATCGCTTCCTCTGTGCACAGGAGGTTATTAGAGCTCCCTTTGGTGGGGGACTAGAGATGCACGCTCTGCCAGCCCCTCGCAAGCAGCCTCCCCTCCCGGCTCAGGCAGCTCTTGGCTGGATGCCAAGATCAGGCCCCTGCCAGGGTGTTCAGGTAGCTCATGGAACTGGCTGCCTCACTCACACCCTTTCCCCAGCTGCCCGGCTCTGGTCTCTGTCTGTGGGCAAAGTCTCAGATGGGACCCAGGGAGCCAGTGGAGGAGGTGCGGTCAGTGAAGTGGCACCTGTCACTCATGAGACCCCTGTTGCCAAGGCCTTGGCTTGGGACCCTCCGGACCCCTCTTCCCGCTGTGGGGAATCTCCTGAGAAAGGGCAGGTCACCATACAGTCGTCTCTGATTTGCTCGTCTATCCTATTGGCTCAAATGGTGGAGCGGTTATGTATGTATTGGGCTGCTATCCAGAAGGTCAGCAGTTCGAAACCACCAGCCTCTCTGTGAGAGGAAGATGAAGCTTTCTACCCTTGTGAAGAGTTACAGACTTGGAAACCCACCGGGGCAGATCTACCCTGTCCTCCTCAGAATTCTAGAAGTCAGGGGAGAGTGTCTTGTTTATGATTGGCTCAAGTAGTTGGTTGCTCACGTTTCAGACTGTGTTTGCTTCCATAAATGGGCACGCAGTCCGGCTCCGTCGTGTCTCACCAACCTCAGGCTCAGAACCACCCCACGCTGTGCAGTGCCTGCCTTTTCTGAAGGAGATTTCCAGACGGCCTCGTCTTGCTTCTGCAGCATGGCTGGTGGGTTTGAACTACTGACCTCACCATTAACAGCCCAGCGAGGAACCCACCACGCCCCGGGGGCTCCTTCCTGTGCCAGCCCAGCTGGCACCGAATCAACATTAGCTGACACCCGGGAGGTCAGGAGACAGGGCCAGGAGGGGACGCAGGGTGGCAGGTAGCCCTGGAAGGGGCTTTGTGCTTGCAGGTCCCACCAGGGGGGATGGCTCCAAAGGCCTCACAGTGAAAGGACAGGACTGATTTGCATGCATTTGCATGCAGTGTGCACAAGCTTCTAATTTCAAGGATTTTTGTATTTTTAATCAAGGCAAGGGCCGTGTAGCTTCCCGAATCCCTGCCCTGGTGGCACGGAGATGCTAAGATGCTGATGGACTGTCACAGGAGCACAGGCTGACTGGTTGTGTGTACGCGCATGTGTGTGTGTGGCATGTGAGTGTGGTGTGTGAGGGAGGCAGGGCCGAGGCTGGGGGTCTCTGGTCATGCCTATGGGAGGGGGGAGGTTCTGACAGCCACCCTCCCGCCCCTCTGTGCAGCAGTGGAATGACGCGCTCCCACCAGCAAAGCTGTTTTGAGATTTGACCAAAGTGACAGGGAATGTGAGCGGTGGTGGAGTCTGCCTCCTCCCTCCCTCGGCTCCCTGGACCCCTGTCCTCCGGAGGACTCTGGAGTCGGGAGGGTGGGGGGTGGGGGGAACTGGGGCCAGCCGGAGCACTGGGGTAAGGGGCACCCTGTGTGTCCAGCCCATCCTCCTAAAATCTGTTTGTTGGGATGCCAGGCGAGCTGGCTCTGCCTGCCGTCGGCAAGAGACTGGGAATCTAGGTCAGGCTGGTGCAGGGCAGTCGGCCGGCCGGGAGGGCAGGCGCCTGATGCCTTGTGCTCCAGCAGGGCCGAGGCCGCCAGGGCAGGGCCCGACCTGCCCCTCTTGGGGGCGGCATCCCAGGGAAGGAGGCAGAGGTGTGAACCTCTGTGTTGGAGCCAGGTGGGTTGGCCATGAGGATTCAGGTTGAAACCTTCCAGAAGCTGCCTGGTAGCCTTGTCCCTCAAGCTCCGCCCCTGCCTGTACTCCTTCAGGACCCCCCAACAGCCTCTGTCTCACACATGGGTGCCATCTGAAGACCTGGGGACAGCCCTGGCCTTCCCTACCACACCCCTACTTCCTCCAGCACATCGGAGCCCCAAGCTGTGCCCTTCCCTGCTGTGAAGGTGTCTGCTTGGCTCCCGCAGGTCCTGGGACTGAGCCCTGGTCAGCCTCAAGCTCCCTGCCAACTCTGCCAGGGTCGGGGTAGGGTGGGGCAAGAGCAGGACCAGCACCCTTGTTTGGCCCGTCTCTGGGTGACAGGGCAAGGTGAGCTAGGCCATGCTGGAGGCAGATGGGGATACCTGTCACAGATCCTGTCTATTAGGGTCTCCCCACCCAGCACTGTGTTCCTGTCCACTACTGGGTTTGCTGAACCCCACCCCCTTCCCATCTGGAGCCTTCTCCAGATGGCCCCTCCCTTCCTAGAGCTCAGCCTGCCCTGGCCAGACCCTTCATGCTGATGTCTTAGTGCTGCCCTCTGCCCTGCCATCCCTACTCTGCCTCATTCCCGGAGACTGAGGTCAGCTCAGGATGTCTGTGGTCACTCTGGGTGGCCCTTGGCCCATTCCTGGAGAGCTGTGGTCAGACGCACCAGTTCTCCATGGAGGCATCCTCCTCAACCTGGTCACCTGTTTCTCTGGAAACCGGGGACTGTGCCCTGGGCTGGACTCATAAAAGGAGTGACTGCACATGGGAGCTGGAGCCCAGGCACGTGGAGAGTCACTGTGGGATTGTGAGAGACTGGGGGGTGTCCCAAAGACAAGCGCTCCCTGCATTCCCCCACCTTAGCCGCTTCCCAGGAAGGCAGCTGCTCAGCCCACCCTGGGATGCTCCGTGTGTTGGGAGGCCTGAGGGGGGGGTCTCAGCTGACCAAAGGGCTCCCAGAGCAGCTTTGCTTCAGATCAGAAGCTGCGTAACATCGACCCAACTCTTACACCAGGCAAGAAAGTGACACTGAGTTGGCTCATATGCTGAATAATTCATTAAACCCCCGAGGGACCCACTGTTTGGCTGTTTGTCACCCAGTGGCAGGGCTGGTAGATCTGCTGTCTCCGGACATATTCGTGTCCTGAAACACTCTCAGGATACTTGGGAGGGGTAATTAAAACACCGGGGACCTAGGGGACCACAGCCTCCAAGACCCAGGAAGACCCCTCTTGCTTAGTTTCCTTATCTGAGAGTCTCAGAGTGGGCCAGGAGCCTCCCCTCCACAGTGCTCCCCAGGTCCCAAGCCCCTGTCTATGCGGTTTCTATGCTGTTTGCTGCAGCCTCTTGGGGGCGGTTCCTGGAGAGTTTATGTAGGGCAGGACCAACCACGCACAGCCCTCTCTCCCTGGGCCACGAGGCTTTTGGGCTGCCAATCGGCTTCACTCCAAGCCACGGCGGTTTCCCACAGCCCCTGCTTCCTGGAGGTCAGTGGGCTTAATGGTCAGTACCACCCCACCCCAGCCAGGGCCTGTAGCCTTCGGACAGCAGGGAAGGCAAGCTTGACCCTGCTCACAGCCAGGCCATCCAGGGGGGGGGGGTTCCCACGTGAACTTTTGGTGCAAGATCATCTGATCCCATCCACCTGCCTCATCACTGCTCCTCTAAGGTCCACCTTAAGGCTCCCCCATCTCCTTCTAGTCAACAAATAGGGAAACGGGCCAGAGGGAACAGTGACTTCCCACGGGCCACGCATAGTCAAGGCCAAGGCAGGACTTGAACCTAGGTCTCCAGGCAGACCTCTTAGCTGGGTCATGAATGGACTCCCCAGCACTGGGTTTTTGGGTTCTGGGGTGCCATCACCCAGCACAGTGACCCTAGCAGGGTTTTTGGTGGCTGATCACCCGCCAGGCCTTTCTCTCCAAGGCACCACTCCAAGGTGCCTCAGGATCTCGATTCAGTGCCGTGAGGGGGCGCCACAAAGCGGGTGACTATAAAGGATGCAGTTCTCTCACTGCCTGATCAGCATGTGGGGCTGCCCTTCTCCATGCACTCCCTCCTAGCCAGGGGCAGGGGCAGGGACGCAGGACAACTGCAGGAAGCAGGGCTCGGGCTGTAGAAGAGACAGCGGGGCTTGGTGGAAGGAGCAGGGGCTGGGAGCGCAGAATCGGGGCTCCTGGCCTCAGTCTCCCCACCTGAGCTGTGGATCAGTCAGTCACAAGGAGAAGGGCCCAGGAAGGACCCCACTCCCTCCACCCTCAGCCTGGTATTGGTTTATGCCTGCTGCCTCCTTTAAATAAGGAGATTAAACTCATGTTTGTGTTTGTGTGTGTGTGTGCACGCTCGAGCGTGCCAGGGGAGTGAGGGGTGGATATTGTCCTTAAAGAACACTCCAGGAATGAGCTCCACCACCACTCAAGCCCAGTGATCTCAAAGATGGAATTCTGCTAAATGCCCAGAAAGGAGATTTGGGAGATCAGAATCTTAAGCAAATTAACATGTGCAGCAGGCAGCTTTTAATCACAGCTTTCATCGTTTTCATCAGTGACAACCCATCGCCTGGCTGCTGCGGTAGGCGGGGCTGGCAGCCGCATGGATTATTCATTAGAACTTGAACTTGGTGTCAGCTGGCCTCTCGGGAGGGGCAGGCCCACGGGCCGTGGGGTCCCTGTCCTGGAGAAGAAGGCCTACATCCTTCTTCCTCTGGGACCCTGGCTCAGCACTTCTACCTCCTCCCCATGGTCTGGCTTTGTCACCCACTCCTCCCGATTCTCCTTTTCTGCCCCTCACCCCTGTTTCTTCTTATTTTAGACCTGGGCCCCTCTGTCCTCTTCCTGGAGGAAGTGTCCCCAGGGACAACTGGAGCTGGGTGTGGCTCTGCTAGATTTCTCTGCCAGTCCCCTTGCTGGCTCTGGCCGCCTCATGGCTTCGGCTGAGCAGACCACCCCCCTACAGCCTTCCTAGCCCATAAAACACCCCAACCTTCCTGGCCTGGTAGATTCCCCCATAGCCTACCTGGCTCAGTTCTGTCTTTACGAAGATCCTCCACTTTCTGACGTGTCAGCAGACCCCAGTCAGAGGCAGAACAAGGCCTGCCCTTCCCTAGTCTCTGCCAAGCTGGGTGGGCACAGGCTGGAATCAACGGACTGCTCAGTGGATATCCTGCCCAGCCAGAGGGGGCAGCGCTCCACCCCGCCCTGAGCATGCGGTGGAAGGAGGAGGGTGCCCCTTCTAAGGGTGCTTGACAGTTGGCTCAGGAGCTTTTCCTCCTGGGGCCCAGGGGGCAGTGCTCCCTTAATGGTGGGTCCCTCCCCCTCCATAACGGGGGGGGGGCTTTGTTGGCAGGAGGCCAACTGCAGTCCCTTTGCCTAGGCTTAGTCCCATCCCACCCCCCACCCCTGGGGCCATCTCCTGAGAGCCGCTGCCAAGCCCCTGCCAGACGGGGCTTCTAGCAGAAGTGGCACCTTTCAGAGTTGATAAGCGGAAACATCTTTTGTTGATCTGGAAAATGCTATTTCCCTGCCGATGCTGGAGGAAGCAAGTAAAATCAAAACACATTCCAAGAGGAGAGGGGAAGGGAGGGCAGGAGGACTGGGCCCTGCCCAAGATGAGACCTACAGGCTGGGGGGTGAGGGGAGACGGGGTGGGCACCTTCGAAGTTCTGAGCACTCCCAGCACCCCTACCACCACCACCACCACCATCCCCAGTTCCTATAAGTTCATGTTCTGAACACTGAGGATACAGTGAGTGGGGGAGACAGTGAGTGGGGGAGACAGGAAAGAGGGTTGGGGATCATGAACAGCTGGGGCCTCCTGTGGGGGCATTCAGGGCTTGGCCCTTCCGTCAGGCAGACCAGGAATGCAACTCTTGTCCCCCTAGACACCCTTTAAAATGGCCCCAACCTACAGCCTGAGGGCTGGCCTGTGTGTAACAATCTGAGAGACCGTGGGGTATTTCCAGACACCCCCCCCCATCCTACCTGCCCACGCCCACCTTAGGCATCCGAGGGCTAACCTGGGCGCAGAGTCCCTGCGGAGTCCAGGCACCACTTCTGATGTAGCCAGACCCCCAGCCTTTTGGGGTCAGAGGGTCACGGAGCCGGGCGTTGAGGGGTTAAGGGGGGGCGGGGCTCCCGGGGGAGGGGCGGTTCCCGGCGGCCGCGATGCTCTTCCTGGCTCTCCCCACTCCCGCCCCGCGGTGGCGGCGGTGGCAGCAAGCTCCCAGGCATGGACTCCGCGCGCGGGGCGTCCCTGCTCGGGCTCACGCTCTCAGGGCCAGCGGGGTGGGCTTGGGGCCCAGGCCCCCTCGGGCCACGCCGGTAGCGGAGGGCTTGTTGCCCGCGGGCCATGGAAGGGTCTGGGGACCCGGGCGGGCTCAGCCGGGACCAAGGTAAGAGTGAGGGTCGGGGTGGGGTGGGGGTCGGGCAGAGGTGGGGCAGGGCTCGGTACAGGGGCTAGCCAGCTTGTTGGGGGCCGCTGCAAGCAGTTCTTGCCCCGCGCGTTGGGGTTCCTGGCAGGGCGGCCAGCTGACCCCGATCCTGAGCACAGCACACATTCCTGTCACCCGCACTGTCCCAGATCTCCGGTAGAGGGTCCCACTTGCTCAGGAAGGTGGAGAGGATGAATCCCTGTGGGCAGGGAGGGGGCAGCTGCAATGACCCAGTTCTCTTGACCTCTGGCCTGCCCCTAGCTGGTAGACCGGCTCTCTGGAGGGGTGTCCAGGGCGAGTGGGATCTGGTGCTTGAGACCCTGGGGGCTCGCGGGCTCCTCTTCCCTCCCCAACCAGTGCTTTAAAGGCAGCGCTGGCGGCTCAGAGCCTCGGTCAGCACCACGGACAGCGACAGGCACAGGGTGGACCCTGCGTGTTCTAGGCCAGCGCTTGTCCTTTCCTGTGGTGGGAGCTGGTGTAGGCCACAGGACTCCCCCAGGGCTGTTGGGCACCAGGACCTCGGGATCCGCTGGAGGAAGGTGCATAGTTGGGGTGTCAGGGTCCCTGCAGGGCCCCGTGGAGGGATTTAGTGGAGCTTCTCCTGCACGCCAGCTCCAATTGCCCTCGCCCCATCCCCCACAGCACTTTTTCCTGAGCCCTTGACCATGGCCAACGTTACACCAGGACTGACTTGAGGAGGATAGCCAGAAGAACTTTCTGAGGACTTGGGAGACTGGCCAGGTGTGCTGTCCCCTAATTGGTCTGATTGGAGGGGTAGGGTCAGCAGGCAAGGTTGGAGAGGCAGGGCAGGGGGTGGGGGGAATGGAGGAAGGGGACATGGCTTCTTGGTCAGGGGCAGGCTGAGCTGGGCTGGTGCTTCTGAAAGCTGTGGGACCCCATGCCAGGTGCTGCACCTTTCTGAGCCTCTGCTATGAGAGAGGGGCACTTCGGGGACATGAGGATGCAGAGGTATCTGCAGGGTGCTGAGAGCAGGCGGGCATGCGTCTCTCTCCACCCCCAGCCAAGATGCCCTTTATGAATAGAGTGTGAGAAGCGACACTGGCCCGGCGCTCCAAGAACAGGCTGGACAATGTGTCCAGTTCTGCCCGGGGCACCTGCCTGAAGTTGCTGCCCCCTGTGCTGGGCAGGGTTTCTGAGTGGAGTGGTCCCCAGGGAGGACCTGGCCTGCAGGGGGTTCCGTGAAGCCAACACCGGGAGCAGCCAAGCTACAGATTGAGGATCCCCTTTGCCCACCTTGATCCGCTGGCCCTAAGACCCTAAGGTCAGGGATCCTGACCCACAGACAGCCCCGATCCAGGGAGGGTACAGCAGTAACAGAATGCCCTGACTTTGGGGAGGAGTCGTCAGCCACACTGCCCGCTCTGTGGGGGCAGGGCAGTGGGGGAGGGGAGGCAGCAGCACTGCCTTCTCTGCTGGTGGCCCCTCCCAGGAGAGCTCTCTGATGGGCCACGGGGCCAGGAGCAGATGGGCTGGAGTCCTGGGTCCAGCCCTCCATCTGCCCCGCTAATGAGCCGAAGGCGACGGTATTGCAGTTCCTGGCACCTCTCTCTGGAAGTGGGCAGAGAGCCCGCTCAGGAAGTGGCCCCTCCCAGGTCCCTGAACGCTGCAGAGGGAGTAGGGGGCTGCCGAAGGGATGAGTAATCGGCTGCGTCTCCCTGGGACTGCACTTCCAGCGCAGTGGACGTGGGCCCCACTGGTGGACAGACTTCCTGTGCGGCAATGCAGTGGGTGGGGCCGCTCAGCAGCAGTGGGAGAAGCAGGCACCGTCCCAAGGCAGCCTGATCCTGGCTTCCTCACACCTTCCAGGTGCCAAGTATCTTGGGAGCCCCCGCCATGGTGCCTGGGCTGGGACTGGCCACTCTGAGTGCCTATCGGCCAGAAGCTAGGCATGGAACCCTGGAGCTCTGGGCCCCAGGGTGGGGCAGCTAGAGTCAGGGCATCTGGCAGGGGGTCCAGAGAGCCAGGGGAGCACACAGGGCAGAGGATCAGGATTTACCAAGACCCCAGGGAAGACGGGGAAATCTGAGAGTATAGGGCCCCAGGGAGTTCCATCAATAGGCAGGGCCTTTGGAACAGGGGTGGACCCTTGACTGGGGACAGAGTGGGTACCTTCTGTCTGCTCAACTCAGACTGTGGCTTGGCCTTGGCCTTTGTTCCTGGCTCAGGCAGGCCTGGTGGGAGACAGCCAGCTCCTCTGTTTCTTTCTGAACTCCCCATGAACTCAGACACAGCCCCAAGGACCAGCTTCCTGGTAGCCTCCTGCCCAGAGCCGTCTGGGGTCAGTGGTGGGTGTGAGAGGGCAGCACAGTGGAGGGCAGAGACACTGGTGGCAGTGTGTGGATGAGGGAGACCGGGACCCCAGGCCAGAACCTGAGCAGAGTAGAATCAAGCGATGAGGGGGCACCTGGAAGCCCTCCAGTAGGAGATGTCAGGACGCTGAGTCAGGGAACAGGCTCTTGCGGGGGGGGGGGTCCCCTTACCTGTGTGAGCCCCCAGGCAGGTGCTCTCCAGGAAACTGCCCTCCCTCCTCCTCCTTCTTGTGTTTCCTGGCGCTTCCCTGGCCTCATGCCTACTCCTCCTGGCCCTGCCAGCTGCCGCCCACCCCTCTGGCCTGGACTCTTCCAACTTCAGGGGCCCTCCTCTTGAAGCGGCTGCCCCACACTGTCCTGCAGGAGGAATGGAGACACCTGCTGGGCAGCCTGGGCTCCATCTGGTGACTTTTCAGGAACAGCCCCACCAGCCTCGCGCCAGCCTTGTACCCTCCACTCGCACAGGCTCCTGGAGCAGTGCTCCCAGCCCGCGTGCTTGCCTGCCTTGACCCTGCTGAGGCTCTCGCCTTTCCTGATTGCAGCCTCCCTGCCCCTGTGGCCCGGCCTCACGGCTCTCTGTGAGCAAGAAGGGAGCGACAAGGCTAAGGGGAAGGGGGGGGGGGCTGGCAGGAGAGCCCCGTGCAAATAGGTAAGGGGACCCTTACGTGGGCATTGATAGAGGGCACTGGGTGTGAGGAGCACCCACAGCCCGCCCTGTGCTCATCCCCAGGGACTGGGGGAGACACGTGGCACCTGCTGAATCTCTGAACCTGCTGGGGTGGGTTGGGGGCAGAGGGGCAGGTCTAGAGGGAGCCTAGGAGCTACAGGCAGAAGGAAGCCGGGTCAAGAGCCTTCTGGCAGTTCTAGGCCTTCTGGGCTCCCTGTGCTCATAGGGAAGGCCTGAGATGGCGGTGGCTGTGCTGGGGATTGGAAAGGGGCTGCTCCCCAGGGTGGGCATGAGTCCTGGACACCGGCCTCAGAGAGCTCAGGTTCACACCCAGTGGGCTGCTGGGACTTCCCAGTGACCCAGTTCCTGGTGGGCGTCCCATCCCTCCCGTTGTCTCGCATGAGGACAATCCCTGGCTAAGGGACAGGATGAAAAAGTCCTCACTGGCCCTCATCGTACCTGGTGGGGCGGGACCAGCCAGGCACATTGCCACTAGTTGGGGGAGGACCGGGCTGCTGAGGGCCCCGACCAGTGTGGGCGATGGATGCTCTTAGTGCAGCCGAGCTCCACGTGGTGGGCAGACGGACTGGCCAGCCATCAAAAACCTGTCCCTGCCTGTAGGACATCCACGGTCCTTGTCTTCTCCAGGGGCCATACACAGAGGCCTTGAAGACTGAGGTGGCTGGAGCGGGCTGGCCAGTCCCCTCCTAGTGGCCCTCTTGCCTGGGTCATGTGAGCGAGTCAGGCCTTCTGCTGGAAGGACCCTGCTACTGGACGGAAAGGGTGCAGCCAAGGTCCCTGAGGTGGCGCTGCCCTACCAGTGCTCCCAGCTTGTCAGGGGCTCTCTGGTGCTTTGCTGACCAGGCTGGAGCCACCAAAGGCTGGGCAGTGGCTCCTGGTGCTGGGGGCCAGGACCCAGCCACCTTAAGCCCTGCCTGGGGGAGGCATGAGGGAGCCGACTCACACTCCCCAATGAAGTAAAAATAGTCAGGGAGGAGGCGCCCAGACGTGTGGGGGGGACGAGCTGCCTCTCAAGACGTCGAAATCGTCTCCGCCATCTGTGTGTGGGCCGCTCTCCCCCGTCGGCGCCGGGCCAGCGCCTGGGCCCATCTGGGGGAGCAACCGGTTGCTGCTTGATGGAGGGACCAGGCCCTGTCCCTGAGGTCTCCTCTCTGGCCCAGGCACAGCCAGGCGGGGCGGCACTCTGAGCTGGGCCCAAAGGTGGACCGAGGGTACAGACCCCCCGGATCGGGTTGAGCAAGAGTGATGCAGCAGGGCTGGGACCACCGGCGGGGTGGGACATGGACAGATGAGTGGGAGGCCCTGGCCCTGGCCTTTGAGAAAGCAGGCACGTCATCAGAGGAGGGGCCGGCTTGCAGGCTCAGCCTGGGGTCTGCAGACCCTGAAGGCTGCAGGGAGGGGGAAGACACTGCCCCCCAATGTTCCAGGACACCCCGTGCATGCTAAACCAGGGGTGCGTGCGCAAGATATGTCCCCTCGCCCTAGCAGGGGGCAGTCCCTGAAGGGTCCCCCTGCCTGCACCTGGAGGGTATGGCTGTCATTCATGGGTTTTTCAGGAAGTGAAATTGACTTCTTGTCGTCCTCCGGGGAGAGGCAAGTCCTCACCACTGGCACCTCGGGCCGGGTTGCCAACAGTGTGAGGACGGAACCATCTGAACCATAAAAACAGAATTAGACTGCCAGCCTGCGCCCCGGGACACAGCAGTCCCCCAACCCCAGCTCCTGCTCGGAGTACTGCCGCTCACTTCTGGGGTTTCGGAACGAACCGGCAAGGGGCCCAAGAGTGGAATCCTTGGAAAAGGGGGGAAACTGAGGTTCCGACAGGTAGGACTCACCTGAGGTCGTGCTCAAAGTTAGTTGGAATGGGGCTAGGACCCCTACCCCCAGCTGCCAAGACTGGACCTTCAGGGGCCACCTCTTCTCTCTGCGGGGCTAGTATGGGGTCAAGGGCACTGCGGGCTGTGGGGCCCCTGTTTCCTCACCCTCACCGGAGGGTGCCCTGCCTGTCCCTCTGACTGTCCCGGTGCCTTGGATCTTCTAGGACAGAGTTGGAGCTGCTGCCACTGGTTGGAGACAGCCAGGCCCTAGAAAGCTGGCCCATGCCTGTCCAGCAGTGCTTAGGCCAAGAGCCAGCTGCCGTCACCTCCTCAGGGTGGCGTGGGGACTGTGTCCTCTCCTATCCCAGAGGGCTGAGTCTAGGTTCTCTGTGATGCCTTCTCTCAGTTCTCCTGGCCCCTCACCCATGGGGCAGGGGGGCCTCTGTGTCCAAGGTGCCCTGGGGCCAGGCAGTCCGCAGATAAACACACATGGCCACGTTGTAGATCCGTGAGGCGGTGGGAAGTCTCATAGGAATAGAACAGTGTCACAGGCCGTGGGGAGAAGGGGGGAGTGGCCCGGGAGGGGCTCAGAGGGAGTGGAAATGGAGAGGGGGCTGAGGATGACAGAGGGGAAGGCTCCAGACACAGGGCCCTGCCTAGCCCGCTCCAGCCGCTGCCTTCCCCCCTGAGGGTCAGCAGGGGCTACAGGGAGAGCACACAGGGAGCCGTGAACAGGAAGAGCAGGGTGGCCCTGATTGGGACCATGGCAGGGGCCGTGGTTCTGCGAGTGGTCTCCTCTGGGACACTTCCTCAAGTCTGGCCCAGCTCAGCATGGACAGGGTAACACTCGGGGCAGGTGGGGGCCAGGGAGGCAGTGTTGTGGGGTGAGCTGATGCCAGGTGCTAGCAGAACCTCCTATAACTTGAGGGTCTCAGTTGGAGGGACATGGGGGGGCAGTGGCTGCAGGTGAGAAGGGAGGAGGGTATGAGCAGGGGCCAGGGGCTGGGCACCGCTCACCTCCAGTGCCTCCTGCAGGCAGGTTGACTCTCCAGCAGCTCCTGGGGGCCGGCAGCCTCGGGGTCCTTAGCCTGAGCTGGGGGTGCCTGTTGGATGGAGGGCAGGCGGCTTAGGTGGACCCCAATCCCTGAATCAATTGTGGAGGTGACTGAGGCAGGCTAGGGGTGCACTGTGGTCACAGGACATGACAGGGAGCTGATGGGTGACCTATGTGGGCCAGCAGTGGTGTGGGCAGGGGAGCCCTGGCTGGAGGCTGGGGGTGAGGCCCCTCCCCTGCTGTGCCCCAGCGCTGCTGCACACCAAGTGGGGCAGCGCCACGGGTCAGAGGACGGATTAGACGGCCGGTCAGTGGAGGATTACTGTGCAGGACATCCGTGAGGTCGAGGGGGCCTGGGCACTGGGGTTCAGGCCCATGTTGGGGAGGCTGGATTGAGCCCACTCAACCTGTCCCAGAGTCCTCTTCCCTAGGCAGAGTGGCCACCAGGCTCCAGGCTGAAAGCCAAAGGGCAGCAGATCAGCAGGAACTGATTGGGAGCATTAAGGAGAGCGAGGCTTTGGGCTGTGTCTCGGGGTTGGGTGGGGGTACCCCAGATTTGGACAGGGCATCCCCGAGAACACAAAGGAGAATGCTTAAGCTAGGACTGACGTGGCCTAGTGTCTGGAAGGTAGGGGGTCTCTGGTGAAGTGGGGGTGGTGGGTGATGGACTGAGCCCGGCCCAGTGGCTGCAAGGCCGAGGGTTGAAGGAGTGTCACACTGTGAGCAGGGCAGAGGTGGGCGTCCCTGGGCACCACCCATGGCCATGTCTCCCATGGCCCTGACCAGGGCTGTAGGCTGCAGAGCTGCATCCAATCTGGGTCTGGGTTCCAGCGGCCATGGGACCCCGGTCAGGAGGGAGGAGCACCCTCGCCACACACAGACCCCAACCCAGCACAGGTGGTGATGCCAAGTGGGGACCAAGGGCCCCTTCTTTCTGGGGTGCACAGGCCACCCCCTCCCATTCCGGGGATACATGGTTGGCTAATCCATTGTGAAGTAGACCTCAGAGTCCCTGGAACCCCTCCACCTTCTTATTGCTAAAGTCCCTGCACTGGGGTGGCACCTCCCTGGGAGGGAGAGCTTCCCATGGTCTGCCTCGGGTGGTCCAGAGCAGCCTGGGGAGGGGATGGGCACTGCCCATCTTAGTCTCTATATTGAGGGCGGAAGGGTGGGTGGCACCCACAGGCACTATTGTAAGCCTTCCCTGTGGTCCAGCCCTGAAGAGCCTGTGCTTTTTCCTTTCCCAAGCCCCTCCCCTCTTGCCTGGAGGACAGGCCTCCTGAGTACCCCTCCCCACTGGCAAGCCTCCTCTCCCAGGACCCGATGGGGTCCTGGTGCTGTGGACCGAGTGGGGTGTCAGGGCTGGGGGTTCCTGAAGCCAGCAGCATCACCCATTGCGTCCGGGGTGAGGGGCGAGCTCAGACAGGAGAGGGGTCTGCTCAGAGAGGGCATATGGGCCTGGAGGGAGGGGCTGAGTTCTGGAGACCCAACCAGCTTTGCTCTCCGGGGTCTGCACCTGGGAGGCTTGGCCCTGTGGTCCCTGCCCTTGTCCTCCATGGCTAGCGGGGTCTCCAGGAGTAAGTGTGAGGGGTGCCGGTGTTGCTGTGGTTTTCTGGGGTCATCGGGGGAGGAGCAGATTCCCAGGAGGGTGACCAGCTCCCCTCAGGAGTAGTCTGTGTGTTGAAAGGGCAGCAAGTAGGGCTGCGTGTCACTGGTGGGCACCACCGTTCAGGCCCACCCTGTGCCTGGCAGAGGCCCGGTCAGCTCAGCCACCACACCGTGGTCACACTGGGGGCGCTCCGATGTGGGGGGTGGGAGGGTGACTAAGAAGCAGAACCTGGCCTAACCCTCCCTCCCTGAGACCAGAGGGAAAGAGACGGCCGTGTCTCCCATGGCCCTGACCATGAGAAACCCCATACTGTGTGTGATTAAGCAAGAACCTAGCCTGTGCCTTGGTGTCTCCAGGATAGGCATTGGCATGGTGGGTGTCTTCACGCTCCAGCGGGCGGGATGGTGAGGGTGGCATGGCTCCAGCACTCACAGCACTCTGTGTCTCTGTCCCTCCGTCCAGTGGAGCGGTGCATGAGTGCCATGCAGGCGGGCACGCAGATGGTGAAGCTTCGCGGCGGCTCCAAAGGCCTGGTCCGCTTCTACTACCTGGACGAGCACCGCTCCTGCATCCGCTGGCGGCCCTCGCGCAAGAACGAGAAGGCCAAGAGTGAGTGCAGGGTGGGGGGAGGGGGGAAGGACAGGGTGGGGAGTGGGGGGGGGGGCAGAGCCCCTGGGGGAGAACCCTCCCCTAACAGCTGGAAGACAGCTGGAGGCACTGAGTCCCTGCTGGGAAGTCTCCAGGAGGCTTGGCTTGGAGTGACATCTGGACTGTGGGGTGTGGGGGGGAATACTGGTGGGGGGGCAGGATCCCTTAGACCAGTCGTTCTCAACCTTCTTATGCCACGACCCTTTCATACAGTGCCTCAGGTGCTGGTGACCCCAACCATAAAATTATTTTCATTGCTGCTTCATAACTGTCATTTTGCTACTGTTATGAATCAGGCGACCCTTGTGAGAGGGTCGTTCCATCCCCAAAGGGGTCTCGACCCACACGTTGAGAACCGCTGCCTTAAACCCTTGGTCCAGCCTAGATGCCATCTAGTGGTCTCTGGGATTAAGCGGGCCTGGTGCCCCCCGCCCCAGGGGTCCAGCCCGGTGGCGAATGCTAGGGTAGCTGAGAGGCCAGTGGATGGACAGAGGCCGAGCCTGGCCCTGTGCACAGATGAAGGGAGCGCAGGGCGGCGAGGGCGGGTCCCAGGGGTCAACAGGGGGCACAGAGTCCCCTGTGGCTGGGAGGCTGCAGTTTCCACACCTGCTCTGGTAGCAGATGTGGGCAGGGCCAGGCACCTCGGGGCCTACTCGCTGCAGTTGCCAAGGGCACCACTGCCACCACAGGTCCCAAGGGAGAGTCCGCAACCAGGGCCCCAGAGGCAAGGGTGAACTTCCAAGGAGATGTTTCTGAGAGGAGGCTGACAGGGGCAGTGCGGGGCTGCCCACTGGGTCCAGGGTGGGAGCTCCCTTGCTCAGCCTTGAGCTCCTACCGTTCCAGGCACAATCCCAGGTCTTGGAGACCCCACAAGGCACCTGGTGGACGTGGTGATGGCACCCAGAGTGAGAGGGCAATGCCCACAGTGGACATCCTGGGACAGCAGGAAAGAGGGACAAGTGGCCTGAGGCTCAAAGAAGCCCCCTTTGGGGAAGAACTAAGCCAAGTCCAGAAGGCTCAGGGCCACAGGATTGGCCTGGGCTGCCCCACCTTGCTCCCTCCCCCTATGTGCAGCAAGACGTCCTTTGGTGCTGAGAGTACCCAGGGCCTGGGAGGCAGCCCAGGAAGGGGCAGGGCCGGTGCTTCTTCCCTAGTCTAAGGGTCCACAGCTACCCCTTACTGCACACATGCCCGAGAAGAGAGGCAGCAGGCAGGGAAGGCCATGGAGGATGGGGAAGGGGGCTTCCAGAAAAGGGTACAGGGGAGGGGGAGGGGGGAAAAAGGGAAACCGAGCTGATTCCAGGAACCCAAGTGGAAGGTGAATTTTGAGAATGACGAGTGCAACGAATGTATAAGGGTGCTTTGCTCAATTGATGTATGTACGGATTGTGATAAGAGTTGTATGAGCCCCAATAAAAAGATTTATTAATTAAAAAAAAGGGTACAGGGGTGGTGGCGGAAGAAGAGTGAGGCCGCCCCCACTGCACATGTGGGGAAACGGAGGCCTGTGTGGCCGACAGCCCCTGCTCCCCTCCTCCCCGCAGGCCACTCTGTGATCTCGCGGGGCTGGGGTGGGAGCCCAGGATGGGGAAGGGCTCGCGGCATCTTGGCTCCCCCTCACTGACTGCTGAGCCTGCTGGTGCCCAGGCTGCCTGGCACAGTGTTGCTGTTCAGTACCATCCAGTCGGTTCCAACCCAGAGACAGAAACACCGCCCGGTCCTGTGCCAGGATCCTTAGGCAGAGAAGCTTAGAAAGAACCAGCACAGATGGGGCAGCAGGAGATAGGGCCCTGGTGTTGGGGCTGTGGGCGCCTGTCTCTGATAGCTCCATTGCACCCCTGGGTGCGTGAGAAGGATCAGAGTCCCTCTGAGCTCACCTGTTCACGGTCACACTGTGTTGTAAGCAGAGGCTCCTGGGACCTGGGTGCCAGGGCCAGTCGTGAGACCATGAGGGACACCAGGCTCCCCTGCCCCTGCCAGCAGCCACCTTTCTGGAGGGGGGACGAGATGGACAGAGGACCAGGCCACTCCTCCCTGTCTCACCCTGCTCCTCTACCAAGGGACCACTGGGTTGCTTATAGGAAGAAGTTGTTCCCCCTTTTGTGGGGGTGGGTGTCTTTTCATGTTCAGAGTGGGAGAGGGGGCTCTCTCTGTCAGAGCAGACTAGAGGGCAGCCAATGCTTCATTGGGGTGTGGGGGTCCCCGAGCTCCCACCCCAGTGCACCTCCCAAGCATTAGGTGGCCTCGCCACAGGGCAGGTAGGGCCGCAGAAAGGATGGGAGATAGGGGGTTGCTGTGTGGAGCCCCTGAGTCAGGGGTGTTGTCTCTCTCCGCCCCACCCCCCGGGCTTTCCATGGCGGGTCTGTGCCTGCAGGCATGAGAGGGCTTCACCCCGACACAGAAAGGAAAAAATGCAACTGCCTTGGCGCTCACTGTTTACAGGGACCCAGGCTTGGTGCTCAGCCGTTGCTATGACGACGGCCCAGCTCTAAGCATGGCCCAGGCCACTCGGCCGTGGCCACATCCCCAGGCCTTGCAGGCTGTGAGCCTGAGTGGGGAGTAGGCCAGGGACCCAGGGCTGACCCTGCCTGCCCTGCGGCCGGCCCGCAGTCTCTATCGACTCCATCCAGGAGGTGAGCGAAGGCCGGCAGTCGGAGATCTTCCAACGCTACCCCCATGGCACCTTCGACCCCAACTGCTGCTTCAGCGTCTACTATGGTGACCACCGGGACTCACTGGACCTGGTTTCCCCCAGCGGGGACGAGGCCCGCACCTGGGTCACCGGCCTGCGCTACCTCATGGCCGGCATCAGTGACGAGGACAGCCTGGCCCGCCGGCAGCGCACCCGGGACCAATATCCTTGGGGTGGGCCAGGTGGGGTGGGGCAGGGTGGAGGGCAGGGGCAGCCCCATGGATGCCGTTGGCCCCTAACTCACCCCAAAGTGGCTGAAGCAGACGTTTGACGAGGCGGACAAGAACGGGGATGGCAGCCTGAGCATCGGGGAGGTGCTGCAGCTACTGCACAAGCTGAATGTGAACCTGCCAAGGCAGCGCGTGAAGCAGATGTTCAAGGTCGGGCAACGGGGGGCGGGGGCATTGCTGCAGAGACCAGCCTACCCTGAGCCAGAGGGGCCTGGGCAGTACTGGCCCAGGCGCAGGGGTTCAGGGATGAGGGAAATGGGGTCCTTGCCCTGGGAAAGGCCTCTGGTCACAGTCGACCAGCTGTAGACAAGCAGGTAGGCTGGGCACCAGGAGTAGAGGCCAGCTCCCTGAGCAAAGTGCCCAGTAGAGTCCCTTCTCCTGGCACCCCCCCATAATGCCATAGTGGGAAAGCCTGGTTCCCCCCGGGCTCCCAGGTGCCCTCGCAGGCACCACCCACTCCCGAAGTCATCTCCCAGCCTCTGCAGCACCCCAGCTACCCTGCGGTTAGAAGTTATGAAAATGCGTCCCCTAGACTCCAGCCAGAGCGGCAGGCTTAATTGTCTGTAATTAGCTGCTGTCTTCCGGAGCCCCTGCTGGAATGGGAAGCTTAGCAGTCAGCATTCCTGCTCTGGGGGTGTCGAAGCCTGGGGCCAGCGGGTCTTAAACCTTGCAGGCCGGCTCTGGGGGCCTCGTGGTCTTGCTTCCTGCTGGAGGAAGGGGTCTCAGTCTGGCCTGCAGACTCTGCCTGATATCCCACCCCTGCTGCCAATGCCCCAGCTGTCAGCTCCTCTCAGCACTCCGGGCTGTGCTCCCGTCTTGAGATGGACAGGGCGGTCATGCTTGGCTGGAGCGAGGCGGCCAGCCTGACTCTGAGCAGAGAGCAGGTCTGTGTGTGGATGAGAGGTTGAACTGTCTCCACCCATCCCAGTCCCAGGGCCAGCACCGAGGTCAGCAGCCCTTCCAACCCTTCCAAGGAAGTGAGGTTGTGCAGGGGTCAGATGACAGAGAGTGGGGGCAGGGGGAGACCAAGCCCTGGCTCTGGCTGCTCTGTGGATGCCCAGCTCCTGAGGTAAAGGTCCCAGTGCGGAGTCCTAGCTTTGGCCACCTCCTGCACTCATTCCTCTGTAAGGACTCCAGGCCCTGGCTCCTGGTGACTTCAGAACACTGCCTGTCCCAGCTCCGTTCCCTCGACCTGTTTCAGATCAGCCGTTGTGATCCTGGAGACTCTCTTTGGCTGATGTGGGTGGAGAGTGGTTGCCAGGCCTTTCTTCCTAGTCTGTGTCCATGGGGAAGCTCCACTGAAACCTGGTTAGCAGCACAGCATCATGCGACGTCTGATGACAGACGAAAGGGTGACCGGGTCTCTCACCGGAGGCTGCTAATGATACCTCTGGGCTATGCTGGCAGGGGATCTGATGCAGGGGATCTTCCTTGGGTATCTGTTGGCCCTGCACCATCAAGCTGGCCCCACTTGGCCTCAGCTTTGGGGCCCCAGAGGGAGTTGTGGAGACCCGATGCTGGCTGCTTCCTGCCAAGCCAGGCTCGATGCTGGGTGCAGTCAGATGCCCAGCTGGTCCTCTCTTTCCAGGAGCCCTTTCTCATGGGCACAGGCACACCGAGGGTGTCTGCGATGCTCCTGGTTCAGAGAGCCCTCAGCAGGCCCTCTCCCCCTCCAAGTCATGATGGCCTGCAGGGTGCTGTCCGTGGTGCTGACATGCTGCTGGCCCTGCTCTGGGAAACTGGTCCTCTTCAGGCCGGCTTGTGAGGGCGTCCAGCTCCTGGGGCTGGGGTCTCAGTGACGAAGCCTGGCTGGGGAAGGCTCCCATTGGGATGGCCCCACCCTCCCTCCTCTGTAAGGACACTAAACAGGCTGGACTCTCAGTAGGGCCCCTGGTTGGTCTGCACTGTGGAGCCGCAGCTCCTGCAGAGAGCCCTGGAAGGTCCTGGGGATGACTTGCAAGGAACAGGCAGACAGGAACCTAGAAGAGGTGCTGAGTGACCCCAATCCCAGGGCATTGCTTTTATTAGAGGCTCCACAGCCCAGAGTGGGCGCTGACGCCCCATGTGGGTAATGGGGGTGCATTTGCTGTAAACAGGCTTTGGGAGACACAGAGCTGGGGGCCAGACTTGGGTCTTAAAACAGTCACCCCAGTGACTCTTGGTGGGGACAGGCAGAAAAGATGAGGGAGGCACAGCTCTATTCTGTGGGGCTAGGTGACATGGCAAGGAGAGGCAGCAGAGAGACAGGAAGTGGAGGTGAGCTGCAGGTCCGCTCAGCCAAGGATGAGCCTGCCTGTGGCTATGTGAGGTCATGCAGAAGGGGACCCAGTAACCTTGGGTTGCAGGAAGCGGACACGGATGACCAGCAGGGCACACTGGATTTTGAGGAGTTCTGCGCCTTCTACAAGGTAATGTCCACGCGCCGAGACCTCTACCTGCTCCTGCTGACCTACAGCAACCACAAAGACCACCTGGACGCCAGTGACCTACAGCGCTTCCTGGAGGTCGAGCAGAAGGTGAGGGAACCCAGGGGCATGTGGGGAGGGTGGGGGTGCTAGCATGGCTGCTTACTGGGAGGCAGTAGGCACAGCCTGGCCTCCTCAGCACCTGCTCCAGCCCACCCCACTCCTGCAGCTGGTCCCCACTCTGCCAGCTGTGCAGGTAGAACATCGGTGCTTCCCACAGGACCTGAGAACACTCTCCCTGTTGTAGTCACTCAAGCTTCCAACAGGGATTGTCTGTGTTTCAGGACCCAGATTTTGGGAACTTCCCCCTACATGCCCATGCACCATGTGCTCAGTGCCTCATGGCACTGTGCCTCTGGACCTCGATTCCAGAAGCCCTTGTCCGGTCCAGGGGCCGGTATGGAGGCTACAACCTCCCAGGTACCCTGGGCCCCTGGGTCCATTGTGCAGAGGCTCAGGGGTCTAGAGAGGGAGAGGGGCAGGCCTTGGGTTGCCAGGTTTGAGCCCAGGGGTCCTGCCCACCTGTAACAATACTCTGCTGAAATGTAGATGCAGGCACATGGTCAGTTTCATGGGGCCTTCCCTGAATGCAAATGAGCTGTCAGAATAGCTGGGGAGCACCTTCAGGGGTTCACACTGACACGCTAGGACTTCCCTGTCCTGCAGCTGTCAGGAGCCGAGTCTCCCTGGCTGTCAGCCTTCCTGCCAGCCTAGGCATCTCACCTAGCTGCCTCCACTCCTCTGGCTGCCTCTCTCCCCAGTCCAGCCACTGCCGGGCGTTGGCAAGGCTGTGGGCGACCTGGCCCATGTGGATGAGAGGGTCAGGGGTGACCCAGGAAGGAGACGGGCAGAGCTGATCCTTCTGCCCCTGATCTTGGCTTTTGGGAGCCTTCCTCCACATACAGGGCAGTGCCCACTGGGTGGGAGTTCGAGCCTTGGCCACATCTCCTGGGATGTGGATTCCCCGAGGACCCACAGCGGGCTCCAAGCTCTGACCCATGGTCATCCACCTCCCCTGACTCCATCCCCTGGGGTACATATTCCTGCTACCAGAAACCTGGGTTTCTGGCTTTGGTGGTATCATGGGTACCCTGTGGGCAGACCTGGGGTAGAAAACAGGGGTGTCCTTATGCTCCCAGCATTCCCCAAGGCTAGGACTCAGCCTGGCTGTCTGCACCCCATCCCCCCATCCATCCTCTGCTGATCTCTGAGTGTGTTGGATGATCAGAAGATGGGGAGGGTCAGGTGCTGCCGGAGGTTAGTCTGGGAGAGTTATGATGCAGCCTGCCCCCTCCCCCATCTGTCCAGATGGCAGGTGTGACCCTTGAGGGCTGCCGGGACATCATCGAGCAGTTTGAACCCTGCCCGGACAACAAGAGCAAGGGAATGCTGGGCATTGATGGTGAGTGGGGCATGAGTGTCCACTGTCCCAGAACCATGGGCTCCAACACGAGCTGGTCATGAGGCAATGGCCAGACCCAGTGGCCCCATGAGGTGGGCATGGTGGGTGGCTCTGAGCTGAGGCCCCTGCTTGACCAGTCGGGGACTGAACACACACAGGACGGACCACCCTCCCCCACCTTTGGCAGGTTTCACTAACTACACGCGAAGCCCAGCAGGAGACATCTTCAACCCGGCCCACCACAGCGTGCACCAGGACATGAGCCTCCCGCTGAGCCACTACTTCATCACCTCGTCCCACAACACCTACCTCGTGGGTGACCAGCTCATGTCCCAGTCCCGCGTGGACATGTACGCCCGGGTCCTGCAGGCTGGCTGCCGCTGCGTGGAGGGTGAGCAGTTGCCACCTCGAGGGGCTGCCGGGCCCTCCCGTGGGGCCTGGGTAGCCTCCTGCCATGGGCTGGGCTCTGAGAAGCAGGTCAGGGGCTCCCCGCAGTGTAATCGCTGGGTAGGTGGATGGTCCTCGGCTGGGGTCCATCAGCTCCGCGGCCTGTCTGCACTCTGGCTGGTGAGGAGGCTGGTGCTGACCTGTGGCCCTGTCCACCCATAGTGGACTGCTGGGATGGGCCCGAAGGGGAGCCCATCGTGCACCATGGTTACACCCTGACTTCCAAGATCCTCTTCAAGGATGTCATTGAAACCATCAATAAATACGCCTTCATCAGGAACGAGTGAGTACGCCTTTCCCGGTAGAGCGAGCAGTTAAGCGCTCTATGCCCAGTCATAAGGTTGGGTGTTGAAACCCACCCTGGACGTGCCCCAGTAGAAGGCCTGGCAACCTTGCGTTGAAGGGCACAGCCCTGGAACACCCTATGCAGCCCAGTTCTACTCTGCACACTGGTGGGGGGGGAGCACTCGCTGGCAGCTAACAACAAAGACAAGCAAATCAGGACGAACTGTGAATGCCTGGGACTGGGGGGCTGGCCCCCAGGGTGGGGGAGGGAGCCCCAGGCTCTGGCTCCTCCTGTCCCCACGCTAAATCCAGTGGCTATGGGCACCCACCCTGCGGGACTGGGTTGTGGGTTCTCTTTGAGGAGAGAGGGGCAGAGAGTGAGGGGGCTCATGGCGCCAGAGAGGGACAGCGGCAGCGGGCAGGCCGCTGACATGAAGGGCGTGTGCAAGCGCCCCTGCCCCCCCCCCCCGCCACCCTCGCCGAATGGTCACTCCTGGGTGTCAGGCGCCCGCCGTGGCTTTGGTCCTAATTATCCCCAAGAAGCATCCGAACTCAATTTGCTGTCACTCAGCTGTGGCTACAGACACCGTCGCACGAAATTCAATTTAGGCTCTGGAAATTGAAGACCAGCCCCCTTACTTGGAGAGCTACCTTCAGGTCTCCATTAAGCCAGAGTTGACGTCGAGGCAGAAGCTAATCGAATAAGACGGGAGGAGAGGTGGGTTGATTAAGCCCATCCTGGCAGAGTCCCTCCCAGAGGGGCAGCCTGGGCTGTCTCAGCTGCCAGGAGGGATGGGGGGAGGGTAGTTTGGGGCAGGGGCATCCTGCAGCTACCAAGGAACCAGATCCAGCTGCAGTCTCTGGACAGGCGTGCCTACATCATCTCTGTGGGCTTCTGGTCTCCGCCCAAGACCTGGAACTCCATAGGTCAGTCTCTAGCCTGGGTAGTGGAGGATGGGACGTATACCTATGCTCCAAACTTGTCCCCCCCACTCTCACCCCTCCCTCCTCCCCCTCCTCCTGCGACAGCACTCCCCCAACCCTTGCTCAGGCTCATGCCCTCTCTGTTGAGGCCACGCTCTGTGAAAGAACCATGGTTGTCTGGGGGTAAAACTTAGGATCGTGGGCATGGTTTGACAAGGCGAAGAGCTCATCTATCATGGAAAGTCCCACAGCCCACTCCCCATTCTACACTGGCAGGTATCAACCGTGCCCCCTCCCCCGATGGTGTTTTGTGCCAGGCTTATGTCCTCATGGGGCCCATGTTGGGGCCACAAACCATCCAAGGGCAGTGCCCCCTGTGTCTATTGCTCCACACAGTTTCTTGGCTGAGTCTGCAGGGTGTCCGCACGTGGAGTTCTCTGGAGTTGCCTTCTGTTTATCTGGCACTATTAATCGTCTTCATTTTTTCTTACTGAGAGATGAAATGTGCATCTTCTGCCCACATGCCCAGGTCTGCCAGCGCCTTTCCCACCCACTCAGTGGTTTGTCAGTTACTAGGGGCCCCCTCCTCCAGGCATTGGCAGCCCCGTCGGTACAGGCCTCTCCAGGAAGAGCCCCTCCTAGGTAAGTAATGCTGAGGCCCTGGCATCGCTCAGCTTCCCCTGCCTTTGGGCCACAGGTACCCAGTGATCCTGTCCATCGAGAACCACTGCAGTGTTGTCCAGCAGAAGAAGATGGCCCAGTACCTGACCGACATCCTCGGGGACAAGCTGGACCTGTCGGCCGTGAGCGGAGAGGACTTCACCAAGCTTCCCTCTCCAGAGATGCTCAAGGGCAAGATCCTGGTGAAGGTCAGCCCTGGCCCTCCCAGGAATCGGACCCCCACCAGACCCCCGAAAGGTTCCCTTCCAGACAGGCCTCACCTTAGCCTGCCCCTGCCTGCCCATGGATGATCTCGTGGTCATGCCAACCGCAGGACACCCCGTCCCCCCACATGCACACCAAACCATGCCCCCCAGCCATGCTGCTGATGCTGGGAGATGGTCAGCCCCAGTCGCTGGTCCCATCCCTGTCCTCCCGAGTCACCGCAGGCAAGCTGGAGAAGAACCCCAGCTTCTCCTCCAAGGGCCACTGTCTCCCTCCTCCCCCAGGGGAAGAAGCTCCCGGCCAACATCAGCGAGGACGCAGAGGAGGGCGAGGTGTCTGACGAGGACAGCGCTGGCGAGATGGAGGACGACTGCAAGCTCCTCAATGGGGACGTGCGTCGGGCGTCGGGCAGTGCTGGGCGGGGAGGGGGTGGAGTGAAGGACTCCGGGGCAGGACCAAGGGGCATGCCAAAGCCGGCCAGGCACGTGGGGTCCCCTTCCTGCCTCCACCTACCCACTGCAGTGTGTGCTGTCTGTTCCTGGGGTGCTGCCCCTTAAGTGGGTAGACGCATGCCGGGTGGACCTCCCGCTCGGTTTCCATCTCTGAACTGACTCCCGCCCCCAGCCATTCTGGACTAGCGCTGGCCCAGCCTCGTTCTGGATGTGGCTGCCGGTTCCTCTGGCTCTGCAGCTCACTGGGCTCCTCGGGGCGCTCGGGTGAAGGCCAGGTTCTCGCTCCGGCGGCTGGGGGTTCTGTAATTACCTCCTCTCCTGGCCTGCTGAGCTCTCTCGCCCAAGCACAGCTGACAAGGCCCGGAAGACGGTCTCTCTCCCCGAGGGGCCATCGGATGGGGAAGTAATTGCTCAGGAGCAGTTCCCAGCCTCTCAGCTAATTGTTTTAGAAAGCCCTGAGGCAGCGGATCCTTCCATGATGATGGGGGTGGCTGTGTGCTGCTTCTCCTGGGCAGGGAGAGGGCTCCGCTGAAGTCCCTCCTGTCCACCTGGGCTTGCTCCAAACGGGGCCCTTGGGGCTCCCAGCTGCCTGAGCCCAGGCCCTGCCCAAGAGACGTCCCGGCTGGGAGCGCCTCCCTAGCTAGACCCTGCACTGCTGATTGTCCCCTCCCCCCCATTCCCCAGCCCTGTGGCCCACAAACTGCTGGGTCCTGGTGCACCAAAGTCTGTAGCTGAAGGGGGCTGTGTTTAGAGCCAGTCAGGCCTGGGTTCAAATCCCTACAGGGGATCACTTCAAGCATGAATGAAGCAACCTGTGTGCCCTTGGCCAGCGGGGTGGGGCCAGGTGGGGCTCCAGCAGCCAGCCTCATACCTTCCCCTGCCAACCAGCCACCCACCTGGCTCCTGCAGGCTTCCACCAACAGGAAGCGCGTGGAGAACATTGCAAAGAGGAAGCTGGATTCCCTTATCAAGGAGTCCAGGATCCGAGACTGCGAAGACCCCAACGACTTCTCCGTGTCTACACTGTCCCCGGCTTGGAAGCTCGGGCACAGGGCCGAGGGAAAGAAGGTGCGGTTCCGGACACCTGCCCCCCCTCCCCCACGGGCATAGTGTTCAGACCTGGCCAGAGGGCTGGGAGGGGGGCCGGGCGCATGCTCCTGTGCACGCTGTACATGTGCGCATGCACACACAGTAGCACACAGGTGTCAGCACACAAACACTCCCCACACACCTATGCACGCACCTAAAACACACACTTGTGTACACACCTGCTTGTAGCCCTGGCGATGCCGTAAGTTAAGTGTTGGACTGCTAGTCCAAAGGTCAGTGGTTCAAACATGCCCACAGCACCGTGTAAACAAGATGAGAGTCTGCTTCCGTAATGATTCACAGCCTCAAGAGCCCCGTGGAGCTGGTCCGCCTGCACACAAGCCTCCTGCACACACACTTGTGTGCACACACCTGTACATACATTTGCACAAGTGCACATCTCCCTGCACATATCTATAAGCACCAAGACCTAAGCACACACCTGCACCTGCACCTGCATTGCATACGACTCCCACCCCACGCAGGTGCGGGTGCATGCACCCACACCCACTACCTGTGGCCCTGAGGCCCCACCACCCACTGGGGCAGCCCTGTCTCCGTCCCAGGAGCCTCTGCGAGCTCAGCAGGTAGCCTGCGCTCATTTGCAGACTGAGCAAGGACTGGAGCGTTCACCGTCACAGACTACACCCGCCTGGGGCTTGGCCGCGCACCGAGGCTGTGTCGGCTCTCAGGTCCTCTGGCGGTTCTGCCCTCATCTGACAGTGGCACTCAGCCTCCTGGGAGGCCTGCGGGCAGCTCCCAGCTCACACCCTCCACCCACCTGCAGGCTGGAGAGGTGACTGCAGGCCCTAAAGGAAGGGGTTTGTTCAGTCTTGTTTAAGCCCCTGGCTTGGGAAGAGGTCTCTTGAGGGGCTGCGTGGAGTGTGTGGCTGGCCAGAGAACTGGCCACGGGGGGCAACCTGAGACCTTTCCCCTAGGATGCCTGGGTGGCAGAGGCCTCTCACTGAGACCGAGTGTCCCAAATGAGATAGTGTCGGGCTCGCCTGCTGCCCCACACCCATAGCAGCACAGCCAGGTACCGAGCAGTGGAGCCTCTGCCTGGCCTCTGTCTGTCGTCTCTGCCTGTGGACTCCCCTGCCGGGAAGGAGCCACTCACAGTCCCTGGGACACGTGGTCCCGTGGAGAGTGGCTGTGGAGGGGTCAGGATGGGTCCTGGGATATATCTGCCTCCAAGTGGCTGGAGGCACTGGTGGCAGCCTGGGCATTTCCTATGTGGCAGGGCCAAGGGCAGGCTGGGGATGATTGGAAGGTGAGCAGGGTGGGATGTGGTGTGCAGGGTAAGGGGGGCTGCCCCCACCCCCATGCTTGGAGAGCTCGCCTGTGCAGCTGACACACCCTTCCCCTTTCTCTTCCCTGTAGCCTCTCAGTGCTTTCCCAGTTCTGGGGTGGGGGTAGGGGGCAGTGGTTCTCCCTTGTGCCACACCGGGACCTGTATTTTTAGCCACGGTTGCTTGTGTTCCAACCCACAGCACAGCACATGCTGCACAGCTGATGCCCCGGAACTCAGTGACACTGCAGGGGGCTGGCAGGTCCCATGCTGCCAGGCACTCACTTACTCTCATCCCCACACAGAGGGAGCTCTGGGTCCCTGATGCTCTGGGGCAAGCAGTACAGTAGGCCAGCCCTGCTGGCCGGAAGAGAGCCCATGTTGTAGCTGGGCGTCCCAGGGGTGGACACTGAGGCCCTGGGGTGTGCAGGGGAGGAGCTGGCTATGGGCCTGGGGTTGGGCATGCCACAGGCAGGGCTTTACAGAGGGGGAGCAGGGGGCACTCAGGCTGAGTGCTGAGGGCAAGAGGCTGTGGGTGGGGTCAGGGAATCCCACCCTGACCAGCTTCCCTCATCCTTCTCCTGGGGTCAGGGACGTGGGGGGTGGGGGGATGGTGCAGCCCAATATGTCTGAGAGTCCTTGGGGCCGGATGGGGCTGGCAGGGCTAAGCAGGTTCCTAGGCCTGGGCAGGGGGCAAGCAGAGGGGCCAGTGCTGTAAGCCAGAGAGCTCACAGGCAGAGGGGAAGTAAGCAGGGGGTCTCACCACAACCACTCAGGCCCACGGGGGCATACACTGTCCTCACCTGGACCCCAAGCACTCCCTGTCAGGACGAGAATCTGGCTGTGGCATGGGGATACTGGGACACTTGGAGCCGGGGGAGGGGTTGAGGAGAGGCCTGGGAGACACCCCCCCCCCCCCGGCATACCTTCAGGAAGTGCTAGCGCTAGCCAAACGGAGGCCTCGCCTTCTGCTGGGAACTGTATTCCCCAGGCCTCCCTGCCCAGTTGTGTGCCTCCAGGCCTGTCTGCCCGCTGGTTCACCACCTCTGGCTGAGTGAATGCCAGCTCTCTTCTGCTGTGCCAGTCATGGTCCATCCTAGTCCAAGAGGCTTGGTACCTAGTTGGTGGCACCTCCTCTGGGTCCTAGGGCGGCAGTGCTGTTCCCAGGAGAGGATCATCCAATAAGCAAAGTCAGTTCAGGCTTCCCGGCTGACCCATAGTGGGTCTAGGAGGAAATCACACAAACCTGTTCATGACAGATTAGTAAGTCAGGCACACACACACACACACACACACTCACTCACTCACACACGTCCCTGTTGGGGACTGCACACAGCTTGGATTCTGCAGGAAGGGGCTGTGGCTCTGGGAAGGAGGCAAGTGCCATCCACGCCTAGCTGCAAAATCTTTAATGCGATGGGTACAGATTAGTAGGGAAGCCCATGCTGCCTGCTTCCCTCATTGTGGCACAGACTGATGGGCACCCTTGGCTTTCAGTGGCGGTTTGAAGGGCAGTGGAGCGTAGCAGCCGCCATAGCTTCCAGGCTCCCAGAAACACCGGTGCCACCTGCCGCGTCTCCAGCATTGCCCACCTCCAGTGGTGGCGGCGGCAGCGGCGGCACTGACTTAGAGGAAAACTGGGCAAGAGACTCTTCTCTAGTGGGCAGCGGGAGGACAGGGCCAGGGCAGCATGGGTCCAGCCTGACTGCTGCTGCGGGAGAAGGAAGGAGGGTCTGGGCACACAGCGTCTGGGCAGTGGCCGACTGCACCTATAACTGACAGGCTGTCTGGCCCTGGCCAGAGACGTGCTCCGTTCCAGACGCGCCTGGTTTCAGATGCGCCTGGCTCGGCGTCCAGCGGGCTGTAAGCAGTTTTGCTGGCTGTGGAGTTGGCTCCAGTCTGCAGCTTAGTGCTTCTTGAAGACCCATGCTGGATTCCTTGGGGTGGTTTGGCGTGTGTGTCCTGGGGCCAGAAGCACCCTGCATGCAGGACAAATCCCTGGGAGCAGGGAGGGTGAGACACCCAGCTCTGTGCACCTGGGCCCCCAGGTAATGAGAGCTACTCAAGAAGGGACCTCCTAGGGTCACCATTTAGACCTTGGAGTGTTAGCCCACGGGCCTGAGCAGGAACCAGGCGGGGTGGGGGGGAGGGGAGGTTGGGAGGTGGGCCGGGAGCGCTGGAGTGCTGGGTCTTGCCTTCCAGGATGGCGAGGCTGCAGTTCACCAGGTGCTTGCAGAGCTACAGGTGCACAGGATGCGACATGGGATGGGGACCCCTTCCGGGCAGAGTTGCACCCAGTCTGGGGGCATCTGCAAAGGGCTGGCAATGGTCAGTGGTAGTGGGTACAGGATGGCTTCATGTGGCCCAGGCTCCAGGGCTCGGGCGTACGGTGGCTCTCAGGGCAGGGCAGGAAGGGCCCCCGTCGATAGCTGCCCCAACAGCAGGTCAGTTCTGCCCCCAGCTGTGTCTCTGGTGGACACAGAAGGCAGCATCCAGAGCAGGACACGCCCTCAGCTAGGTCTCCTCCTCTAATGAGTCCACGTCTGAGTATGCTCGCCGAGCGGCTGGGGGGCTGACAGAGCAGGGAGCTGACGGGGTTACCCTGACCCCCAAACCAAACCCCCTCACCTCCATTGGGTCAACGCGGACTCAGAGCGAGCCTTCAGGACAGGGTAGAGCTGCCCCTGTGAGTTTCCCAAACCGTCACTCTTTATGGGAGTAGAAAGCCCCATCTTCCTACTGGTGGTTTTGAACTGCTGACCTCTGCGGTTAGCAGCCCCGCATCGTAACCACTGTGGCACCAGGGCTCCCTCTCCTGACACATGGACTGTGGGAATCCCACCATTCTCCATGGAAAACCATGCAGAAAGGGAAACTTGATGTGTGTGAAGAAGTGCTTTGTGCAAAGGTAGTGTGTGTGTGTGTGTGTGTGTGTGTGTGTGTGTGTGTACACGCACATGCATGTGCAAAACACTCCCGTCAGTGTCTCAATGGCCCCTATTTACTCTGGGCTTGTGTTTTCACAGGTAGCCGCACCGTCCCATCCCAGTGAACCCAGCATCTTCCCTGGGCCCAGCCCCTCCCTCCCCTGCCCTGCTCAGTGGCCCTCTTCCAAGAAGGCCTCTGGCGCCTCCGGTGGCCAGGCTGTCAGGAGCTCCCTGAGGTCAGGCCCTGTGGCCTCACTGGTCCTTCTTCCCCTTGTCTCAGAGCAAAGCTGAGGAGGACATGGACTCCGGGGAGGACGCTGGAGCCAGTCGTCGCAATAGCCGGCTCCTCGTGCACAGCTTCTCCAAGCGAAAGGTCCGCTGGGCTCCCTGGCCGGGACCCTGAGCCCACCGTTCTCCAGGGTGGAGTGGGAGGGTTAGCTGCAGGGGCCAGGGGTGGGGCTGCACCCAGGCAGGTGTCACACTGCGGTCCTCTTGCCCCAGCTCAGACCCTGGGGCTGGGCTGAGAGCCCACTAGGGACAGGCGGGGCGGGACTGTGGCAGGGGCCGGTGGCCATCGCTAGGCACAGAGGGCCCTGGGAGGCAGAATAGCTGAGGCCCAGGAGGGCAGACTCACCTCCCTGCTGCCTGGGCCTCCACACACCCGTGCGGGGCTCACTGCCTATCTCCCACCCCCACCCCCAGAAAAAGGGCAGCAAGCTAAAGAAGGTGGCCAGCGTGGAAGAGGGAGCCGAGGACCCGGACCCCCAAGGAGGCCAGAGTCGAGGGTCAGTGCCCACATACTTCCAAATTGAGAGACAGACCCTGGAGCGGTGCCAGGGAACTTGTGGGACCACAGGCCACGAGGGTGCAGGTTGTGGGCCTGCCGGACACAGTGCTGGTGGGGCGCTCACTGCATCTTTCTCTTCTTTCCCTTCTGAGCCCTGCTCCCGCCCCCAGGGCACCCCACCCCCACCCTCAGGGTTTCTCCCAGCCTCACGTTCCTTCGCCAAGGGGTCTATCGGGACTTCAAACGCGCACAGGTAGAAAGACAGCCACTGGGTCCCTGCCTCAACGGATGTGCGTGTGGCCTCTCAGATTTCCCTCCAAACCTAGGCCCCTCTGTGCCCTCACTCTCTGTCCCCATCACCCCCGTCCCCAAACATCACCTGTGCTCCCGCCAGTGCATCCTCCGTCCTCACCCCTGCTCCCCAGCAATGCAGCATCCCTTCCACCATCCCCTGCACTGGAGCCTGACTCCATCTCCACCACACACCTGCTGCCCTCACTTGGAGCCCAATAACCTTCCCAAAGTCCCCCCTGCTGGAGCATCTCCTGGCCCCTGCTTGGTGCTCTGTCACATCCAGGGTCTGGGCACCTGCTGTCCATCCAGGTCTGAGCCATCTCGGAACACACACACACACACATACACACACACACACACACACACACGGTCCCTACAGCACTCACCACTTGCCACCTGCCCCTAGGTGACCTCAGGTTCCCAATCCTCCTCCCACCCACAGGGCGACCCGGCAGAAGAAGACCATGAAGCTGTCGCGGGCTCTGTCGGACCTCGTGAAGTACACCAAGTCTGTAGGCACTCACGATGTGGAGACCGAGGGTGAGAGGGAGGGAGGTGGACGTGGTCAGGCTGGGGACTGTGGGGAAGCGGGGCAGAGGGCAGGCTGGGCACAGAGCCAGTGCAGAGTGCAAAGAGCCTTCCTTGGTCCCAGGTGGGTGCACTGTTGTGGGGGACACCCCGGCCTTAGGGTCCGTGGTGGGGAGGCGTGCCCTGGTATGTGTGCACACCAGGGCGCCCCGAGCAAGCAGCTGCCCCCTGATGCCCACGGGCCTGCCTGCCAGTGGCGTCCAGCTGGCAGGTGTCGTCCTTCAGTGAGACCAAGGCGCACCAGGTCCTGCAGCAGAAGCCAGCCCAGTTCCTGCACTTCAACCAGCACCAGCTCTCCCGCATCTACCCCTCCTCCTACCGCGTGGACTCCAGCAACTACAACCCCCAGCCCTTCTGGAATGCCGGCTGCCAGATGGGTGGGTACCCCCTGTGAGCACCAGGTCAGCAAGTGGCTCACTGCCGTCAACCCCGGGGGAGGGCACTGGGCTCCTGGGGTGCCTCACCAGGAACTGAGAGTCTGGGGGTGGACCCCAGCACCTGAAGGCAGGAGTGGGGGAGGTGAGTGTGACTGGGACCACCCCCCATCACCCACCCTGCAGTGGCCCTAAACTACCAGTCAGAGGGGCGCATGCTGCAGCTGAACCGCGC
Organism: Tenrec ecaudatus; assembly: GCF_050624435.1. Lineage (NCBI taxonomy): Eukaryota > Metazoa > Chordata > Mammalia > Afrosoricida > Tenrecidae > Tenrec > Tenrec ecaudatus. The sequence goes on from NC_134530.1 coordinate 26,245,193, forward strand.
CAAGTTCAGCGCCAACGGGAACTGCGGCTACGCTCTCAAGCCTGCGTGCATGTGCCAGGGTGAGGTGCCTGGGGGCTGGTTTCGGGGTTGGGGGTGGGGTAGATGCAGCTTCAGCAGGGTCTCCTGATGTGGGGCCTGTGGCAGGCAGGGGCTGCAGGAAGGATCCTGAATTTGGCCACTCAGTTGGAGATTGTGGATAAGAAAGCCCCTCCTCCTACCCGAGGCCCCCAGTATGGGGTTTCCTGGAGGGGTGGGCGGGAGGAGCATGGGGCCTGCTTCAGTCTGCAGGGGCTGGAGTTCCAGGGGTCCTCGAGGCCAGTCTCTGGGAGCCTGCCCCTGAGCCCCCCTTCCCTGCCCCTCCTCAGATGCTTTCCTGACACGCTGAAAATGCCTTCCACATTTTTCTCCATTTTTCACCCCAACTCTCTTGGTTGGTCCTCATTTCTCCTGCACTTGTCTGTCAGCCTTCACCATCCTGGGGTGGGGCCACAGAGCCCACCTCGAGGTGCCCAGGGCCCAGAGCCCTCCCCACCAGGCCCCATCCCCCACCGCTAAGGTCCCTGAACCCCAGCTCATGTGTAGGGTAGGGCATGGGGGTCCCACGTCACTCCAGCTCCCGACTCAGAGCCACCCTCCCAAATGTGAGGCAGCCCCTCCCTCTAGCCTACTTGGAGGTGCCCTGTGAACTGGGAGCAGTGGGGGCTTGACCAGTGGCAGCCTGGTGCCCGCCCGGCTCTGCAGGTGTGGGGGGAGGGCTACACATGTTCAGCCTTATGCTGGGTCCCCAGGCACCTTTAACCCCAACTCTGAGGACCCACTGCCTGGGCAGCTGAAGAAGCAACTGGTGCTGCGGATCATCAGCGGGCAGCAGCTCCCCAAGCCCCGGGACTCCATGCTGGGGGACCGTGGGGAGGTAAGGCCCTGGGACTCCATGCTGGGGGACCGTGGGGAGGTAGGGGCCCCGGGATTTCATGCTGGGGGACCGTGGGGAGGTAAGGCCCTGGGACTCCATGCTGGGGGACCGTGGGGAGGTAGGGGCCCCGGGATTTCATGCTGGGGGACCGTGGGGTGGTAAGGCCCTGGGACTCCATGCTGGGGGACCGTGGGGAGATAGGGGCCCCGGGATTTCATGCTGGGGGACCGTGGGGAGGTCGACCCAGAACTGCATGCTGGGGGACCGAAGGGAGGTAGGGGCCCTAGGACTCCATGCTGGGGGACCGTGGGGAGGTAGGGCCCCAGGATTCCATGCAGGGGGACCATGGGGAAGTAGGGGCCTTGGGACTCCATGCTGGAGACCATGGGAAGGTAGACCCAGAACCCCATGCTTGAGGTAGTGGGTGGGACTCCACGCTGGGGGACCATGGGGGAAGTGGGGGCAACAGGGAGGAAGGAGAGTCTTATTGGACCGCAGAGCTGAGGGCTTTGGGAGGCCAGTGTGGAGCCTGGGCTGGGTGCCACCTGTCCGTCTGTCCATCTGTCTGCAGATCATCGACCCCTTTGTGGAGGTGGAGATCATCGGGCTCCCCGTGGACTGCAGCAAGGAGCAGACCCGCGTGGTGGAGGACAACGGTGGGCTACAGCCCAGGGCCACAGCACAGGGAGGGGCAGGGCGAGGGAGCAGCGGCCTTTTTGAGCTGGGGCCTCAGGGCTCCCGGCAGCAGACACAGCCCCCTGTCTGGGCGCACCAATGGCAGGCCCCCACCCACCCCTCCACCCCCTCCCGAGCAGGAGCTGCTGTGGGTGCAGCCCTGGGCGGGGGAAGGTGACTCCTGCGGTGGCCTCCAGGATTTAACCCGATGTGGGAGGAGACCCTCGTGTTCCTGGTGCACATGCCTGAGATGGCACTCGTCCGCTTCCTGGTGTGGGACCACGATCCCATCGGACGGGACTTCATCGGTCAGAGGACGCTGGCCTTCGGCAGCATGATGCCAGGTGGGTGGGCCTGGCCAGGCCAAAGGAGTCCAGAGGGCACTTGGGAGGAGGAGGCACCTTGTCCCCAAGGCTGGAGTAATCTGCCAGGGCTTTCTGGAAGAGGTGGAACTAGGGGCTGGGGCTCAGGTGGGAGGACAGCCTGAGGGTGTGGGTGAGTGGCCGTGTGGGTGAACAGGGCCAGGTGGGAGCTGGTGGCCTCTGTCCTGTGGCAGGCTATCGGCACGTGTACCTGGAAGGTATGGAACAGGCCTCCATCTTTGTCCACGTGGCCATCAGTGATGTCAGTGGTAAGGTGAGTGCCACCTTCAGCCCCAGCCTGGCAGTGACCCTGTGCCCCAGCGCCAGTCCCTGACCCCTGGGCAGTGCGGTCCCATGGCGCCCTCCTTTGACATGAGTACAGAGGGTGCCAGGCTGGACAGAGCCTGTGGGCATGGACCTCCAGGTCCCCAGACTCACCGTGGGCCCTACCCCTGCCTCCACATGCCTCAGCCCAGTCACTGGCTCTTGTCTTCCTCACTCTCCCCCATAGTTCCCCTAGGCCCTCCCCAGTTGTGGGTGCTCCAGCCCCCTGTGATACACTACCAGTACCTCCTTTCCTCAAGGCCCCAATCCCTCTCGCTGCCCTTTCCTGCCCGGGGCAGCCCCTCCACCCTCTGAAGGCAGTACCCCTCTGCCTGGCTCTGATGTCCCCATCAGCAGAGGGCCTGCCCAGTCCCTAGGGCCACCAGGCACAGCTTCCACTCCGAGTCCCAGCGCTGACCGTCTCTCTTCCTGCTCCATGGGGTCAGAGGTGCCGGCCGGAGCCGGGGCTCCCCATCTGTCCATCTGTCCGTGCGTCCGTCCGTGCGTCCGTCTGCTGTGTCTGCCCGAGCACGGCGAGGGCCTCCCCGGCCGCGCTGCCCCTCACCTGCCTTCGCTCTGTCTCTTTGGTCTTGCAGTGGGTCTCTGTGTGCACAGGCCACCTTTACAAGCGCAGCCCCATTAGGGGCCTCCAAGGTACCCTGCGAGGACGGTGCCACCCCCCTCCCGCATGCTCAGACCAAAGCCCCTCATTAGCATCTGTCACTCGGTAGCATTTTGGAAACTGTCCGCTGGCGTGACGTGGTGAGGCCGTGGCTCCTGGGCGCGGCGGGCCATCCGCAGCATTTACAAAGCAGACCCAGGACTTCAGCAGGGCCCTGGGGTGGCCCTTTCTCCGACCGTCTGCCTGCTTTCAGCCTACCTGCTGCCCTACTCCGCCCCCCCCCTCCGGCTGCCTCCCCCCCTTTCCCTCTGTAAGCCCTTTCCCTCTCCCCCTTCGCAGGCGATTCCCTCCCTGACACTCCCAGTTCCCTCCGCCTCCCTGAGTTCCCACTGCATCACCTCCTCTCCCTCCCCCTCCCCCTGGTCTCTGTGCCCTGCTCCCCCACCCCACCCCTGCTCCCTCTTGTCTCTGTGTCTCCCACCACCCCCTCCCTATGCCCACTCCTGTCTGTTCCCCCCATCTGTGCTTCTCCACGTGGCACCCCCTCGGGCTCCCCATGATTTCTAAGCACCCTGCTCCCCACATCTGTGTCTGGGCGGGGAAGCTCTGAATTCTGGTTCTCCTTCTAAATGCCTCTGGCCCCTCTGACCAAATTGCATTGGATTTGGGATCTTGAATTGGGACACCGATTCAAGTGCTGCCACATGATCGCCTCGGCCTGGAGGTGCTGCTGGGGGCGGTGGCCCTGCCCACCGGCCGGCCACTGAGCTGCTCCGTGCACGAGCCCGCGGGGCATCAGGGAGGAGACCGGTAGGGTGGCGGGGCTGGGGGCAGCAGGGGACTTGGGGTGCCGTGTGTGTGTGGCATGTGGAGATTTGCTGGGCCACGCTGACCAGGCTCCCTGAGCAGTGACAGAGCCCGCCTGGCCCTGACCCCAGACCAGCTGTCCAGACGGACTGTGTGGCTGGCTGGGGCGTCTCGGAGGCAGGAGTCTGAGCCCTAGGCTCACGGTGGTATTCCTGAGCCCACATTGGGCTCAGGGGGCACCAAGCTGGCAGTGAGCTCCCTGCTCCAGGTGCAGCAGAGATACACTGAGGGGCGGGAGGGGGACCAGCCAGGCAGTTCTCGGGGTCCTTACATGAATGTCTCTCTGTCCCCCCCATGGCACCCCTGGCAGAGCTGGGGACTGTGGGCCTCAGAGGGTGCAGGGCTCGGTCGACGCAGGATCTCGGGTTCCAGGGTCCCTTGCCTCTCGCAGCCCACCTGCTGTTCACCTGGGGTGCCCTCTCTGCCCAGGTGGTCGCTGCCCACGCCCAAGCGCACTGGGAGTGGGCGGTCCTTGGGCACCACCGATGCGGGGTCCTTTCTCTTGCAGGTCAAACAGGCTCTGGGTCTAAAAGGCCTGTTCCTCCGCGGCCCAAAGCCCGGTTCGCTGGACAGTCATGCTGCTGGGCGACCGCCGCCCCGGCCCTCCGTTAGCCAGCGGCTCCTGCGGCGCACAGCCAGCGCGCCCACCAAGAGCCACACGCCGGGCCACAAGGGCTTGCCAGAGCTGGCCGTCGGCACGCAGGACGTGGGCTCGGAGGGGGCGGCCGACGACGTAGCAACCCCCGGCCCTGCCCTGGGGGCCGCGTCCCACGAGGGGCCCGGCAGTGTCAGTCCCCGCGGAGGTAAGGGGCTGGCCCCCGTGGCACCCATGCGGAGCCCCGCCCCGGTGCTGGCCCCGCGTGGCCCGGAGGGTCCTGGGCCCGCAGGCATGGCCGCCGCATGCATGAAGTGTATGGCGGCTTCCTGTGCCGGCGTGGACCCCGAGGGCCTGCTCAGGGAGCGGCCGCCCAGTCCAGGGCCCGTGGGCACCCACCCAGCCATCAGTCAGCAGCCCCGGAGCCGGGCAGAGGCTCTGGGGGTTCCCCGTGGCAGCCTGGGCTCCCGAGCCGCAGTGACTGTGCCTGGAAAAGGCAGAGAGGCCTCTGATGGCCGGGGGGCCCAGCGCCAGCGGCCAGGCGGCGGCGGCTCCGTATCCTCGGGCTCCAGCAGCCCGGACAGCTGTGGCAGTCCTGAGGAAGCCCCCCGCTGGCCCGAGGGTGCCCGCAGGCCGCCAGGGGCCCTGCAGCGTGAGATGAATGCCCTGTTCATTCAAAAGCTGGAGGAGATTAGGAGTAAATCCCCCATGTTCTCAGCCGGTAAGGCTGCCCGCAGGGGCCCCCTTGTCCCTGCTCGGCATGGCCTGCCTCGCCCCCACCACCGTCTGTCCTGCATCGCCCCCTGGGAACCATGTCTGCCTGTCTCCCGCTGTGCTCCATCAGCATGTCCCACTTGCCCCCCAGCCTTGGGCCTGCTTCCCACCCTCCTGTCTTACCTGAAGGACCTTGGAATTCCTGGAGCGGGGCAGGAGGGCCTGGGCAGCATGGCACTGCTGCCCACCCCCTGCCAGGGTGGAGTTGAGCAAGGGTGGTGCTGAGGTCCCACCTACAGGGTCACAGAAGCTGCAAGGGCTCAGAGACTCACAGGGCCCCTCCCCCAGACCTGGGGTGGCTGCTGTGAGCACTCCCCCCCCCCTCGCCACATCTCAGGCCCCTCCAAAGTGAGGCTCCTGTCCCATCCCAGCAGCGGGCCACCTTCACTCCCCAGGTCGTGGCTTCGGGCCTGCCAGGTGGTACGCAGGGTGCTGATGGAGTGACATGTGGACTCTCACATGCTCCGAGCACCCACCCCATGAGGCCGGGCCAGCCAGGGCTGCACCCTCAGAGAGCCTGTGGCAGGGTGGGGGCCCAGGGGCTGCCTTGCCCTCCCTCCCTCCCTCGCTCCCACCTTCCGAGTTCCTGCCCTGCTCCTGCCTGGCCTTGTTGTCAGTGTCCACCCCCCATCTCCGGCCCCGCCCTCTCTGACCACTTTCTCCTTTCTGTCCCTGTCCCTGTGCTGCCTCCGTAGTTAGGAACTGACGGCGGTCGAGCGCCAGGTAACGGGCGGCGCCCTGTGTGCTGTGCCTGCCCTGACCCACAGGGTGGCACCAGGCAGTGACCCGTCCATTCTGGCTCTGGAGGGTGGCATAGGGGAAGGGTTTATGCTGCGTGCAGCTGTAGGACCTGCCTGCTGGGGTGGGGGGGAGGGAGGGAGGCAGGGCCCTGACCCATCATCTCTTCTCCCAGTGTCCGGTGGCACGTGCTGACATCCCTTTTTCTCTGTCCCCAGACGCCCGGCCCCTGTCCATGCAGAGGTCTGTGTCCTCCCTGTGCGGCCTGGAGACCATTGCTGAGGAGCCGGCCGCTGGCCTGCCACTGCCACCTCCAGTCACCCCTGCCTGCCCGCCCCGGGAAGGGCCCATGAGCTCTGAAGGACCTGGGGCCAGAGCTCTGGCAGGCCCCCTCGGGGTGGCTCTCAGAGCTTCTGAGCCCCCCCAGCAGGGCCCCGGGGACAATGAGGCAACCCCTGACAGCAGGCAGTCAGTGTGCCACAGCGGGAGCCCTGGGGGCGCCTCTGAGAGGGCTACTGGCAGCCCGGTGGGCCACAGTGGCCAACCCCGGGCCGTGGGCCAGCTGCCCCTTGTCAGAAGGGCCAAGAGCGAGGGGCAGGTGCCAGCCGAGGTGCTGGGTGGGAGGCGGCCCCTGGCAGGGCCCTCGCCAACCCCAGCCGTGTACTCTGACGCCACGGGTGGCGACCGACTGTGGCAGCGCCTGGAGCCTGGCGCTCACCGTGACAGCGTGTCCTCGTCCTCCAGCATGTCGTCCAGCGACACGGTCATCGACCTCTCCCTGTCCAGCCTGGGCCTGGCCGGGACCCCTGCTGGCCGCCTGCCCCCAAGGCCCTGCGCCACCTGCCCAGGACTGCCTCCAGTGACCAAGAGCAAGTCCAACCCCAACCTGCGGGCTGCCGGGCAGCTGCCCTCTGCCTCGGACGAGCTCCGGCCCCGACCCCTGGCCCCACGGCCGCACAGGTCCCCGTCAGGGCCCCAACCCTGGCCGCCTTGGCGCCGCCTCTCCCTGGTGGGCCTCCAAGACTGCCCCGCGGCTGCCAAGTCCAAAAGTCTGGGGGACCTGACCGCAGACGACTTTGCGCCCAGCTTTGAAAGCAGACCCCGCAGCCCAGGCAGAGGTCTGCGCCCCCTGGGCAAGCCACGGCCCGATGCCCTGACGGAGCAGCTGCGCTGGCTGACGGGCTTCCAGCAGGCTGGGGACATCACATCGCCCACCAGCCTTGGCCCCGCCGGGGAGGGCACAGCGGCGTTGGCGGTGGCACCCAGCTTCCTGCGCCGCTCCTCGTCCCGGAGCCAGAGCCGCGTGCGAGCCATCGCTAGCCGTGCCCGCCAGGCCCAGGAGAGGCAACAGCGGCTGCAGGGCCTGGGCGCACGGGGCCCTCCCGAGGAGGAGCGTGGCACCCCTGAAGGTGCCTGCTCCGTGAGCCCGGAGGGCTGGGGGGATACACTGTCCCCTACCAAGGGGGCCCCCAGTCAGGTATGTGGGGCCATCACTGGCGAGCTTTTGCTTGGACACTGACCGCTGCCCTGTCTGTGCCCTCCAGGCCCAAGCAGCAGGGCCTGTTTGCTCAGGAAATGGGGCGTCCACCATGGTGCCCAGGGCTGGCCCATATGCTGAGTGTGCCAGCAGCTGCCAGCTGTGCTGGTGGGGCCCCTGCCGCTTCGGAGGAAAAGGCTGAGGCTGGCCTGCCCCTTGGCACTGTGGTTTCAGACGTGTACAGAGATATTTAAGTTTTTAGAGACAAAGAGCACTGAGAAAAACCCAAGCCCTTTCCCTTTTTGCATCTGGGATTTGAGCCCGTGGGTGGGAGTGTGCTGTGGGGAGCGGGGGGGCTGAGCCCGGGCAAGGCTTGGACGGCCCGTGTCCCGGCTGAGGTTGCATTTGGCCTGACTCCACCGTCGTCTGGATCTGGACATTTGCACTTGTAACTCGGAACACCGCTCCAATAAATACCTTCTCATTTGGTGGGGCTGCCTCTGGGCTCCTGCTCACCCCATCAGTGTCACCCCCACGTGCCCCCCCCCCAGCCCTCAGAGGGCAGGACCTTGACTGAAGGAAGGGACCTGGGCTTATGGCAGCCCAGCGAAGTGGGAGAGCTTTGGGGGAGACAGCTCAGGGGAGCCTGCCTCAGCAGCCCAGCCCCCTGTGCAGACTGCAGGTTCCCTGGGCAGAGCCCACTGCAGCCCCTCAGGGGGAGGCAGGGTGTCCTCTGCTCAGTACCACCAAGGGCACAGCCACCACTCACAGGGGTTAGCCAGCACAGGAGGGAGGGCAGCCTGGGGCCAGGGTCAGGAGGCCGCCACAAAAGGATTCCTGGGCCCAGCTGAGAAGTCCCCAAACATGGGGGCTCATGGCCACCAGGGGATAGGGAGGGTCTCAGAGGTTGACCACCGCCACCAGGAGGGTAAGCCCTGGATGCTCAGGATGGACAGGGGAGGCTAGCTGCAGCCCAAGCCTGGTAGCTCTTGCTGCCACCTGGTGGCAGCTTAGCTGGTAAGCTCACTGCAGAAGTGGGGCAGCGGAGGAGGAGGGGCAGGCAGGGGTGGGGGTGAGGACCCAGGCTGCCTGTGCGTCAGGGTGAGGTGTCCGAGGCTTGGGGCAGGGGCGGGCTGTGTGGTGCTGGTTTCCAGAGCCGCAGTGCAGGCTGAGGGTTTCCTTGGCTCAAGAGTAGGCCTAGCATCGGGGCACCGCTGCCCGAAGCTGCCACCTGGGCAGGTCCCTCCCTGGCGTGTCTGCTCCCGGCAGACAACTTGGCCGAGCGGAGCTCAGGGCTTGGTCACCACAGAATCCCTGCCTGGCACATGAGGGACAGGAGAGTCCCACACGCTTGCTTCTGCAGGGCCAGGCCCTGTCCTCTGCGGCCAAGTGCCTAAGCGGGGGTTGGTACAGCTGGGAGAAACCCACAGGGCGCTCAGCTGGCACACGCCACCACTTCAAGGGCCCTTGGGCGCGATCGATGCCTCCTCTCGGTGGCTCTCCAACCCGGAGTGTGTGCACAGGCTTTGCCACGTCCATCCCTGCTGCGTGAAAGGGGTGGGCAGAGCACATGGGCCAGGCTAAGGGCACGGAAGACCAGGTGATGGCAGCCAAGGACAGCCCTGGGGCCCCACGCATGAAGGAGACAGGCAGGGGCAGACTCCATAGTGGGGGGCAGGCCACGCTCTGCCTGACACACTTCCTGGGCATGACAGCAGGTACGCAAGCAGCTGGGTTCCGGCTTCAAAAACTCTATTTGGTGTGTGCCCACGCCTGCTGGCATCCTGCCAGACACCTATGTATATATTTATATATATGCATATATAAAAGTTATTTAGCAGTTAAATACACTCCGACACGGCGTCCCAGGACAGCGGACGCGTCTCCTGTCACAAACGCACGTGAAAGGAAGCGTGTGCCCCACCGAGGGCCAGTGACGTGCGCGGCCGCTGCTGGCGCTGGCTGTGGGCACGGCCCGCCCGATGCTGTGTCACAGCTGCACGGGCAACACGGGCTCCGCCGGCCTCGGTGTCCCGGGGTGGTAAAGACATCCTCTACAAGGTTGAGGAGGCCGACGCCGAGCTGTATGGCAGGTGGAGCCTCACAGGGCTGGGACCTCATACTTGAAGATGACGCTGAAGAGCTGGCCGCCCAGCCGGTCAGCCAGCCAGGAGTTCTTGATGACCGCCAGCTTGAGGCTCTCACAGCGCAGCGCGGCGTGGTAGTTGGTGTGGATGGCACGGCCCATGCCCTCGATGACCACCAGGTCGGCGCCGCGCTCCCGTACCAGCGCGGCCAGTCCCTTGTCCAGGCGGCTGCGGGGAGGAAGGGGGCCCATGAGGTGGGGCAGCAGTGTGCACCCCCTAGAAAACCCCGGAGGCAACAGGCCCGGAGCCTGTCCTTGGGGCTGACGGCCACCACTGCCCCAAGGGCCTCCCTCTGGTTCCGAGCACTGGGCTGTGACAGCCTGTCTTCACGCTGCACGTCAGTGTGGTGGCTCCAGAAGAGCTCCCAGAAACCCAGGGGCGTGCAGGTCACGCGCTGGCCTGTCATCTGCGAGGTCAGCAGTTCTAAACACCGACCGCTCCTCAGGAGAGAGACGGGCTTTCTGTCCTCACAGGGCAGTGCGACCCTGTCCTACAGGGTCGCCAAGGGCTGGCAGCAACCCAGAGGCGGTGGGTGGATTTTAAAATGCTTGCTTTCCTCACGTGTCCTCACCCTCCTCACGGGCCAGTCGGGGGCAAGCAGACGTGGCCGGGAAAAGGGATCAGGAAGCGTCCGACACTCACTACCAACCCCGGGCGGATGACTGAGTGGCCCAGGCCGGACCCTGTTTCGGGCATTCTCCTAGGAGCTGAGGCTCTGAGGCTCTCAGAGAGTGGGTCCCGGAAGGTGGCGCTGCTCACTCCACCCCAGCCCCACAAGGCTATCCACAGCGGGGACACGAGACTGGGGACGCACAAGCAGCCACCCTCGACTGTGTGTGTGTGTGTGTGTGTGTGTGTGTGTGTGTGTGTGTGTGTGTGTGTGTGTGTGTGTGACAGGGCCTCTTCTGCCAAAGCAACACACCCAGCACGCAGCTTGGCCTTTGCCCCGTCCCCGGCCGCCCAGGAGGCAGGACGTCTGGGGTCAGCAGGGCCCACCAGGGCCCAGGGAGGGCGTTGTTACCTGAGGTCAAGGCACGGGGAACTGGAGCCCGTCTGGACCAGCAGCAGCCGCTCTTCTCCCAGCGCAGAGCTGCCGGGCATAAGACCCCCAGACCCTTGAGGTGCAGCCGCAGGGCTGCCCCACCCCCAAGGAGCCTCTCTGACCCCAGGAAGCTCCACCCACCTTTCATCACCACCCCACCTCCCCCCTCTTACAGGTGTGCCAGCCTCCGCCCTGCCCCACACCCACACTCAGATAGGGGCCCGCGGGGATGTCCCCGCACTCACTGGATGGTGGGGTCCATGGCGGCTATCCGCTCGGCCACAAGGAGGGACTCGCTGTAGGTCACGTCATTCAGGGCAGGCCCCGAGTTGCACGCCAGGATGACCTGCAGCAAGGAGGGCTCCCGGCACTTAGGGTCCTCTGCAGGCCCGGGTCCCCGGTCCCCAGTCCCCGAGGCTTTCCCAGGCCCCTCTGTGCTGAACAAGGGTGCCGGCAGTCCCCACCAAGGCTTGGTGTGGCTGGCTGGAGCTGAACTCTGACCTCCCTCACCCATGCTGCCCTGTGGCATCAGGGTCAGCTCCCTCGGAGGCAGAGAATCAGGGAGCCACATCCCAGGATGACAGCTAGTGCTCATCGGTCCTAGGCCCTGGTGACAGGGCAGTGCGGGCACTGCCCCTGGACCTCACCTACCTGCCCCTGCGGTGAGCTCTGGCTGCTGCACCGCAGCCCGCAGGCCGCACCATCCCCACTGCGCCCAGCCGCAGCCCGCAGGCCCCGGCCTGTGCCCGCAGGCTCTTCTCACTCACCTCGGTCCCTCTAAAGAGTAGCTCCCTGACAAAGGGGAAGACTCCCAAAATGATGTCTACTCCACTGTTATCTGCGAAAATTAAGGCACATTTATGAGGGGGCCCCTGCAAGACAAAACCAGGTGTTCAGTTGGGGACAGGTGAATCCAAGAGCGTTCCACACACACCTACACCCAACCCTGCAGGCACCATGCTGTGGATGGTGCTGCTGGCCGGCCGGCCGACCCAGTGACCTGTGTACTGGGGTCAACTGGCCTCATAAGTGCACAACAGAGCCGGGTGCAGAGCCTGCTGGGATCCTGACCAAGTGCCCCGGGTCCTTCTCCACTCCCTGAGGTGCCCCGTTCCCCGTTTCCCTGCCCCTGCTCGGATCCAACTGGCTCCCCGTGCCCAGGACCCCCTCTCCTCCCCAACCCCTTACGGGCAGAGGCCAGAGGGCACCTCACGCACCTTTAGCCTCTGGAGCCACTCCTTATAGGAGTCCACGAGCCACGGCCGCGCTGCGAAGAGAAAAGAGACTCGTCAGCCAGACAGGCCCCTCTGAGCCCATCAGTCAGTGCCCACCTCATCAGCTCAGCCCCCTCAGGCCCAAGGGAGTTGCCTGGCTCATTCATGTCCTGACCCCATCAAGAGAGGGGCCAAGTGGCACCAGAGCAAAGCCCAGTGAGTGCCCAGCTGACGGTGTCTTCCTTAGGGGCGCCCGCCAATCCAACCTGGACCTGCCCGGTGGGGGTCCATACCTTGTAGTTTCCTCTTGGCTTCCTCAAACCCGAACTGAGGGTCCGATTCAAGGACGCTGTGTGGACAGGAGGAAGGCGAGTTACCATGCGGAGCCCAGAGCTGGCATCTGAGTCTTTCACAAGCTGGGGAGGGGATGAGGGGCTTCAGACAGCACACGGAAAAGGGACTCAAAGGGTAACGGGATTTCCCCCGGGCTTTCTGCTGGCTTTCGGGGCCAGCTCAGAGGTCTGCCAAGCAAAGTCTAAAAAGACCATCGGGGAACCTTCAGCTGAACCATAAATGCTCAAGGGAGGGTGGGTGGCTCGCGAGGTCACAGGAGAGCCAGTCCCAGCAGCTCACCACACCTCACTGGCCTGTGGCCGGGCCACCACCTTATGCATCACATGGCTTCCACCCAGTGAGCTGGTTCTGGGCAGGACAAGGGTCTCGGAGCCCTGTGCCCTGGGTGGCAGGCATGGCTCTGAGCAGCGTGCCACACCAGCTCTCTGTGGCTTCACCCACCACAGGGCTCAAGGGGCCAGGGTGAGCCAGAGCCCACAGCAGCACGGCAGGGAAGAGGAGGACTTTCTCAGGGCTACGGAGCTGACTGGGGAAGCTGTAACTGCCACCCTCAGGGCTTAGCTTTGGAGACGCCCCAGGCAGGCAAGATTCCCACTACATGGCAGTGGATTTGAGCTCTCTTGAGAGGAAGCCGGGTGAGCTGGGCTCTATAGGGCCCCACAGGGGGGGCAAGACGCATCTGGCCCACAAATCAACAGGGACACCAACCCTCACGCCTGACTGAGGCCCAGGTCAGCCAGAGCTCCTAGCTGCACTCAGCCTAACGAGTGCTGGGCTCCTCCCAGCCCCCCGAGCCTCTCCCTGCCCAGGGCACAGGGAGACACAAGGGTGACCTCATCAGAGCTACTGAGCCCGGAGGCACCGCCTGCTGTGGGTGTGCGTGTCTGTGGGGCCATCGCTGTGCGCGAGCATCCGCGAGCACGGGGGAGGGCGGGACTGTGCGGCAGGCTGGGGCGCGGGGCACCTACTTGGAGATGGCCTTTGCGCCCCAGTCAAAGACGTTCCCCGCCAGAAGCCCTTCCACCAGCACCAGCTGCCGTTCTTCCCAGCCCAGTGCGTCCAGGGCCTGGACCACCCGCAGGAAGCATTTCAGCGCTGCTCCGTTTTCCTTCTGCTTCACCTGCGGGGACAGAGCAGCTTCTGGGTGAGACTTCCCACGCCGGCTGGAAGAGGCGAGAGCTGGGCTCCGGAAGCTGAGGAGGAATCAGAGCGAGCTCCGTGGGAGGAACCACCAGGGCCACGAAAGAGGTCACATCACAGATGCAGCTTGAGGAGTCCTGACCCACAGCAAGCCCGTGGGATGTGCCCCTGTCTCGCACCCCGGCCCTGACTGGCTGCTTTCTGTCCCCACAGAGCCTCTCAGTCATATTGAGGGGGAACCCGTGCACCTCCAGCCCACAGCCCAGGAAGATGTTGCCAGCCGAAAGGCTCAGAACCCCCTCCCCCGCATCATCTACGGGATCATCCCACAGGGCGCTGGTATAGACTGACCACCTTCCTGGCCCTGACCCACGAGGGCGTCAGTGTGAAATCACACAGAGAGGGGGCAGTTGGGACTCACTTTCGAGTAGGGGTCAGGGAAGCTGAACTCATTCAGACAGTGCTCCCGCGTGTCCAGCAGGCTGCGCACGGTCAGAGTCCCGTAGGCGCTGTGGAGGACAAACCAGAGAACACAAGTGGCTGCACCAGGGCTGCATGCACCCAGGACATCAGCGGGCACGGACGCATGTGGTCTGAAAACCAGGACAGCCTGCCCTCTGCCCACCCCTCGCCACTCAGTGCCTGAGCCGGGAGGGTAGAGGGTGGCCACAGCTTCAGGCAGCCATGGAGTGGCCCTGGCACATTCTTGGCAGAGCCTGGATCCTGGATACCCCCCCATCCCCTCCCAGCACAGGCCTAGAGTTATAGGCCAGCAGCAGACTTGACCATGGGGACAGCAGTCACTGAGGGCCACCGTGCAACGCAGCCCACAGCTTGGGAAGATCAGGTACCTCCGGGCCCTGAGCACACAGCGAGCCTAACCCAGCAGGTAGGGTGACTCACAAGGGCTGGTGACGCAGAGTCTGAAGCTTATTCCAGTACTTCTGCCGGAACTTCTCAGCCCTCTCAGCAGCATCAATGGAATCCGGCTGGCTGGCCACGGCACGTTTCACCACCTGGCAAGGGCACCAGTCAGTGAGGGGCTAGCCAGCACCTGGCAGGGAACAGCAGGGACCTCTCCAAGAGGGGTGGACACGTTATAGGGCCATAGATGGGGGGGGGGGAGTGGGGAGGTCAGTAGCCCAGCATGGATCGAGGACATGAGCCCATCTATCCAGCTCCACAGGGCACTTCTCAGCCTCTGGGCCTCGGACCCCGGAAGAGGTGGACAAAGAGCAGGTTGCTTTTCTTCCTGAGCGCAGCAAGACCCAGAGCCTCTGCAGCCGGCTGAGGAGGACTGGCTCTGGCCAGCTGAATCCAGCACCCCAGGGCTGGGAGAGGCCAGCACTGCCCAGGATGCAGACTGGGGAGAAGCCAAGGGCTCTGGGAAGGGACAGGCAGCCCACAGGTGGCCCTAAGCTCAGGAAGTGGCCCCGAAGGTTCCCACGGACCTGGCCCCATCCTCACAAGAGCAAGCACAGGTGGGGCCCGTTGGGGTGGAGGGGGCCGGGGCCGACAGTCCTCAAGGGTTGAAAGCTGCCTGAGGACTGACTGCTTGGGGAGAAGTGTCCTACACGAGCAGCTGAGTGTGGATGAGACGCAAGCCCTACTGACTGAAGCCACATCTCTCCCTGAGAAACGCAAGCCAGGCCGTGAGCATACACCACCGCAGGGCGCGCGCCCGCCGGGCACCATGATGGACGGAGGTGGGCAGCTGTCTTGGGGGGGGGGCATGCCGGGGGCTGGTGTGTGGACAGCATTTTCCCAACACGCTTTTCTCTGGGATCCAGCCCTCCAACCAAGGCCCTCACCCCATCGAGCGCCTCCTCGAAGCAGTCGAGCCAGTACTTGCGCGCCTGGGGGTCCTCGGTCAGGTCCACTGTGTCGGGGACGTAGGAGGACGGGTCCAGGAGGAGGGGCAGGTCCACCAGCGGCCGGGCCAGTTGGTCCATCTCCAGCAGGTCAAACTAGCACAGAGAGGGGACAAAGAGGGTGGTGACACGTCCCCACCAGCGCCACACGCTCGTCTCTTCTCTTCTCCACAACGGGGGCACATGCACAGCGCCCACAACGCTGCCCGAACTGTGCGGTCATCACCGCCACCTGTTCCCACAGCTGCCGCTGCGGCAATGACTCCCAGGGTCATTACCCCAGCTCCCGGGAACCAGCCTCCTGCATTCGCCTGTTCTAAGCATTGCAAAGCAGCCCTGGTCGGCAGATCAAAACCACCAGCCACTCTAAGGGAGAAAGACGAGGCTTCTACTCCCATGAGGTGTTGCATTTAGACTTGGAAGCTCGGGGGCAGGTAGACCCTGCCCTGGAGGCTCGAGATAAGTCAGCATGAACTCGGGGGTGCGAGTTGCAGTCTCTGGACCCCTGTGAGAAGGGGTGAAGTCAGGCGGAAGCTGTGCCCAATGAGTAGACAGCACCTTTCTCTACCTCCCTAGGGTGCAATGTGACCCCCCTCCATCACCCACGGCCCCTCTGGGACGTCTTCCCCCTTCAAGCTCAGCCTGTCCCTGTCTCTACACCTGTGGCTTCCTCCTCTAGGGCAGTGCCCAGGCCAAACACCCAGGACTGGTCATTCACCAGCATGGCAGGGCCGCTCCGGGCCCCTCCTCCTCCACCATCACCTCTGCTCACTGCCAGACCACCTCCCAGTGGCCTCCAGGTCACACACCGCAGCGCAGATCCCTGACCTTCCCCTTCCACCGTCTTCCCTATGAGGCCTGTGAGCCCCGTGGCCCAGGAGCTGCGCCTGCTGACTGCTCCCATCCCAGCTTGGACAGTGGGCCCTGGCCCAGCACACAGCAGGGTGTGCACGCTGTCAGCCGGGACATTCACCCTTCTGGCCCCAGCACATCCCAGCCACCCCTGGGGTCATCAACACAACCCAGGGCTGGGCTGCTGGTGCTGACACCACCCACCCATGGCTCCTTGACCCTAGGTGCCCAAGAGCAGAGCACTGACTTCTGGGGGGCGGGGGGGGGTCTAGGCCCATGCCAGAACCTTCCTGGGAGCCAGCGCTGCATGCTATTGTCTCTGGAGAACAAGGTGTAGGAGAAGCCCTGGCTCGGATGCCTGGGATGTCTTTAGACCCCAGCTTGTTGCTCCCGAGTCACCCAGCCTGGGGGGACCCCAGGCCTTCCTGCGCTTCTGCTTCTCTGGACCCGCGGGGGGCTGCACTGAGGGGCTCCAGGTTCTGCAGAACCTAAGAGTCGGTGTGCACCGGCTGGGGTCTAACCCTGCTCTCAGACTGACACCACCCCCTGGGACTAGACTGTCTAAGAGCATCATCAGCCTGGCCCTAGTGGTGAGGGGCTTCTCTCAGGAGCAGGTGGGAGGCGCCCGGGGCCCCTACTCACGGTCCCACTGCGCGCCCGCTGCGCCGGGCAGAGCTCCGGGGACGAGCTCATCAGGCCAGAGCTGCCCGCATAGTTCTCACCCCAGCTGTACTGGTTGGGATCTGGCCAAGAGAGAAACCAAGTCAACATCAGCTTGCGCAATACCACAGGGCTGTCAGAAGCCACCACGGACCCCAGGACAGCCCTCCCCATCACTGAGATCCCTGCTGGCCAGTGGAGGCTGGCCTTTCTCACTAGGCATGTGGTTCTGTCTGCTGTCGCCTATGCCTTATTTTCCTGTTCCACCCAACTCCTCACGAAGCCACAGGCCTCTCAGGACAGAGCTCCCTGGTTGGCTTCAAGGAGGATGTGGGGTCCGATAGGCTGCAGAGGCATCCAGGCAGGTGGTCCCAGCAGACTCCTCTGCAGCCCCTCAGGTGTCTCGGAACCAGGGAGAGGGCGCAGAGCTGAGCCCAAGAAGGGAGCTGGGCGGCCCCTAAGGCAGGGCACTTGGGTTGGGGGGCTGTTTACAGTAACATGCCAGATCACAGACATACGGCTCAAGGGTCCCTTCCACCGCAGCCAGCAACGAACGGCGGGCCATGGAGGCAGGTGTGTGTGCACTTGTCTCGTGGGACGGGGGAGATAAAAGTAGCTATTTCTGTATCTCAGTGTTAAAAGTATCAGTCGTCGCCACTTCCTGGGGCCTTCGTCTCTCGCCCACCCCCACAAATTCCCACAGCCCCCAACAGAGGACAGGGCTTTGGAGGGCGCTGCATACACTTCCCACAGGGCCCGGGCTGAGCTGCTCGCAGGACATGGCAGAGGCTGCTTACAGGGGCGCGGCCGAGGCCCCGCTACTCACTGTCTTGCTCGGCTCCTCTCAGGAACGCGCCGATGGCCCCCAGGTAGCCTTCATGTCTCAGAAACAACGCCTGGACTTCTCCCTGCCAGGGCCCAAAATGCCCATGTAGCCGGCCATCAGCCACAGGCTGGTCAGCCTCACCCGGCAGCTGTGCGTGTGGGCTCAGGGGTGGAAGGGCATCGACAGGCAGAGTGGAGCAAGCAGCTCAGCAAAACGAGGCCGAGTGCGTTTCCAGAGGCAAGACTGCTTTTAGGGAGCGACTAGTAGCAGTGTCTAGTGTGTCCACGGGTTCCCCTGGGGGGGGGGGGCATATGCACCCACGTCATCCTGACCCTCGCCCTAATCTGCAGGTGCACCGTGTCGCTGGTGGACACCCCCCCAGAACCCGTTCTGCCTTCTGACCCAGAGGGCTGCAGGCTGGCTGGGAAGCTTGTCAACAAGCCTCACAAGCTGGATCAGCCTGAGGCTGTGGTCTGAGGGGACCAGGACACCCGGAAAGGTGAGAGGCTGGGCAGCACCGGAGGAAAGGCAGACAGATGGGACTGGCAGGCAAGGTGGGTGTAGGCTTCTCCCCTGGCAACCTGGACCACTGCCCAGTGTACCACACCTCTGGGGCCCACCAGGGAGAGGACCCCGAGTCTCGCTACCTTGGAGAAGAAGTTGATGCTGTAGGTGATGGTGCGCATGGTCACGGGGTGGCCCCGGATGAAGAACCCACCGAAGTAGACTCTGTCCAGGTGGTGGAGCTTAGCGTAGAGGCAGGTGAGCTGCCCGATGTCATTGCTGATCATGTGCAGCAGGCTCTTGGCCATGTCCTCTTTGGAGAACTCTGGAAAAGCGGAAAGAGAACGTGAGCCGGCAGCCAAGGCAGAGGTGGGGTGTGCGGCCACTGGAGAGGCAGGAGTGGGGGACTAGGGAAATGAAGGGGTAGAGAGAGAGGGCTGAGTGAGAGTGAAAACGGAAACCAGGCTGGGGGGAAACCTCTGAATCCATTGTCCGAAAGTAATCCTGAAATCTTGACCCAAAGCTACCTGTGAAGCCACCGTCAAGCTAAACAACCATCTACCAAAAAAACTCACGGCCATCGACTCACAACAACCCTATTGGAAAGGGTGGAGGGGCCCGTGGGTTTCCGAGACTGTTGCTCTCGATGGGAGTCGAAAGCCCTGTCTTTCTCCCAGGGTGGCTGGTGGTTTCGAACTGCTGACCCTAACTAGCAACAGGCCAGGGCGTGACCGCTCTGCCACCTGGGGTCCTCACACAGCCACTTAGCTTCAGCAGTAGTGTGCACCTTGGGGGTGGAGGAGGAGGCGGGGAAGGGAGCCGGGAGCAAACAACACCATAGACAGGGGAACAACCAGGAGGACACAGAGATCCTGGGGGTGCTGGATAACAGGAATCTAGTGGAGAGGAATTACTAAGAGGCAGAAGATGGGCGAGCGTGATGGTAGGGTAGGAGGAAGATAAAAGGAAACAGGAAAGATCTAGAAAGAAAAGCTATGGATAGAGGTATAAACAGGTGTGCACATATGTAAATACATTAATTCATAAAAATAGAGGTACTGGCATAGGTACATATGTTTACATGGCCATACAGTGAGGAAGTGGACAGACTTTGGGCCTCTGCTCAAGCCCTCCCTCAATGCAAGAACACTTTGTTCTAACCACCTGGCATTCTGTGATGCTCACCCTCCCAGCATGATCACTGAAGACAAATTGGGTGCATAAGCAAATGTGAAGATAGCAGATGGTGGCCGGCTATCAAAAGATACAGTGTCTGAGGTCTTAAAGGCTTGAAGTTAAACAAGCAGCCATCTAGCAGAGAAGCAACAAGCCCACACGGATGAAGCACACCAGCTTGTGCAATCATGAGGTGTTGACAGAATCAGGTAACAGGCACCAGAAGACCCAAAACAACAACAACAAAAACATATTGTTGAGAACGAGGGGAGTTGGAGCAGAGACCCCAAATCCATCTGTAGACAATGGGACACGCCCTCACAGAAGGGTCACAAGGAAGAGACAAGCCAGTCAGAGTGCAGTATAGCACCGATGAAACATACAACTTTCCTCTGGTTCTTGAATGCTTCCTCTCCCCCACTATCATGACCTCAATTCTACCTTACAAATCCGACTAGACCTAACAGGTATACTGCTACAGATAAGAGCCCACAACACAGGAAATCCAGGACAGATATTAAGATTAGAGACACCAGGAGGATAAGGAGAAGGTGGGGGGAGAAAGGGGGAATCGATCACAAGCGTCGACATACAACCCCTTCCCAGGAGGACGAACAACAGTGGATGAAGCGAGACAGAGGACAATGCAATATATGGAAATAATCATCTATAATTCATCAAGGGTTCACGAGGAAGAGAGAGTGGGGGAGGGAGGGAAAAAATGAGGAGCTGATACCAAGGGCACAAGTAGAAAGAAAAGGCTTTGCAAATGATGATGGCGACAAATGTACAAATGTGCTCGACACAATGGATGGTTGGATGGATTGTGGTAAGAGCTGTAAGAGCCCCAATAAAAGTGTTTAATAGTAAGACATATTGAAATCTGTATGGTACTAATGATTTTGCTCCATAATTTTCACAATTGGTGGGGGTATCTTTCTTTTGAATGTGTACAAACACAGATCTCTTTCTGTTATTGGAAGAGCAGCTGTCAAAAGAATGACGGCAGCGTAAGTACAGCCATGCTTGAGACAGCTGACGTATGGAACGTCCTCAGAGCTACAGTCCTCTCCCCAGAGGTGGCTACAGGAGCACCCGCTGGCAACCACTGGCCTTAAGCACCGGTGCGAACTTTCAGACAACGAACCTAGATGGAAGTGGACGGACAACACGAGCAGGCAGTAGAGGGGGACACAGTGGGACACAGAGAGGGGCTATTACTGAATCCTTCCAGAGGAGACTGCGGATGGATGCGTGCTCGGTGGGGTACATGGAGCTCCAGGAGCCCCGTGGGTTCCTTGTTCTGATTCAAACCCACCGGCTGGCCCGCTAGAAAACGACGAGGCTGCCTGCTCCGGCCGAGGTTACAGTCTCGCAATCCTAAGCGGAGCTGCGATGGTCAGCACGGACGTGCCGGCAGTGGCCTGGGTGTGGCTACTGCCACCAAAACTGAATACACAGGTAGGTTTTGTTCTGAGGGAGAGCAGGGAAGGGTGGGGAGCAGCAAGAGAGCCAGAAAGAGCAGCAGAGGGTGACTAAGAATAAGGGTCTGTGTGGGGACAGTGAGACAGGCAGACAGAGGGCCCAATCAAGGAGCCATTCCAAAGGAAAAAGCAACACTTTCTAGCTCGTATTTCTCCTCAAATAATGGCCGAGAGAATCAATTTTGTAAAACGACAGTGACTTTGGCACCAAAAGGAGTGGGGGTCATTTGGAGACGGGCGGGGCTCCCAGGGGATTTTTGTTTACAGACTCTCGCCCCTCCTCAGAGCCGGCACCCAACAGTGACGGCCTGGTGCTTCCAGCACGCGGGGCTGCTCTGTCCACCTGCGCACGCGTCCCCACGGCCCTGAGGCACCTTGCTCAGCAGTGGCTGACTTCCCGAAGCTGCTGGCGATGAGGGTGCCGCTGAGCCCCAAGGTCTGGCAGGCTCCGCCGTAGATGTCCTGCACCAGCATGTCCACGTTGGTGTGCTGGCCCTTGGAGGCCAGCTGCAGCAGCTCATCAAACTTCTGAGGGGACAGAGCAGGTGACTGCGGTAAGACCGCAGGGCTGGTGGAGTCCCTGCAGCCCGCAGAGCCATGCCCACGAAAGGTCGCGCAGAGCCCGCAGTGGCAGGCAGCCTCTCCCGTGGCATGGCCTCTCTGTGTAGGTATCGCCTACCCGGCCACGCCGAGGTCCTATCTTTCATGGCACAAACAATTCCCGGCCGACTGGGGCTGTCGAGCCCAAGGCCCAGAAAACAGCGAGAGCCCAGACAGGAGCCCCTTCTGCACCCCCATCCCAGCCAGGCTCAGACGTCGGGGGGTCCCCCAAGGGCTGAATACCTTCGTCTTGGTGAGCAGTGCGCCGAGCCCCCAGAAAGTGCCACCCCCGATGGAGCTGCCGCCGATCCACTCGAACTCGTCCTCGGTCTCCACCTGGGGCGTGAATGGGGGCACGTCAGAGCACGCAGGGCAACCCAGGGGCAGACCCAGCCGGGGCACCACCACCGCCACCCTCGCTTGAGGGTGTGGGCCGGAAGGCTGCGAGGGCCTGGGGCCGTGGCGGAGCAGCGGCACCCCGCCCTGGCTCTGATACCCAGGGGTCGCACCAGCCCCCCGAGCCCTTCACCTTCACAATGGACACCCCAGAGCCGATGTTCACGAGGAGGTAGGGGAAGATGTTGGGGTGGTTGGTCTGGAAGCGGAACTCGGGGTCAGCGTCCTTCTGGTACATGAAGGCCTCGTGTGGGATGTTCTTCAGCACGAAGTTGCAGCCCTTTATGAGGCAGGCCATCACGTCCTCCTTGTCCACCCTGCAGGGGAGCGGCGGGCCCCACGACACTGTTTGTCCACCCTGCAGGGGAGCGGTGGGCCCCACGACACTGTTCTTTGCACCCGGCTCCAGGCTGCTGGCCCCGTACCGTTCAGAGACCGGCTACCAGCAGGGCAGCTTCCAGCTCACCACGCTGCTGTCAATGCACTGGGCTTAGCCAGCTGGCGCAGGCCCACGTCCCCGGCCAGCAGGACCTCAGCGAAGAACATCCCCATGCTACCCACACCCACCTGTCCTTAGCCCCCCAGAGGCTTCCTGGTACTCAGTGTCCAAATCCACTTGCAAAGCTCGGCCCAGAGCTCTAGGTCCACCCAAGGGCACGCAGAGCCCTGAAGGGCTCAGGGACTCCCAAAGCAGGGTCAAGGCAGACTCAGGGAGACCAGGCTTATTCAGTGGAAACCTGACCCCCCAAACTGCCCAGCCTGTCCCCAGGCCCGCATCTACTGGGAACTCCACATCAGTAGGGAAGCCCCCTATCACCAGGCTGCCCACCACCTCTGCCGCCCGCCTCCCCACTCCCCCCACTGCCTGGCCCCACTCACTTGAGCTGAAGCTTCTCTTCAATGAGGTCCTTGAACTTGTAGGCCCCGCCTCCCGTGGCCTGGATGACCTTGGTCTCTGTGTTGACCAGGTGGTCTTTGATAAAGTCCAGGCAGGCCTCGATGTAGGTGTTCTCAAACTTGATGAAGTGCAGGCGGGCGGTGATCTCCTCCTGGACGGAGATCTCGTAGGGTGACTCCTGGTCCTGCTCTGTGTCCTGCAGTGAGTCAGGAGGTCCCACAATGCCCTGTCCCCCCGCCCTGCCCCCCACTCCCACCCTGCAGCAGCTGGATGACTGGAGCCGAGCTTTAAGCAGCTCAGCCTCACTCCGGGAAGGATGGAGGGCCAAGGACCCAGGGAAGGGGCTGGGCTTTAGAGACCCTCCGCTGCCTCACTGGATGCCAGTCTCTGAGGCTGACTGCAGGGTGCTGGGCTGGGGTCGGAGATGCTGGCCCTTCCTCTCTCTATGCGCTCACCTTCCCCGAGTGGTCGAAAGACCTCACTTTGGCGACTTTGTGCTGCACAGTGGAGTAGTAGGCCAGTTTGGTCAGCGAGCCACCTGGGGAGTGGGGGTGACAAACTGCAGTCAGGGGGTGTGGGCAGAGGGGACACGGGTCTGCAGTTAGCACGCCTGCTTCACTGTTCTCTGGGGTGCTAGCTGCTGGCCATTTCTGAGGAAGCACCCCAAAACAAACCTGGGGTCGTTCACCTAGGGGCCAGGATCCAGCAGTCTGGATGCCCCCCACCCCTAAATGCCAGCCTGTTTCCCTTTACAACAACTTCAGACTCACGGGTCCCACAGTCGGAAGGTGCCTGTCCTGCTTAGGTGACACTGGCATCCGGCTCTAATCCCGAAAAGGATGTCAGTGTGCTCCACGGCAGGACCATCTGTCTTAACAAAGAGGGTGGTCTACACAACCAGCATTTGCCCAGCGGATACGCCTCGGACAACCAGGCTGAGCAAGAACAGGGACGCAGAAGCAGGCTCCTGACCTCTGCGGAGGCTCAGCGCTGGCAGCACACGCCCCCAAAGGAACCAAAAGAAGCCAGAGCTGCCACCGTCACTCTCCCAATGGCCCCCGGTGCCCGGGGCACAGAAGGCAGTCGGACGGCTAACACGAAAGGAGGGCCAAAGACAGCCCCAGATCTCAGAGGACACCCAAGGCCTTCCTAGAACACATCTCAGGGCCAGCAAGGAGCCAGTCTCCAAGTCAGGTTATCCCCTGGGCAAGGGGTCCCGAGGGACAGGAGGGTGGCCAACGGGAGGTGGAAGAGGGCTTCGGAGCTGGCCACCTTTCCCGTGAGGCCTGAGAGAAGTCAAGCCAGCATCCCTCACAGTGAGCCTGAGAAGGTAGAAGTGAGTCGGAGACAGCTGTCGTGTCAGGAAATTCAACAAGGATGGGTGAAGCTGAGGATCAGTCAGGACTGAAAGATTCAGAGCGGCTGGTCCAGCTGCTGCCTACGCCCCGAGATCCCCCCTGCGTCAGCCGTCAGATGTGGGAATGCCTGGCTGAGTCAACAAAGGTCTGGCCTTAATCTCGCTGGGCCTGAGCCTCCTGGCCTGGCCCAGCCTCAGCCCGGCTGAGTCTTTCCTTCCCTAAGACATCTGCCCTCCAAGCCACCTCTGTGAACACACAGTTTTCTGAGGACAAGCCAGGCCGTGAGGCAATGCCATGTTTTAAGACTCACATCGAAAGGAAATATAAACAAACTCTAGTTTCGACACAGCACGCCACCTTGAACAGCTCACGATGGGCCTGACAAGATGGTTGTGGTGGGTCTGTCCTCCTCCTACTGCACCCAGGAGGGGCTGATTAGGCATGGGGTGTGAGGGAAATGGGCACACCGGGGGCTCCGTTTGGACCCTAATTGGATCAATGAGTCTTTGGGGTCCGTGGAAACCAGCAGCTGTCCTGAGACTCACGAGAATGGGGAGAAGGTCCAGTCCAGGTGTGTTGCCACCCAGTCCTCTACCTCCTCCAGAACAACTACTGGGGCCTGCACATGCTGTAGGCCAGGCCCCCCCTCACCAGACCCCTCCCCGAGGAGAGGAGAACAGGGAGCTCCCAGAGGTGCAGCTGAGTCCCCAAGTCAAACCACCTTCCAGTCTGCAGGGACAGGCTGTGTCCCTAGGCTGCCTTCACCCTGCACTGTCTCCTGCCCAGCAGGTCTTCCTTCTCCTGGACCCTGACAGAGCAAAGGGGAAATGGAAGCACCCCCACCTGCTGCCCCTTCCTGCTCCCCAGCAACCCCAGGCCTCCCGGCCTGACTCCAAAGAGCGGTCACGGCTTCAAGTCCATGAGGTTCACAACATCTCTGAGGCTCTCAAGGAGGCCGGTCACCTAGCTGGCTGCATGGCCCTACCCATGCGAGGTGAGGCCTGCCCAGGAAGGCTCAGGCAGCTGCGTGTGCCCTTTTCAGAACCGGGAAGCACTGGGCCCGGGTGACCTGGACCTGGAGCAGGGGAGGTGGAGATTGCGGGGAGAAAATTAATACCAGCACTAAAAATATCCCTCTGTGCTTGCCTCAGCCAGCACACCCCTCCTGGGTTGGGCCAGAGGAGAGACCGGGACCCTCTGGGTCCTGAGCAGCCCTCAGTGGGTTCCTGGTGGGCTCCAGGGCACAGAGCACGCAGGAGAGCCCTGGCTCCTGTTTCCCCCCACAGTGCTCTTCACTGACTTGTCCCCATGGAGCACAGCAGGACCCACAATCTGGGGCGGGTGGGGCTGGGGGTGCTGGTGGTTTCCCTCTAGTCTCTGGCCTGTAGTTCCCACAGAAACACTAACTTGTTTCAGAGCACATGTGCTTAGAGCAACGTGACCATGTCACCTAGCATGGGCCAACAGTCGCCTGGCCAGAGCAGCGAGGAAGAGGAACTACTCTGGGGGGCGGGGGAGAGTGGCGGTCCCAGGAGCACGGATTGGTGGGAACACCTGTGCTCACTAGGGATCTGGGTGTCCTCCGCTGGCTCAGAGCCTCGGGGCCCACAGCTGGGCCTCCAAACACATTGCCTGCAGGCCATTTTGTTCTCTTTCTTCCATTTGAAACCTTGATGCCGACAGTCAGGTTCTGCCTGCTTTCACCCCAGAAGGGCTAGTCTTCAGACAACTCCCACCTGGTCATTCCTGCCAAGGTGCTCCTGTTTCTCACAGGCAATGTAGGGCAGGAACCCGGAACCAGGGCTCACCTTCAGTGTCATTGCTGACTTCCTGGGGGCCGCCCCTCTCTTCCTGGGTGGGACACCAAAGAGGACAGCGAAGGACCAAGCTCAGGGAATCCCTGAGTTACAAATGCAAGAGCTGCAAATGCAGGAAATGCACCAAAAGCCTCAGGAGGGCGGGGATGGGGATGGGGGTGGGGGTGGGGAGACAAATCCATGGCCTCGGACCACGTCAACTTTCCTGGGTGAGAGAGCAGGTACACTTACTGAGCACACACCAAAAGGGAGCCTAAAGGTCATGTGGGTGACATTTTGGGCTCTAACCACAAGGTCAGCAGTTAGAAAGGACCAGGGAAAAAAATGAGGCTTTCTATCTACTCCCGCAAAGACGATGAACTGTCTTGGAAATCCCCAGGGGCAGTTCTACCCTGTCTTTTAGGGTCACGATGGAAGAGAGCGATGGCAGGGAATGGTTTTGAGTGTAATCACAGCGGCCATGGCCTGGGTGCTGAGGCCGTCAAGGGCGCAAACCCAGGTGCGGCTCTGCTCTGGGGCATAAATGTCTATCCTTGGGCACATTACCCAGAGGCTCAGACCAGCACAGGCTGCAGCCCAGACCTGGGTCACAAGGAGCAGCTACAAGGCCTATTATTCAAGGGGGTCTGCTGCGTCTCTGCCTAGGAATCCTCAGCCCAGGCCAGAGCAGGGCTGGTGCTGGCTGGGGTCCAGTCCCAGTGGATCCTTTCTCAAGAGGTGGCTGCTGGCCCACCTGCCTCCTCACCTGTGAATGGGGTGAGACAAGCCTATCCGCTAGCAGGGGCCAGTGACATGGGGCCAGGCCCAGGATGGATAAGAGCATCAGCCATCAAGATGCTGCAAGATGGCCCCCTGCCACCTAAGGGGGGATGCCCCCGCAGGGCACAACTGATGAGCCCTGAAGGCACCCGTGGGATGTCCCAGAGACGACCCCAGTTCCGAAGTCCTGCCCTTGGTGGTTGACAGCCAATGTGCGCGGGGAGGGCCTTCGGGTGCGGCGCCCTAACGGGTCAGCCCAACGGCCTCTGGACTGGACCACAGGAAAAGGTCCGGAAGCCTTGGGGTCCTAGCCTTTGCTGGGCAGCCCTGTGAAGCTCTTTCCGGCGGGCGGGGATTGGGGTGTCGGCTCTTGAGACTTCACTTCAACCCAAATCGCAGGTCAGTCTCCCTGAAGACCGCGGGAGATGCTTCCCCTTCACCTCCCAGCCATGCGGTCTGAGTGGGCCAAAATTTAAACCCACCGCCCAGCCCCAGGCCCCCGATCCTGAGAGTGCCCCAACGCTGCCGGGATAACGGGGACCACCAGTCCAGGCGCCAAAATACGGCACTTCGGTGTCGTAATCGCCCCCTCCCCAGCGGGCCTGAGGCTGGACCCCGCCGACTGAGGATCCCGCGGGCCACCTCCTCGGCGACCCCCGCTAGCACGCCTGACTACGAGTCCCGGCATGCCCCGCGCCGCCGTGCGCAACGCCAGCCGGGAGCTGTAGTCCAGCCACTACCAGGAGCCCGTGCACCGGCCCCCGCACAGACCACTACTCCCGTCGGGCCGCGCGAACCGAGGGCCCCCCCACCCCGCCCTTCGTCCTTCCCGCCGCCCCCGGCTCGCCGGTCACCTAAACAAGCACTCTCTTTGCCCTGGGCCACCCCTCTCCCGGCGCTCTGGCCCGCGGCTACCTATGTCGATGGCGAACCGCTTGGCGTTCTCCAGGTTACGGAAGATCTCGTCGGGAGGGAGCGTGATGCTCTTGTCCAGGCTGTCCCCGCTGCTACCGCTGCCGCTCGCCCCACACTCCGCCATTTTGAATGTGCCCGGCCAGCCTCATCAGCCATGGAGATATATGCGCATGTATTTGACTGCTAAACGCCCCACACGCATAGATTATGTTAATGAGGTCGCCTGCGGCCGCCCCCTCGGCAGTTAGAGCCGCCCTGGGCGGGGCCTGGGTTGAAGTCGGAGGAGGCCCAACTGTGGGAGAACTATTTCCCAATGTGAGCCTCAGCAATAAACAATTGGCAGTGTTCCCCAGGTCCTCTGAGCAAGCGCCGGAAGGCAGGGCAGGCCGTGTTCCCGCCTCCAGAGTGGCAATAGGACCTTCCTCCAGGCCCTCAGGCACGTGCTATAAACTAAGCTAAGCTAAGCTCCTGAACAGAGGTGCCTGTGACATAACCCGACCGCCCTGGGGTTCAGTGCTAAAAGTCTGGGAGGAGGAGGGGCCCTGCTCTAAGGAGCTCCCCGCAAAGGTGGAGAAAGGCCTGAGACAGGGACCCTCAAGATGACCTCCCCCACTTCCACTCCTGCCCACAGGGGGCACATTTCAGCAAAGCAGGAGGGAGCGGGGCAGGCGGCGCGACAGGAGTTTGCTGAGAAACCACGGAACCCCGTCTGAGCAGGGCCTAGAGTGAGGCCAAGGTGGGCTTCAGGGTAGGACCCGCAGAGACACTGTCACTAGGGGAAGAGCCCCACGTAGAGGCAGACACCCTGGGGACCCTGAAGTGGGCATCCTGTCAAGTATGTAGCCCCGTCATTGCTTTGAAATGCTGGACCTCCACCTCTGCCTGCAAACTGGAAGTGCACCAGCTACCAGACAGGTTCCCTGGAGCCAGCAGTATTGCAGAGGCCTGTGCAGGAATTCAGGTGGAGCTGCCAGGGAACTTCTGGGAAATGGAAGCCAGTCTGTGGAGACCCCTGTGATGCGGCACAGAGGGTCTGCTCCTGAGACGGACTTCACTGGTGCCCAGGTCAGCCCAGGCAGGGCAGCAAGCAAGCTCTGATCCAAAGGGCAGTGGTGCTTCTCCTAGTCTGAGGGACCCACATGCCTGCAGTGAACCAAACCTGCCCACCACACCCTGGGCTCTGCAGAGAACAGAGAGGGCCACTGGCAGGCACGGGCCTTGTGGAATGAACCAGAAGGCGGAGGGGAGAGAAGCCTGGGACCCTTACCACCATCACATTGAGTCTGAGAGTCTCTGGTGGCAGGCTCCCCTTCCTGGTGTCACTGCCAATACTGACTCATAGTGATCCCCCTGTGGATTTCCGAGACTGTAACTGATTATGGGAGCAGAAAGTTCAGTCTTTCTCCAGAGGAGCTGCTGTTGGTTGTGGACAGCCCAGCCGACTACTATGCATAACCACTATGCCACTCCCAGCTGGGAGGATTTCACCCCATGGGCAACCTGCGTGGTGAGGTTCTGGGTTCTTACAGGCTCAACCAACACCTTGTAAACACCCTAAAAATAGGCGTCTTTTTGAAGCAAAGGATCAGCTCTGGCAGCCACCACTAGCACTGCCTGTTCCACATGCTGACATGTGGCCAGGCAGCCAGGAAGGGCAGGGTGGACACCTGGGGATTACATGACTCTGACAGAGGGGTGGGGGGTGGGGGTAGGGGCAAGACCTAGTGGCAAGCATTTTCTCCTGTTTGGCCATCAAGCCCCCTTTGATTGCAGCAAGGAACCCCCAGACTGCAAGAAGAGTTCATTCTTGGCTGTCACTTTGCCCCCACTCCCCCCCCTTGCAGGAGCAAAGTGAAAGAAAGTGCTGGGTCACTCCCAAGCACTACCCCTCCTCCACAAGGGGGTGGGGGAGCAGAGGAATGAAATCTAGGAGGTCCCTCTCCTTCCTGGCCACCTCCGGGTTCCCTCCTCATCTCCTCTCTCTACTCCTTCTCCCTGCTTTTCCTCTGCCCCCATCTTCTTCCCTTGGTTTCCAGACCCATCTCTTCCCTTCCTCCCTACTTCCAGTTTCTCCCCTCCCTCCCTTCCTCCTGCCCAGACCCAGGCCCTCTTCCAACAGCCAGAGGGTCACTGCAAAAGACCACCCCCACCCCCACCCTGGCAGCTGCACACCACAGCTGCCTTGCCCTCCTTCGCTGCCCCTGTGAATCTGTGCTCCCCTCCTCCCCTCCCCAGGCCCTTGAAGGCACAAGACAGCATGAGGACTCAACAGAGTTTATTACAAGCCTGCAGAGCAGTCCAGTGACAGAGTTCAAATACTGAGTACAGACATCGTGCCCACGTGCACCCACACTGAGGAATCCTTTAAGGATCGTAGTGGGGACCCACCTGCCCCAAACAAGCCCACTAGGAGCCCCACCCGGACTGCAGAGCCCTCGGGAAAGGCTCCACAGTGGGGGCTCTTCTGCGCCCTCAGGCTGCTACTCGCTCTCCTTTAAGGATACACATGGAGTTCGCCTTCACAAAAGGCAGGATAGCCCACTGCACGGCCCACCCAGAGGCGTGCCCACAGCCACGGGCCTGAAGAAAATCCTCTACTGGTGGCTCCCACCAGCCCCAATGCCTACAAATATCATAGACCCCCCGGCCTGTGGCCAGGACTTCCCAGAAGTCAGTCACTTGCTGAAATGCAGACACAGAACGACCCGTTGGGGTCAGACCCTTGGCGGCAGCTCTCTCCCCTGAAGATGAGCGCTGATTGTCCTACAAAGGCCAGCACACATTCTCTGAGAATGACTCCCCAGCTGGCCTGCCAGCCTGGGAGGAGGCCCTCCGGAGAGGCGTCCAAGTTGGACCCAGGGGACGGGAAAGACGCTTCCCTACTCGGGAGAGGAACGATTCGGCTCGCCCTCTGGTCCTGGGTGGTCCGGGTCACCAGGGCCGCCAGAGGCCGCAGGCAGGCTGTCGTGGGGCAGGGGCCTTGGTGGAGGTGAGCGAGAGCGGGCCCGCGGCACCGGCGGCCGGGGCCTCCTTGGGCGCGACGGGCGCGGCGGCGGGTCGCTGGAAATGGTAGAGCAGCTTCAGGTGCGTGTCGCTGGCCGCGTGCAGCGTCAGGAACTGCACAGCCTCCTGCAGGCACCACGAGTAGCCCTCGCTGTAGTCCTGGTGCAGGTTCTTAGGACCGGCGGCAGCGGCGGCAAAGGCTGCAGGAGGGAGAGACAGACGGAACCGTCGGTGAGACGGAGGGAGGCCCGCGGCGGGGTATGGGGAGCCGGGCTGGGCGTGGGGCTGGGACCGGGAAGCAGGAGGGCCGGCGGTGCGCTCACCTTTGCTGTGCTTCAGGTAGCTGACAGCCATCTCCAGGATGTCAGCCTTCTCCAGCTTGGAGTTGGGCTGGTGTCGCGCGAACTCCTGCTCCAGCAGCAGCTTGAGCTGCTCGATGCTGCTGTTGATGCGGTCGCGGCGCATCTTCTCCACCACGGGCTTGCGCAGCTGCGGGGAGAGAGGACGGGCCGGGTCAGAGGGCGCGGGTCCTCCGGCCTGCGGGCGGAGGGCGCGCTCGGAGGCCGCGGAGCTGTCACTTACCCGGTTCTTTTCCTTGGGACTGAGCAGCTCCACGGCCACAGTGCTGGGGGCCATGCCGGCGGGCGCGGAACGGCGGGCGCGGGCGGAGACGCGAGCCAGGCGCTGGCCGGGCTGGGCGCGAGCCGCCTGATATAGGCGCGGGCGCGACCGGGGCCTGGGGCCCGGGCGCCGCGGCCGTTCCCACGCTCGGCGGGCCAATGGCGGCGCGGGCCGCACAAAGGCGCCGGCCCATTAGCGCACGCTAAATTGCCTGTGAATTGGCGCGGGCACAATGGGCGCTCCCCGAGGAGCAGGTGGGCCGCGCGGCACAATGTCCGGGCTGTGGGAACACGCTCGCCCTCATTAGCATCCCGGGCCTGATGCTGAGACCCGCGCCTCAATATGCTGCCTTTTCCCAGGCTGCGGGGGATGCCAGGGAGGGGGGTGGGGGTGGGCAGGAAGAAGCGGCCCCGCTCCCTTTCCTTCTCCTTCACTTCTCTCTCCTCCCCCTCAAGGAGCCCACCCCCCCACCCCCCGCTGGCAGAGGCCACAGCCGGGATAAGGCGAAAGCTTTACAGTGAACAAGAGGCTTCCAGGAACTTTCAACCTTCCCTGCTAGGGACTCATGCCCGCGGGAGGGCACGGCGGTGGGGGTGGGGTGGGGAGCGCACAATTCCTGGACAAGCCCATCACCTAGTCCATAGGGGAAAGGGGAGCTTGGTTCCTGAGATCAGACTCAGCCCCTGTGCCACAAGTCCCTTGGCTGGGGGGCCTGGGACTTCTCCCAAGCCTCAGTCTACCTACCACTCTGGAAATGGGCAGCCTGCCTCCCTGGCTGGGGTTCAGGGAGCTTTGAGGACCTGGGCCTCCTACCACGATGGCTGCATAAGTACAGAGCCCTGGTACCCCGTTCTCCTCAAGCACCTTGGCAGGCAGCAGTAACATGGAGGGTGCTTCAGCCTCACCCCCTCACTCCACCTGGCTGGGAGACCAGCGTGCATGTGCACAGAATGGGGGCGCCTATTGCTGGGGAGCACACAGCTTCGGGCACACATGGACTGGAACAGCTGGTTAGGGCAGCCCTGGAGCATCGAGTCCTCTGAGATGGTCTCTCTGCTGGCCTCACTCCACTGTGGATTGGGGGTCACTTGTCTGGCTCCCAGGACCCAGCAGGACCACCCGTGGGCGGCCATAGCCCCTGCTACTTTGAGGCACAGCCTAGTAAGACACTTGGGAGTCCATTTTCCTCAGGCATTGAGGAGGGGCCAAGCAGGACAGAGCCCATAGGGTTGCAGTGCCAGCCAAGACTGACCCCCTCGGAACCCACTGAGCAATACAAGTCCACACCTTGACCAGCCAGCTGAAGGCCAATAGCTGGTTCAGGTCACCAGCCCCGGGACCTGCTTCCATCCAGAACAGTCCTTTCCCACCGCACCCTGCACCCTGCAGGACTTGGACTGCACCCTAGCCTCCCTCTCACCTGCACCCCAATACCTCTCTCTCATATGTAGAGAGGCATTTGGGAGCCAGCCAGGTCCAGGGGCAGGTGCTTGAGCCCAGGGTGAAATACAGAGACATGGCTCAGGGGCAGCTGCTGTGATCAGACGTGACTGGGAACTGGATGCTGCATACAATCACGTGCTCAGTGATGAGCCCAAGACCCCCATCCCCAGCCAGGTGTGCAGTGGAAGCCAGGTCTGGCTTCAGAAGGACTGCAACCTTGAAAATGCTCAGAATACAGTTCTGGTCCCTGCACATGGCCGTCACCATGAGTCACAATCTCAACAGCAACCAGCGAGGCTGGCCTTGGCCACAACTCACAGTGTGAGTGACCTGTCAGGTGGCTGTGGCTCCAGATGTCCCCCTTATGAAGGGCCAAGCAATGGAGCTGTCAGGGGAGGGCGTAGGACAATGCCAAGACTTTGCTTGGAGTCAGCAGGAGGATTGGTTAAGTTCAGCCCCCCCGACCCCCAACTGGGATGAGTTAGGCTGGGAGTAGAGAGTCTTGGAGGTAACCCTTAGGTCAGTGGTTCTCAACCTGTGGGTCGAGACCCCTTTGGGGGTTGAATGACCCTTCCACAGAGAGGTTGCCCGATCCATAACAGTAGCAAATGACAGTGATGAAGTAGCAAGGAAAATAATTTTTATGATTGGTGTGGAGGGTGGTCACCACAACACGAGAAACGGCATTAAAGGGTCTTGGCTTTAGGAGGGCTGAGTACCACTGCTCTAGGTGACTTTAGAGGAGGAGGGCAGGGACCCCCCTACTCCCCCTTCCTCCCATCCCACCCCAACTGTACCTTCCCTGAAGGGAACACAGGCTCCAGGCTGGCTATGGAAGAAGGGGAAACTGGGGTCTGTGGTCACCTCCCCAGAGGTAGAAGCTCCTCTGTGAGACATGGGTCCCTCCTCTGGACACGTGGCCCTTCTATGCAAAAAGACAAGACCATCCAGGCCCAACCTCTGGACTCTTGCAGCAGTAGTAGCCTCAGGGCAGGGCAGGGCCTCAGACAAAAGAAGGTACCAGGGGATGCCCAAATGGGACTCATGGTGGAGGGACATCACACCTTGTGTCTGTCCCCTGTGGTCAGGGGCTCCCTGTGAGCTGGCTGGTGCTGGGGAAGGAGGCAGGATGCCAGTCAACCATATCCCCATCCTTCACATCCTGCCAGTCCAGGGTGCGGCACCAAGTACATAGGTACTTAGCCAAGCAGGAGCTGGGTGGAACTGGGGGAGTGAGGGGCGAGTGCCCGGAGCCTAGGCCTGCACTGGTCACTAATGGGGACCAAGCTCAAATGTGCCCTGACCACTGGGCTCCAGGCAGCAGAGCTCTCTAGCTAGACCCAGACATGGGGGTGGGGGGATGCCACCAAGGCAGGGGCTCCCCCAACAGGCATCCCAAGGAATAGTGGGCTGGGGCTGGTGTCCCACTCCCACCCCTCCCCCAGCTGACTCCCCAGCCATATGAGACACGTGCCTGGAGCTGGGTCCAGGCCCCCCTGTCACCCCAAAGCCTGCCCACCCGCAGAGTGCCTGGGTGAGGGTGGCGGGTGGGCTGAGGAGCCCGCTGTCGCCCACCCTCTCCTCACTCCCCCAGACTGAGCAGCTTTGATCCAATTGTCGATTGTGGGAAATTTGAAACGAATGGCGTTAAATCCTGTCCGGGCTGCGGTCAGGACGGGGGCGGGGTGGGGGGGCGGCGCCTGGCCCGATGAAAGGCCGGCTCCCTCCCCGGGTGCGGGCCAGATGGCTGCCCGCCGCGGCTCAGGAGGCCTCGGAGGCACACGCCCGGCCTTTGTGGGCCGTTTAACACTATGAATGGAGCCAAAGTGTGGGAAACTGGCTGGGCTACGGGCTCACACCATCCAAGGTGAATAGAACCGCGTGGCCCAGGGAGGGGCGGGGTGGGGGGAGGAGGGGCTGGAGCTAGAGGCCCAGTTTGCCGCCAGACTTTGCCGCCAGAAGTACTTCAGGAAGGGGGGGCGGCGCTTCCACCCTCCCTGGGGTTGTCCTAGAAGGGCTGAACTGGCTTATCCTAGCGCAGCGCCCCCAGCCCGCCTTGCGCTGGAGAACTCAACAAGTCGGAGGGGCACGCAAGTTGGGGTGGGGTGTTTGGAGTTGATGATGCTCCCCCAAATAGTCACTGTGGCAGAGAGCGTGCATGTAGACTTGGGGGCCGCAGTCCTACTCTGTGATAAATGACCATGACCCTTTCTAAGTGGCCCTCACCCCCAATGCTGTCCTTGGGATGGCAGGGCCTGGAAGGGGCGGGGGTGTTCCAGGGGGCATGTTCCCAGCTGCCAGAGGAGGCCTTTCCAACAAAGAGAGCCCCACACTGAACCTACACTGGACCTGCACCCTGCCTCACCCTCTTTCCTCCTGCAGCCCCAGCAGGTGTCCCAGGAGGGAGTGTACAAGGCCAGCAAGGGCAGAACCCCAGCAGGGGGTTTCCAGTGAGGGAGGGTGACAGACAGACTGGGACAGGGTCAGCCCAAAGCTCAGGTGTCCCCCCTGCTGGCCAGAAGCCCTCTCCTGCGTGGAAATGCATGTGGCCTGGGAGAAGGGGAGATGGCCTTATTTTCAGATTACCAAGAGAGCAGGAGACCCCCTGTCCAGGAAGCTGCAGGATCTGCCTTCCCTGCCGCCTTTGCCCTGGCTCCTGTCTCCTCCCCTCCCCTCCTCGGCATAGACCCAGGCAGTGCCCCCTGGAGTTGTGCTATGCCCAAGACCCAGCTAAATACAGGGCGATGAAAAGGCAGGCCACCCTACCCCTGCGCCAAGATGACCCCCGGTCATCCATCCATCACTGTAGAGCAGTATTTGGGCCCCTGTTCCCTGGTGTGAAGGCAGCAGTTGAGCCCAGGCAGTGAGGGCACCTGGAGGCTCTCATGGTGAGCCTGCCTAGCAGGTGGAGGGGATCCGGGTCTCCCCATGGACAGAGCTGCGGAGGGGGTGGGGAGTAAGAGTAGGGGGTATGAAGCCTCCAGGAGCCCTCGTGCCTGTGCCTAATGGTTAGGAGTTGGGCTGTAATCCTCAAGGTGAGCAGTTCCAGACCGCCTGCTTTTGAGCCTTAGAAAGATTCCGGAAAGAGTTCCAGTCTTGGAACCTCACAGAGGCAATCCTGCCCTGCCCTGCCCTGCCCTCTAGGGTTGCTCTGAATCCGAGTGGCCATCGGCTAGATGACAGTGAGTGTGAGTTTGTCCTAGCACAGGCCTGCAGAGGGAGGGGTCTTGCCTGTTTTATAGGCTGGACCCTGAGCCTCACAGAGGTATGTGGCTGGCCCTAGGTGGTGGTGATGGAGGAGGAGGAGGAGGAGGAGGAGGAGGAGGAGGAGGAGGAGGAGGAGGAGGAGGAGGAGGAGGAGGAGGAGGAGGGCGGCCCGCTATGCTTTCCCTGAGTTGGGTTTCCTCTCCCATTTTACTGAGGAGCAAGCAGGCAAAAAGAGAGGTCGGGGTGGTCCCACAGTTTGTAGAGCGCGGCTGGAATTGGAACCCGGGGCGCTGGCTTTTTCTGCTCTCCTCAGGGAGAGCTAGGGGGATGCAGAAGCGCCCAGGCCCGGGTTGGGGGAGGCTGGCAGGACGGTAATGTGAGCAAGCCCCAGAGAGGGGCCTGGGCTCAGTGCAAGGCAAGGCTGTCCTTAGAGAGCACCTCCCTGGCTAAGTCACCTCCCAGCTCCCGAGAGGGGTGGGCATCGCCCTGAATGAGAGAAGGAGCCAGGAACGTGCGCTCTAGATGGCGGGTGGTCCTGTGACAGGGACAAAGGCGGTGGGGCCTAGACGGCCTGCAAGAGAGGCACGCGCTGACCTCTGTCTCCGCCCTCAGCCGCCAGGGGCGCACGGAGTGAGGCAGCTGCTGGCTACGCACCCCACCGGAGTTAGCAGGGCTCTGGGGCTCCTGTCTTGGAGCATAACTATATCCACCCTTCTGTCCCAGCACCCTGCACCCCGTAAAAGAGAGGGTGCAGGTGATGGGAGAAGGACTTTCTCTCCCTCAGTCCCTTCCCACCTGTGAGATAATTTCTCTCCTGGGTTACCAGGCAAGTGAGACGCCTGGGGGTTGAAAGCAGGGCACCCAGACCTGTGTCCCCACACTTGGGGAGGGGTGGGAACTGCAATTGGGCTCCCTGGGGCTCCGGGACCTTCACGTGAAGGAGGCTGGAGCTCAGTGGCGGCCAGGCTGTCACGTGGTCAGGGCAGCAGGGGGGAGGGGAGAACACCAAATGCCAACAGAGTTTGGCAGGGGCACGACTGTGGCTAGTCTTGCTTCCATGCTTCCAAGTGTGTCTAAGCGACCGTTTAAAGACTTAGTGTTTAAGTAAATAAAAACTAACTGGGTATCTATGACATTTGCTGCAAACAAACAAACCGAAAACCGAACTCACTGCTGATTGGGTCCCTGCCAATTCACAGCGACCCAATGGAGCAGGGCGGAAGCGACCCTGTGGGCCCTTCAAAAGGAAACACCTCCCTGGCCTCACAATCACAGCAGTCTGAGCCCATCGCTGCAGCACGGTGTCATTCCATCTCCTGGAGGACCCCTTTTTGTTCACTCACCCTTCCTTTTTCCTAGCAGGGTGTCCTTCTCCAGAGGAGAACCCGTTCTGAGAACATGCCCAAAGCAGGCGGGACAGAGCCTCACCATCCTCGCTTCAGAGGAGCATTCTGGCTGTTTCTGCCCACACAGATGTGTTGATTCCAACTGCAGGGCACGGCCTGGTCCCTGGGCTTCACAGCACCCTCATTCACAGGTGCCCCCAAGATGACCTATACCAGCCACTTAGAGGGGGAAAGGTGGGGCTTTCTACTCCTGCGAAGATTTACAGTCTTAGAAACTCACAGAAGCAGTTCTACCCTGTCCTAAAGGGCCACTATGAAGCCCATGTGTGTGTGTGTGTGGGGGGGCACCTGTGTGTGTACTTGTACGCGTGTGCAGCCATGTGTGGGCCCACGCATGTGTGTTTGTGCATGAGTGCTTAGTTTGTGTGTCTTTGCTTGTGCTCCTGTCTGCCTGGACTGCAAAAATAAAGGGCTTGGCACTGGTTCCGAAGGCCACACTGACTGGGACCTCCTGCTTCAGCAAGTCAGTGTGTGGACAAACTTCAGATGGATGGATGTTTCCGGAACCACCTTGGAGTCACTTGTTTTCAGCCTTGCCCTGCCACCCAGCTGCTGGAGGCCAGGGACAAGTACTGTGTGTGCACCTCCAGACAGGTTCCTGGGCTGAGCCTGGGGGAAAGATCCTAACAACAATCCCCCTGCCCTGCCCAGGCTGCACCTATCAGTGCTCAGTGACAGCTCAGTGGGCTGAGGCAGGTCACGCAGCTGGAGTGGGGTGACTCCAAAGTTGGCTTCACACTTGAGTGTCAGTGACTAGGCTTGGATTATGGGGGGCAGATGGACAGTCCCTTGGAACTGGGGGAATGAATGCAGGCTGCACAGGAGGGCTAGGGGGAGGCACCTGCCATCCTGTCCCCACACCCCTGAGTGCAGTGATTTCCTCCTCTTGCTTGCCGGGTGGAGTAGGTTAAGGCTAGGAGGTGCCCCCTTCCAGGAGGTGACCATTGACCAGGCAGCAGGTGGGTCCAGGTGAAGTGGGTCCTGATTGAGGCTTTTGCACCTCCTGTTCTGGGTGCCCTGCCCCAGCAGCCAAAGAAGGGCTCTCTGTCCAGTCCAGTGCCTGGAGTCACCCCACTCCTGCCTTCAGAGGTGGGTGATCTAGGAGGGTTCTGAGCAGGGGTGCATTTGGAGAATGACCTATGCCATTTCTGGGGTTCACTCAGCTGGAATGCTTGTGACATGGTGGGACTCTGATCCAGGTGGGCATGTATCCATTCCCCCACGACCAGCCCCCACCAGCTCAAAGTTCCCCATATGGGGCTGGTGTGATGATGCTCTCCCCCAGAGTGACATCAAAAGCCTGGGCCATGGGCTCCCCAGATGCCCCTGCTCTATTGATTGTCTTATCTGATGTCCCTTAAGGCTATCCCTGTGCCTTGGGGCTGAGCTTCTCCCCATCCCACCCCCACTCCTAGTCCCAGAATTCAGGTGCTTGCTGGAGGGAGGGAACGCAGTGTGCCCCATAAATCCACACTGTAGCCTCTGGCTCTGACCCCCATCCCAGGAGTTGAGGACTGGCCTGGGCTCTCCATCAGGTCTGGACACTGCAAACCCCCTGTGGGGACCACGGGAACTAGATGTCCTTGCTGCAATCAATGCCTGTAGGGTCAACCATGGACTGCAAACCCCACTGGGACAAACTAGGCCACATCCCTTGCCTTGGGCGATGCCAGCTCCACCCTCACCACACCCCATCCCCTCAGCGGCCTGGGCACAAACCAGATCTGCCTGTGCGCCTCAGGACCCCAGGTGAAGCGCCCCATGGCGGTGGGAAAGCGCATAGCCTGCGGTCCCAGGCTCCGGATCAGGGCCGCGCCCGGCCCACGTGGCGCCCGCCCCCTGCGCTCCCCGCGCACCGGGGCAGGCCCGGGGTCGCCGTCCCAAGCTGGTTAAAAACCCCACGGTGTCAGAGAGCAGCGCGTTCCCAACCTCTGAAAGGCAGACAAGCCCTTTATTGCTCTATTATAACGCGGAGCCAGATGGTCTTTTGGGAGTTGCCCCCCTCCCCGTCCCCTGCGTCCGCCCTCATTCATTCAGAGGCAGAGCCCGGCACTAATGCCGCGGGGAGGCCCAGGCACGCTTCCATTGTGACCGCCAGGCCACTGTGGGAACCGCGGGAGAGCGCGAACTCACAGCGCGAGCGCTGGGTTGAAGGGGAAGGGCTCAGAAAAGTGGGGGCCTTGGAGGGAGCTCTGCTTCCCGGAAGCTTGGGTGAGCGCGGGAGCATCACCACCCTCAGAAAGTGGGGGCACCGTACTTAACCCCTCTGTGCCTCAGTTTCCCAGCTGTCTGTGAAATGAGGCCAATGCGGGCCCCCATGCACTGAGGTTTCTTCAGAGGATCGGCCTTGGCTTAGAATAGGGCTGACACAACACCCTTTCCCAACTGGGTGTCTTTGCCTTTGGGGTCATTCTTTTTATCGTGGTGTAGCTAGAAGTGCAAAACGTTCGCCATCATGACTGCAGGGCACACCTCCACCGGTTCTCGTGCTTCCCCACCATGTTCACTGGCCACTCAGCGTCCCCTAAGCGTAGTGTCCTCTTTTTCCCACCCCCACACCTGGCGAACACTCGGAAACCGTCATCTCTCCCACCGCTTGTTCTTGGTGTCCAGCTGGGTCGTTTGGGCAGCCATGCCTGCTCCTTTGGGAGAGCAGAGTTTAGCATTTTTCAAGGTTGAAGATGTCTCAGGAGAGAACGATCTCACTGAACACAAAATGATGAGCAATTCAAAGGTCAGCACCCAGAAATCAATATTTTTTGGGGGCCCACACATTCATACTTGTTCCTATAAAAGACGTTTCCCTGCTACTGAGGTGTCACAGAGACCATGGAATCCAGAAAGCTGAAAACATTGGCCATCTGGCTCTTTGTAGAGGGAGCTCTAGTGGCAAAGTGGGTGGAGGGCTGGGCTGCTAACCCAAAGGTTGGCAGTTGGAATCCACCAGCCTCTCACAGGGAGAAAGATGATGCAGTCTGCTTATGTAAGGACTTCCTCTGACCTGTGGGGTCGCTATGGGTTGGGCTGGGCTGCTAACGGAAAGGCCAGCCGTTGAAAACCAGCAGCTGATCCTCCAGAGAAAGACAGGGCTTTATACTCCCATAAAGAGTTACTGTCTTGGCAAAATGGGTGCATAAGTAAATGTGGTGAAGAAAGCTGATGGTGCCCAGCTACCAAAAGAGATAGTGTCTGGGGTCTTAAAGGCTTGAAGGGAAACAAGTGGTGAGCTGGCCCAGGAGCAACAAAGTCCACATGGAAGAAGCACACCAGCCTGTGTGATCACGAGGTGTCAATGGGATCAGGTATCAGGCATCAAAGACTGAAAACACAAAATCATATCAATGTGAATGAGGGGGAGCGTGGAGTAGAGACCCAAAGCCCATCTGTAGACAATTGGATATCCGCTTACAGAAGTGTCACAAGGAAGAGAGGAGCCAGTCAGGGTGCAGTATAGCACCGATAAGACATACAATTTTCCTCTAGTTCTTTAATGCTCCCGCCTCACCGCACCCCATCCCCTACTGTCATGACTCCAACTCTGCCTTACAAATCTGGCTACACCAGAGCATGTACACTGGTACAGATAAGAGTTTGAAACACAGGGAATCCAGGACAGATAAGCCCCTCAGGACCAATAATGAGAATAGAGATACCAGGAGGGGAAGGGGAAGGTGGGGGGAGAAAGGGGAAACTGATCACAATGACCTACATATAATCCCTTCCTTGGGGGGGGGTAGACAACAGAAAAGTGGGTGAAGGGAAACCCCAGTCTGGGTAAGACATGGAAAAAAATTATTAAGGGTTCATGAGGGAGAGAGGGGGCAAACGAGGAGCTGTTATCAAGGGCTCAAGTAGAAAGAAAATGTTTTGAAAGTGATGATGGCAACATATGGACCAATGTGCGTGACACAGGGCATGTATGTATGGATTGCGATAAGAGATGTAAGAGCCCCCAATAAAGTGATTTATTAAAAAAAAAGGAAAAAGAGCTCATGTCTTGGATTGGGTTGAAAGGGGTAAAGAAAAAGAGTGCCAGTCTTGGAAAGTCACAGGGTACCATGGGTCGTCATTGACTCAATGGCAGGGAGCTCGGTTTTCATGGTGGGCACTGAGTCACAGTCAACGCTGTGGTCTCAAAACTCATTGCCATCGATTCTATTCTGACTCACGGAGACCCTATTGGACAGGAGAGCACTGTCCCTGGGGGTTTCTGAGACTGTAACCTGGGGGTTTCTGAGACTTTATGGGACTAGAAAGCCTCGTCTTTCTCCCAAGGGGTGTTTTGGACTACGCCGCCAAGGCTCCTTAATTTACGGTAGTGGGGACCTTCACACAAGACGAAATTTTTGCTGGGACACAGAACACCTCCTTCTCAGGGTGACAGGGGAAGAGCCCTCATGAATGGCACCCATCTTAGTCTGTGCCATTAGCTCCCGCTGCCACCTTCTCTGCTCTAGTTTGTGTGGGAGTCTCAGCTAGCTGACCCCCAGTTACATTCAGGATTGCAGTGTTCCCCAGATATCCAATTGTCTGTTCCCACGCCCGATGGCACAGGCTAGCAAAGGGACACCCCAGAGAAACCTGGTGTGTCCCCAGCCAAGCTGCCAGTTGGTGACTAAGACCAGGCTTGTTTGGTGCTGTTGGGGATCAGGTTTGACTCATAGTGACTCCGGGTACAACCGAAAGGAGCATGCCCAGCCCTGTGACAATGTCCGAGTCCGCGGGTGCAGCCACGGAGTCAGTCCTCTCCACTGAGGGGCTTCCTCTCCCTCCCTCACTACCTGTCCTAGCATGATGCCCTTTGAAGAGAAACAAGCGGCCATCTAGCTGAGAAGCAAAAAAGCCCACCAGCCTGGGTGATCATGAGGTGCCTATGGGATCAGGTATCAGCCACCAAAGACCCAGAACAAAAAATCCTATTGATGTGAATGAGGGGGAGTGCACAGTGGAGACCAAAGCTCATCTGTACATAATTGGACACCCCCTTACAGAAGGGTCACAGGGACTGCTCTCTCCTGATGATATGCCGAGTCCATGAGATGACCTGTCACCATGCAGGCTGCACTGCTTCAAAGACCCGGGCCTTGATACTTTCAATATTCTTGGCCGACACCCTAAGTCAAGTGCATCCGTTCTTCTCGGGACTTCTTGCTCCTTCTCCACTTTTCTTTCCCTCTGTCTCATCAAACCTATGTTTATAGGCTTTGGATATGAAAAGTACTTTTATTTTTTTCTTTCTTCCGGCTCTTATAACAATCCACACTTCAATTGTATCGAGCATATTTGTACATCTGTTGCTATCATCATTTTCGAAATATTTTCTTTCTACTTGAGACCTTGGTATCAGCTCCTCTTTTTTCCCCTCCCTTCCTCCCTCTTCCCACCCTCGAGGACCCTTGATAAATTATAAATTATTATTTTCATATCTTACACCATCCACTGTCTCCCTTCACACACGTTTCTGTTGTTCATCCCCTGGGGGAAGGGGTTTTATAAGTCAGTCATTGCAATCTGTTCCCCCTTCCTCCCCCTTCTCCCCACACCTTCCCCATACCCTCATGATATTGCTGTTTATCTGGGTAGACTAGAGAAACAAATTCATAAACACACATATGTATATAAGAAAGAGATTTATATATAAGAGCAATTGAATATTGAGAAAACATCCCAACCCAGCCCTGATCAAGTCCATCAAGTCCAATATTAGCCCATATGTCGGATACCAATCTCTAGAGTCCTTTTCAGACTCATGAAACACATGCAGGAAGATCACGGGCCAGTGGGTGGGAAGTCTTGTAGATTCAGTGTGGCAAGCATCTCAGCGCTGGCAGGGTCTCCAAGTGGCTGTTCCAGCTTAGGGCACTAGAGTAGTCCCAAGTGTCTTGTCAGTAGAGAGTCTATCTGGGAGTGAGTCGAGAGAGACAGTGTCTCCCGCCTCCAAGGAGGAAATACAGGAGTTCCCAGAATCCTCAGAAGGCCATGACCTCAGAGGCCTCATTGGCTATGACCCGATGGATGGACAGATTAGACTCCACCCCTTCCCTCTTAATCCTCTCAAGTCCTAAATTGACACCAGATGATGTAATCACCACCATCGCGTCTCCCATTATTGTTCCTGAGGGGTTTATCTGTCCTGGATTCTGTGTGTTGAGAACTCTTAGCTCTACCAGTGCACATGCTCTGTTCTAGCTGGGTTGTAAGGTAGAACTGGGGTCATGATAGTGGGGGTGGCGTGGGGAGCATTAAAGATCATTGTCATTATCCTGCTTTCACAGGCATCTGAGGCCATGGAAAATCCCACGGCACACCCTGGTCCTCAAGGCGGCATTTTTAGTCTTTCAAGAGATCTTGTGGAAGCTGATGTGCCCAATGCTACATCCCCTTTGACTTCCGGACTGCCGCTTCTTTGAGCATTGACTGTGGATCCGGGCAAAATGAAGTTGGTGGAGCTGTGCCATGCCCCCTCCAGAAGGGACCGGTGGAGGGTCCCTGGATCAGTTCCTACTTTGTTCCTACCCCCTCACCT
This sequence comes from Tenrec ecaudatus, assembly GCF_050624435.1. NCBI lineage: Eukaryota > Metazoa > Chordata > Mammalia > Afrosoricida > Tenrecidae > Tenrec > Tenrec ecaudatus. The sequence goes on from NC_134530.1 coordinate 26,288,759, forward strand.
CTTCTTAAGCCAGGGCTGGGGAGAGGACCTTTCCTGGCCACCGTGGGGTAGGTCCATACCCCAAGACAGAAGACAGCAGAAGTGGGGGGATGCCACACTTGAGACTTAAAACACTCTCACTCCTCCTATCTAGCCACACTTACCTGCCCTGGACCTGCCCCCATTGGTTCTGAGGGCAGCTAAGAACTGTCTAGGCTCACCCCTCCCTCCCACTCCCACCCCCTTTCTCAGCACTCCAGTGGGGGACTTCCCTGGGTCTCACGCCCTCTCCCTCTCTGATGAATGAGGACCTGATCTAGCAGATCTTTATGGAACTGGGTGTCCCCAGAATGAGTGTGGTGGGTGGGGCTGCAGCGTTTTCTCAAGAGGATGGGAAACCCAGGGGGGAATGGATGTGGCAGACCAGAACTTTGGTGGGCATGGGGCACCCAGGGAGTAGGCTACAGCTGGGGGCCCCTGTGTTGGGTGGGAGTGAAGGGGACTTGCCCAGCACAGACTCCATGTTGGGAAGTTCCTGCTGAGCTTCTCCCTGAGATGCTGGCTGGCCCCATTCCTCCGTCCCTCAACACCCCTGATCCTGATGAGGGACACACACCAAGGTTTAAGTCCTGGATCTGTGAGCGGTGTCCTGCCTGGGGGCCCCACCACTCCTATCTCTGCCTCGTGCTGTGGGGACTGGGATCATACACAGATAATGGAGCTCACTGCTGGTGCCCCCCCCCCCCCACGTTCCTCCTCTGCCCTAACCGACACCAGGGTCAGCCTCACTGATGCCTCCTTTGGGGTTTTGTAGACTGGTGCTCCCACCCACACCCAGGATAACTGGCCAGTGATGGCCACCATCAGGGGCAGGGCCTTTGTCCAAGTGCAGCTTCTGGCCCCTTTGGCACCAGGCAGCTTGGGACAGCACCCATAGTCCCGGGTGTTCACTCCACTATGAAATTGCCCCCTACAAAGCCTGCACTATGGGACTGGAGATGAAGAACCAGGGAGCGAGGCTGCTAGAGGCCACTGTCCCCGGTAAGCAGTATAGGACCTGGGACCTGGGCCACCACCCCAGCTCCCACTGAGCACAGCCGCTGTGTATCAGTGCTGGCCTGGTCTCAGAGGGTCACTTGCCAGTCTGGCTGTTACCCCATCTTGAGTCTCCTCGGGACTGAAAGAGCCCCACCCCTGCCCCAGCTATCCAGTTGATTCCAGCTCACGGGGACCCAGAGTAGAATTGCCCAGAGAGTCCCCAAGGCTGTAAATCTTTATGGAAACACAACTTCCTCTCTCTTTTCCCTAGGTGTCCCCAGGCGACTTGGAGGGGGTCCTGAGCAGATTTTAGAATGGTGTCATCTCCAGGCCTTGCTGCCCACCCACCCCTTCTCTGGGTCCCATGGGTCATGTCATCTTGTCCTCGAGCCCCATCAGAGGAGCACGAGGAAAGCCCGAAGGGCGGGTATTGGATAGATCCTCCCTGGTGGTGTCAGTTTCTCTGTGTGTGAAGCTGCGTGGGTGGATGGATGGGGTCGTCCTGTGGCCTTTTCCAGCCCCAACAGCCCTGTCAGTCTGAGGGAAAGGCACACACGCTGGCTCTCTGTGGCAGCCCTGCCCACCCAGGCCCAGAAGGCAGAGAGATCTTGGAGGGAGTTCCCCTCCCACCCCCACCCACCCCCACTGTGGTTCCCACACGGCTGCCACCCGACTACGTTCATCAGACACAAAAGGCTCGTGCGTACAGAGGCACACTCATTCGCTTCAGGCTGCCTGGCTTTGTGTGGGCCCCAGGGCCATCTGGGGAGCAGTCGTCCCAGTGGGACAGCTCCCGACCCCCATGGGCTGCCTTTGAAGGTGGGAAGTGGCCGCCTCCCCCAGCAACATCTGGCCCTTCCAGTGCCTCGCTGTTCCCACAGCCTCACCTGGTGGCCCTCTGGCCCTGAGTAGCCCCTGTGTACTCTGACCCTCCCTCCTCACCTTCTACCCTTCCTATGGGCAACCACTGGGCTGGAGTGCCTCTGGGAAGCTACTATGACGGACCCAGGAGGTAGGACTGGGTCTCAGGGTTCAAGTCCAGACACCACCACTTAGTAGTTGGACTCTCCGGGACTCTATCTCTTCATTTGTAAAAGTAATAACTGCCCCACCCCTGGCAGTCCCGAGGCAGGGAGAGTTGTTGTGTGGCACATGCTGGGGTCTCCCCTCCTGCACACTGCCAGGTCTCTGCCCCACCCCCCAATCCTTTTCTATCAGCTGCCTGGGGCAGGGAAAGCTCAGGGTTCAGAGATGTGTAGGTGGCCCAGTGGGAAGGTGTGCATACACTGCTGAGCCTGCATGCAGTAGGTGCCCAATGTGTAGTCCTCTGGCCCTACCCCTGCTGCCAGGCTGTGGTCCTGGGCGCCCTCCAGTCTGACTTCAGCCTGGTAGTTGCCTCAGTTCTGCCCAGCTGTGGGGACAGCTATGCTGAGTGGGTAGGAGGGACCTGAGGCCTGGAGGCTCTCCACACAGAGGCCCCTGCCTGCCCTGGCCTTCAGGACTACTGTGAAGGTGCCCTGCCCCCATCCTTTTTGGGGGGTGGGGCGTCCTTGAGAGCGATTCCCGAGAGCCCTGAGATAATCCGGCTTTGGAGGAGCCTGTGAGAGACCGGCTGGTGGCTTTCCCACAGCTCAACATAAAGGCCAGCCTCCAGCTGCTTCGCACAAAAGACTCCAGCCTTTCAGTACCTCGAGGGGGTGGGGTGGCGGCAGAGCACTGCCGGGCCAACCGTCCTACCTGGCCACCCCCAAGCCCTGGCCCTGGCCCGTGCCACGGGAAGGCGCCTGCCCCCTGGCCAGGGAGGCTGTGGGCCAGAGGCAGTCTAGCGAAGTCACCCCCCGCCGACTCTTTGACCACCTCCAATGCCCTGCCTGTCACTGACCAGACTGCAGGACCCCGCAACACCCTGCCCCTTCACTGCATCCACCTCTGCCATGGCTGCCTCTTCTCCCCACCTCAGCCACACGACAGGCACATGGTTCCCAGGGGTACCAGCGGGGCTGATGGGTGTACTTCCTCTCCTCACCCTTAGGGTCATTTGGGTTCACCCCCTGCCCCAGGCCATGCTCTGAGGAAGGGGAAGTGACCAGAGAGGACAGGGTGGGAGCTGGGAATTGGGCCAGGTCTGAGTGGGCCAGTGGCTGTTCCCACGGCCCACTGCTTAACACTACTTGGTCCTTAGGGAGCAGGGTGTTCCCTCCACAACCCCAGGCTCCGCTAGCTCACACCCTAGGGAGAAACTGCTTAGAGACCTCTAGCCCGATGAAGCCCTCCAATCTGCTGACACTTGGGCCAGGCCAGGGAGGTGGAAGGCAGAGATGGAGAGAGATTTCTGGAGAGAGGATGGATGGAGAACAGACCGAGGGGGAGGGGGACAGGGAGTGGGTGGGGGGGAGTAGGCACAGGCTCAGCCAGGGGCGTCAACCGAAGGGCTGTCCTACGCCTAGGCAGCATCTAGGGGTGAGCGCCCCCTCCCTGCTTCTCAAGTCCGGCTGGCACCAGTGACTTAGGGACGCTGTCCTGGGTGTTTCCTGGTGGGCCAGGAAGAAAGAGCCAAGTGGGGCTGCGGAGGGTTCAGGGGGCTAAGGGGGGTGGGGGGAGTGTTTATTCTGTGCTCTGCGGAGAAAGGTGGGACCAGAGAAAGAGCCGCCTGGCACTGACTCCCAGGGACAGCCGCTTCCTCTGGCTTTAGCATCTCGGGGAGGCAGACTGACCACCAGGCCAGCCCCAGTAGTGGTTTGAGGGTGAAGCCCCTCCCCGGGGGCCCTCCCAGCCTGCGCCCCACGTGTCCCACGCAACGCCAGCTCATTCCTCCACCTGCTGGGGGCCGGAGCGCCCTCATCCAGCAGAGGGGCGGAGTAAGGACTCAGTCCAGCCGCGGTCTCCAATTGGCTGCCGAGCGTGGGAAAGCAAGCGCGCCCGCAGCCCCACTGCCCCGCGTCGCATAAAGGCGCCGCCCGCTCCAGCTGCCGCCGCCGCCACTGGCCGCTCTCCCGCCGGCCCCGCGGCCCAGCGCGCGCGCTCTGCCGGGCCACAGGCGCGCGGGGCCCGGAGCAGTCCCCACCTGAGCCACAAAGTGAAGAGCCAGGGCAGGCGCATTGGCGGCGCAGGGCAGGCAGCTCCCGGGGGTCCTGGCCGCCGGTCAGTGCGCCCACCTGACCCTGCAGGGGCTGAGCCGGGTCTCTAAAACTGAAGCTGCTCCAGCCGAGCGGCACCAGCCCGTCTCTGACCTGCAGAAGGCGACATGCTGGAACTAGAGATGGTGGTAACTCTGGTGAGCACCTGGCCTGGTCGATGGGGGGTAGATAGGGTGGGGTAGTAGAGTGTATCTCTGGTTGGACCACCCCGCTCCGCGTCCGCGCGCACCTCGCTGCCCTCCCGACTCTTCACTTCTCCCTCCACTCTGCGCAGATGCGGCCTCCGGAGTACCAGCAGATGGACCGCAGGTACTGCTCCACCCAGTGCCCAGGGAGACTTGGCCAAGCTGAAAGGCATCCGGGAGACCCTGCCGCCCGGTCCGCTGCCCTGCCCTACCACCGCCCAAGAGCAGTGCGCCCACGCAGCCCTGGGCGACCCCAGACTTGGCAATCCCCATCCAGAACCAGAGAGAAGAAAACTGGCAAATGCTGCCCTCCTCCTTCTTGGAATGCCAGCGCCCAGCAGGCTGGCTCTCTGCTTGGGTGGTGGGCAGTGTCCTGTGCCTTGGGGTTGAAGCCCTTGTTTTGCATGTTACAAGATTGTAGATAGTCAAAATTATCCACTCCGAGGGGAAGGGGTGGGGAGGAGCGGGCGAGGGGGCTGGGGGAAGAGAGTTGAGCTGTGCAGTTGACCCTGCTCAGGAACACGGAGTGGTTGGGGGTGCAGAGCATTTGGGAGGCGGGATCATGGCTGCGTGCTGGCGGTGGTGTGGGGCCTGGCTACACCCCCATGGGCTGCAGGTGTACCTGCTGTGGAAGGCGGGGTGAGAGTACATACTGTGTATGTTTCAGAGCTGGAATAAATGTGCTGGTCCTAAGGGTCCTCTGGGTCTCTGCCTCACCCTATGCGGCTCCCATCTGCTGTCTGCTCACTCACCCTCCTTGGGCTTCCCTGTCCTGTCCAGCACATAAGGAGGGAGCTGGGGTCCCCTGGGTGGGGCACTTTGACAAAGGTCTCCTTTTTGGGCCCCTGCCCATCCTGCTACCTCTCGCCAACTCATGGTGAGCTACACTCTCAGTGGTACCCTCACTGGGGGCACCCTACCCAGGACAAGGGAGCTGATGTGGGCTGGGCGCTGCACCCATGCGGTGGAGTTCACAGCAGCCTCCTCAGCAGCCCCTGGAGGCAGGACTGTCCTCATCCCCATTTCAGAACTGGGCAGCCACCAGGCCACCCAGGCAGTCAGGCAGTGTAGGAGCCCCTAAGTCGTGGGGGCATGAGGCCTCTTTACTAAAGTGAGACTGGATCCAGAGCTCCATCCTCCACCCCATCAGGATATCGGGAATTCCCCAAGTGTCTGTCCTGATACCATGCAAGCCCACCTCCTCCAGTTCAGCCTCAGCGCTGAGAGTGGAGCAGAGCCAGTAGGCGCATTGGCCATTATGGGGGTGGGTGGGTGGGCACCATGGTGGGCAGGAGAAGGAGAAGGGCCCATAGAGGACACCCCCGTACTGTGTCACATACAAGAGGAACACAGGGCCTAGGTTTTTCTGCCCCAGGGTGGCATTTGGCCCTGCCACCTGGCAGGCCTAAGTCTGTGGTATATGAAGCTCTCAGAAATGGAAGAGGCATCCAAGTCCCCACCCTAGGAGCTTCTTGGCTAGGTGAGGGAGGAGTGGAGGTCCTTCTGTGCCAGGCTCTCTCAGGCCTCTCAATGTCTGCCCCTCCCAGGTTCTACAGGGATGCTAGGCCTTACTATCCCAGTTGCCACCAGGGGTTGCTGTGGAGGCTGCGGGGTAGTCACTCAAGTCACCTAGTGTTTCCTAGGCTTGTTAGGGGCTAGGAAGGGTTTGCTGCTGAGCCCCGGAGGGGTGGGGACAGGCCATTTGGGGAGGGCTACCTTGTTTAGGCCCCTGCTCCTCTGGGTCATGGCAATTCAAGGTCACACAGCGCCCTGGAGCTGACTCACACTCCAAATTAGCAGTGCCCACCTTGGGGCCCAGCCTTGAACTCAGGGTTCAAGGAGCTCTTACAGGCCTCTCCCTCGTTGGAACAGCCCTCGGTACCCCCTACCTCTATCTGTGGTGCCTGACAAATGTTTATGGGCTGAACAGATATACATCCAAGTGTAACCCCAGGAGTCTTGAACTCGGAATAGAGTCCAGCCAGTTCCGGGGACTCCAGCTTCCTTATCAGAGGCCCATCCAGTCCCCACTTCAGGGCTGGGATAGAGTCCCACTTCCCTGCCTTGGGGCCTGTTGCTCAGCCTTGACCCAGAGCAGGACTGTGACTACAGAGATGGCCTGACTGGAGCTTTAGAGCCCTCTGCTTCCTGGCCACAGGAGCCCTGGTGGTGTAGTGGTTATATGTTAGGCTATGATCTGTATGGTTAGCAGTTCAAGACTACCAGCAGCTCCTCAGGAGTAAGATGAGGCTTTCTACTCCCGTAAACAGTTACAGTCTCAGAAACCCACAGGAGCATTTCCATCCTGTCCTATAAGGTTGCTATGAGTCGGAATCAACTTGATGGCAGCGAAGGGCTTTTTTTGTTGTTGTTGAGAAGTTTGCAATTGCTCATATGTAAATTCAGGTTGAAGTTGAGAAAATTAAAGTAAGTCCACAGGAGCCAAAGTACACCTTGAGTATAACCTCCCTTTTTAGAATTGTGTTAGTCTGGGTTGACTAGAGAAACAAATCCAGAGAGAACTTCTATCAAAAAGCAATTGTACATTAAGACAACATTCTGGCCCAGTCCAAGTCCAGTCCATAAGTCCGCTATTACCCTATATGTCGATACTAGTCCACAAATTCCTCATTAGACTCATGCAGCCATGCATTGACACCGAGTGCAGGAAGATCACAGGCCAGTGGGTGGAAAGTCTTGTGGATCCAGTGGTGGTGGAAGCATCTCAGCATTGTCGTGGGTCCCCATGTGGCTCCTTCAGCTCCTGGGCTCTGGATCCATAAGTGTAGCGCCATGTGACTTGTCAGCAGGAATATAAAGCAAAGAGTATGTGTCTGGCCTCCAGTGAGCTATTTTTCCCTGCTGTGCCTCCATATGAGGTCATCAAGCTGCAACCTGATTAACAGTCTAGACTCCACCCCTTCCTCAAGTTGACAGTAGATTATGTAATTGCCACAAGAGTATCTCAAGAATGTTTAGGAATTTTTAGAATATCTCAAAAATAACCTGGACACTTTGAACACTAGGGATGGAAGACCTGAGGAGCTGGGGGATGACATCAAAAACATCATACCTGAAGAAAGCACACGGTCATTAAAAACAGGAGGAAAGAAAGAAAGAAACCAACAAAGTGGATTTCAGAAGATACTGAAATTTGAACATAGCATAGTTAAAGCCAATGGAAGAAATAATGAAAGAAAAGAACTGAACAGAAACTTTGAAAGGGCAGCTCAAGAAGACATTGTGCAAAGATGATAATGAAATGTGCAGAGACCTGAAGTTAGAGAGCCAGGAAGGAAGGACATGCTAAGCATGTATCAAGCTGGAAGAGCTGAGGGGAAAAAAATTCAAGCCCTGAGTAGTATAGAAATACCGAAGGATTCTATGGGGGAAATATTGAATGATGCAGGAAGCATAAAAATGATGGAAGAAATACACAGAATTACTTTCCCAAAGACAACTGATTGATATTCAATTTTTCAAGAGGTGGTCAAGAACCGATGGTGCTGAAGGAAGAAATCTCAGCTATCCTAGAGGCATTGGTGAAAAACGAAGCTCTAGCCAGTGGCTCTCAACCGTCCTCATGCCGAGACCCTTTCAGACAGTTTCTCATGTGGTGGTGACCCCCCAACCAAAGCATTATTTTCATTGCTACTTCATCACTGTCATTTTGATACTGTTATGAATTGGGTTGTAAATATCTGATATGCAGGATGTAATTTCATTGTTATAAATCAAACATAATTAAACATGATTAAAGCATACTGATTAATCACAAAACAATATGTAATTACATATTGTGAAATACTTATGTTTTCTCCGATGGTCTTAAGTGACCCCTGTGAAAGGGTCTTTCGACCCCCAAAGGGGTCGCGACCCACAGATTGAGAACCACTGCTCTAGGCACTGACAGAGTAACCCTTGAAAAGTTTCAACACGCCGATGAAGCACTGGAAGCCCTCACTTGCCTATATCCAGAAAGGTGGAAGACCAACCAATGGGAAGAGTCCATATGTGTGCCCACTCCAAAGAAAGGTGATCCAAGAGTGCAGGCTTTATGGTGCCTTGGGTTACACCTTGGGCTGCTAACCACAAGATCAGCAGTTTGAAGCCACCAGCTGCTCCATGGGAGAAAGATGAGGCTCTCTACTCCTGTAGAGAATTACCGTCTTGGAAACCCATGGGGCACTTCTACCATGGCCTACAGGGTCCCTATGGGTCAGACTAGGCTCAATGGCCATAAGCTTGGTGTTAGCGTAATATCACATCCAAGTAACATTTGGCTGAAGATCAAACAGCAGGTGCAGCAGTACATTGACCGGGTTGCTGTGTTTGTCAGGTGCCATCGAGTCGCTTCTGACTCAGAGTAGCCCTCGCACAGCAGAGGGAAGGACTGCCCAGTCCTGCGCCATCTTCACAAGTGTTATTGCTTAAGCCCATGGTCGCAGCCTCTGCGTCGATTGAGGGGACCAGTCCTGCCATGTGAGGTCGAAGACAGAGTCGAACGACGCCTGGCCCGGCTTCAGAGAACCTGGACGGTGGGAGTTGGCTGCCCAAAACCGCTCTCGACATGTATTTGGACTTGTTTGATTGGCCTTGCCATAATTATTTGGAGTGCTTTTGGGCAAGATTCTAAAAAAGTTTATCATCCTCTCCCACGGTTTTCCCTTTCCTTATCTTGGTTAGCGCACAGGGGGCAGAATACGGCGTCCCCCTCCAGGAAATAAGAGAAATAGAGTTCCTGGCCCTGATTTACCTTATACAGGGACTTACAATGAAAATGGCATAAGAATAGTTAACAAAGAAAGGTGTACAAGTTCCTTTTAGTAGTTTATGGTTTATGGAACGGTTAGCAAGAAGAGGGCCTCCGTGATGTTTGAAGTCCACTGAAGCAAAGCTACCTATTGTGAGGCAACTCATACCTTGGTACAGAAAGACTTTGGGGAGTTTAATTTATGGGAACTTAGTGGAAAAGTAAGAACAAGAAATGAAAGCTCTAGAGGAACAGCCCAAGAAAGAACAGAAAGACCAGCCAAAGCCTGTCAAGTAATTTTTGATAGTGAAATGTATTAGTGCTTTATTGATTTCCTAGAACAATGTGCCCTAGTTGGATGAAGTGTGCTCAGTTATTGTTAGAAGGTTTATGTCTATCACCCTTGTATGGGAAAGTTTTAGTTTCAAGATGAACTATTTTTAACCAAGAATCATGATGTGATTCATGTAACTTGTCACGGTCTTGTGGCCTGAGAATTTCCTAATGTATGATCTCAGGCCATAAGCTTTAAGCCAAGAAAAAGAATATATAAGCTGAAGCTTTGCATGAATAAAATTGGAACAGTCACCGCAACCTTTGAGTTGTGTGATTTCTGTGTCCCACTCGTCGTAGCCTTACCCACCTAGCGGGGGACCCGAACCCGCTGCGGCTGGACCGCGGCAGTCGATCTATCTCTCAGTGGGCTTCCTTAATTTCCACCGCCCTTCTACTTTGATGCCCTTTCCTCGGGACTGATCTCTCCTGGCAGCATATCCAACACACGTGAGATAACGTCTTCAATCCTCCCTTTTAAGGCGCAGTCTGGTTGTACTTCTTCCAAGACAGATCCTGCCATTCTGCTCTTAGTCCATGGTTCTTTCCATGTCCTCCGCCAGCACCACCATCCGGACGAGCCGGTCCTGCTGTGGTCCTGCTTATTCATTGCCCTGCTTTTGCGTCCGTATGAGGCGATGGAAAAGACTGCTCGTGGGTCACGTGTGCCTTCATCTTCCAAGTGATGCCCTTCCTCTTCCAACGCTTTTAAAGAGGTCTTGTGCGACAGATGTGCCCAGTGCAATGGGCTGTGTGCTTTCTTGACTGCTGGGTTGACTAGAGGAAACACATCCAGTGACACTCCTATATGTGGAAGAAAGAGCTTTCTATCAAGAGCCTGTATCCCAGCACAGTCCAACTCAACTCCGTAAGTCAATACTAACCCACAAGTCCCTCTTCAGACTCACACGATCAGCATGATGCAGAATGCAGCAAGATCACAGGCCGCTGGGTGCAACTTCGTGTGAATCCAAGCACGGTGGACACTTCTCCAGGGCTCTGGCCGCCATCAGGGTCAGCCAGCAGGAAGGTGAAGACAGAGGGAGGTGGAGGGTTCCCAGGGTAGCTCCTTATGAGAAAGCCACGCCCACAAGGAGTCACCATCAGGCTGTGACCTGAGTGATAGGCTAGACTCCACCCCTACATACTTATGTATCTCCAAATTAATGCGAAATATGGTAACGGCCACAAGCATTGTCTGCGAATCTAAGCAAAATAGAATCCTTCGCAGCTGCAATCTTTCCCCTGTTCATTGTGATGCTCTCTGTTGGTCTAGTTGTGAGGCTTTGTGGTTTTTGTACCTTGAGAGGTAACCCATCTGAAGGCTGCAAACCTTCATCTTCATCAGCAAGTGCTTCGAGGTCTCCTGGCTTTCAGCAAACAAGGCTGGGCCATCTGCAGAGTGCCGGCTGTGAATTAGCCTTCCCACACCCCCTGATGCCCTGTTCTTCCTCATCTAGTCCAGCGTCTCGGATCATGTGCTCAGCACGCAGATGGAGTAAGTATGGTGGAGGGACACGACCCTGACGCCCACTTTTCTTGGTTTTAAACTCTGCTGTCCGCGTCCCCTTGTTCTGTCAGGACGGCTGTTGCTTAGTCCACGTACAACTTCCTCGTGAGCACGGGAAAGCGTTTTCGATTTCCCATTCTTCTTCACGTCATCCATAGTTTGTCACGATCCACATCGCCAAGTGCGCTCGCATCTCCAATAAAGGACGAGTCAACAGCTTTCTGACATTCTTCTCTGCTTTTAGCCAAGGTCCCCTGGACGTCAGCAAGAATCTCCCTCATGACAGGTCTTCCTCTGAATTCAGTTTGAATTTTTGGCAGCTCCAAATTGCATAATGTCCTATTTCACAGAAGGTATCGTGGACATTAAGTGACACGTGGTTGAATACACAGCAAAAAGACGCCAAGTCAGTAGTTCCTATAGGTACACCTCAGTGACACTGAGGACGTGTTTGAGCTGTGCCACCATCCGCCCCCCTGCCCCTCCCCCCAACATGCTCTGCGTTGTTCCTCTCATTGCCTTCAGAATTTCTTTCTAATCGTTCCGTTCCTGTGGGCAGTGTGATCTCATGTTGCTGGCTCTCCAATGCATGAGTCTAACAGCACACATCATTTTCTACTGGGTAAGCTAAACTATGTTTTGTTTTAAAAGGACTTCTGGGGATATTATATTTTGTTTAAAGTTGAAAAATTATCTCCAGGCAATGGCTTCAGGGAATTCATCCAACCTCTGTGGCTCCAGAAAGTCAGAATTCCATGAGAATTAGAAATTCGGTTCTGCATTTCCCTCTTTAAAAAAATCATTTTATTGGGGGTTCATACAACTCTTATCACAAGCCATCCATCCATCCATTGTGTCGAGCACTTCTGTACGTTTGTTGCCATCATCATTCTCAAAACATTTGCTTTCTACTTGAGCCCTTGGTAGCCCTCCCTCCCCACTCCCTACTCCCCACTCCCTCATGAACCCTTGATAATTTATAAATTATTATTATTTTGTCATATACTGTCTGACATCTCCCTTCACCCAGTTTTCTGTTGTCCATCCCCCAGGGGGGAGGTTATATGTAGATCTTTGTAATTGGTTCCCCTTTTCCACCCCACCCTCCTTCCACCCTCCTGGTATCGCCACTCTCAGCATTGGTCCTAAAGGGACCATCTGCCCTGGATTTCCCGTATTTCCAGTTCCTATCTGTACCAGTATACATCCTCTGGTCTAGTCAGATTTGTAAGGTAGAATTGGGATCATGATAGTGGGGGTGGGGGGAGAAGTATTTAGGAACTAGAGGAAAGTTGTATGTTTCATCATTGCTACACAGCACCCTGACTGACTTGTCTCCTCCCTGTGACCCTTCTGTAAGGGGATGTCTAGTTGCCTACATATAGGTTTTGGGTCCACAATCTGCACTCTCCCTCATTCACAATGATTTGATTTTTTGTTCTTTGATGCCTGATCCCTTCGACACCAGCTGGTATGCTTCTTCCATGTGGGCTTTGTTGCTTCTGAGCTAGATGGCTTCTCATTTATCTTCAAGCCTTTAAGACCCCAGATGTCTTTTGATAGCCAGGCACCATCAGCTTTCTACACCATTTTTGCTTATGTACCCATTTGTCTTAAGTGATCGTATTGGGAAGGTGAGCATCATGGAATGCCAGTTAAACAGCACAAAGTATTCTTGCATTGAGGGAGTACTTAAGTGGAGGCCCAGTGTCCATTCTGCATTTCCCTCTTTTTGATCAGAATCTATAGGATCTTCGGCCAAAACGTTTAGTAATGGTAGCTGGGAGCTTTCTATATCTTTTAGTCTCATAGCAAAGAAGGCAATTGATCATGGAGGCAATTAACACGAAATCAATTTCTTCCTCGCCTATTTCTGACTCTTCCCTCCCCACCCCTCTTCCCAGGCAAATAGACCCGGTGTTGTCTAGATGTTATTTTTAAACACAGTAGTTTCAAGGTCCATGTCTGCTCCTTCAATTGGTGCTGTAATTGAGGGATTCATTTTTATTCATGTCTTTTTATCTTGGTCACGTGTTTCTGCTACCTAGTATGTCCAGTAAGTTTTGATTGGGTGCTGGCCATTGTGCATTTTATGGTTTTTATTATCTCAATTTCTTTTGTCTTCCTTTGAACTTGAAAGAGAGTTGAAAGTTTAAAGAGGGCCACATTTCGTTCTGGCCAGACATTTAAGCTACTCTGGTTCAAGCTGGTTGTCCGCAGGCCAGTTGGTAGGCTTTGTTAGAGCAGACTGGAATAGCGTGTGTTCTGGGGAAGAGTTGACATTTGCTGACAACATGTGACCCACCTGACTTCTTGTGTTAGTCTGGGTATATTAGAGAAACAAATCCACAGAAACTCATATGTATAAGAGAGACTTTTATATAAAGGGTAAGTGCACATCAAGAAAACATCCCAATCCAGTGCTGCCCAAGCCCACAAGTCCAACATTAGCCCATATGTGTGACACCAATTCACAAAGTTCTCCTCCATCTCACAAAACAGACTATGATATCGATGGCAGGAGGAAAGCTGAAACAGTGAGCGTGTAAGCATCTCAGCGCTGGCAGGGGTCTCCACACGGCTGCTCCAGCACCCAGGGCTGCATTGGGGTAGGTCCATGCTGCTTCTCCTTGGGGATGTCTTGCAGGAAGTGAGCCTTGCCAGCTGAAGCAGGGAACTAGCTAAACAGCTGCACCCTGGTGCGACCATCACAAAGCAAGAGGCCCGAGAACTCGAAAGGCGAGGCTCACTGAGCCATTTCTCTCTCCGCCCTTCAATTAACCCCACATGTGCTTATCGGCCAGGTTGGCACAATAAGCTAACTACCTCACTTCTCTACAGGGTACCTGGAGTACTCAGTGAAGACTCAGCTTCTGGCTGCCAGACTCCACACCTGCTAGTCCCGAGTCATCTTGGGGATGGTGACTTCCTAGTGATTCATTGTCCACCGTGTGAAGTGTGATCCTCCATGTGCACAGCTTATTTTATTTTTCAGCCAGGGGTCAAGGAGACCTCTGTGCAGATTTCTGGAGTTTTGGTTTTTTTTTTGCCTGTGGAAACCACTCTTTTCTGGAACTCTATTAAAAAATGTCCAGCTACTAGCAATTCCCTGACCTCCTCAACTCTGCCAGGGGCCCTAGATCTCTTTGGGGTCCCTCTCCGAAGGTAGGGCCATCGGGCCCATCGTCTGTTCTCCATCACGCAGGGAGGGACACCTTGTCATGGAAACCCAAAGCATCACGGAGAGCTAGATTCTGGGACCCTGGCATCAGGATACCCTGGGTCCCCAGTTGCAGGAGGATTCTTGAGGTCTCAGGAAAACTGAGACTGGGAAATGGGAATTCCATAGCCTTTTTTAAGCCTCTCTGCAGTGCCCTGGTTGTGGGGTGGGTCCTTGTGAAGAGTCTCCCCACCTTCTTCACAGAATTGACTTGAAGTAAGCTCTGGGCATGGCACTTGACACCTGGGGTAGATGGATGGAACACTCCTCAAGTCCTGGCACGTCTAGGTCATGAGGGGCCAAGTCCACACATGGACTTGGCTTTGTCCCAGAAAGGCTGCTTCCTGGGGAAGGTCACTCAACCAGAAGCCGAGATCACTTCTTCCAGGGCTATTGGCCTCCCCAGTTCTCTTCGAACCTCTGTTATTATCGGTTCCCAGTCTCTCTGGCCTTAACCTGTGCTCTTTGGCTGCCCAGCTTTCTGACCCCATTCACTTGGCAACCCTCATGATCTGTGTCTGGTACCCAAGCCTGATGCTTGGTCCTTTGGGTTGGAGGAAGGAATTGTTCCCTTCCCACTCAAGGTGATGTTTTTGAAGCGGTGATGGCCCCAAATGAAGGTGGCCCCTGCATCCTTTGTCTACTGCCATGCTACCTGGGCGGCACACCAGGGAAAAGCAGCAAGAGGCCCTGGGGACCCAGGACTGGCTATGGTTCATGTGACTGAATTTCTCCACAATCATGGGCCAGACAAGGTGCAGAAGAAGATACCAGGGCCAGGGGGGCCACACAGGTCAGGCTGACCATGACCCTAACTACCTGTTGTGAGAGAGAACCAAGCCAGTTGAACAAAGGACTTTAGGTCTTGACAGTGGCCATTCTGCTCTGTGTGGGCATTTGTTGGGAGCCAGGAGAGCTTGGTAGGACCCTCCTTGGGGCAGGCTGTAGCTTCGATGAAGAGGGAAAGATGGGGCCACAGCCCAGTTGATATATGGACACCACTCATCTACTGCATTCATGATAGGAGGTACCCAACAGCCTCTCCTGACCCCAACCCTGGGTGAACAGCTCTGGGGTCCTGCCATGCTCAGCCAGTCCTACCTGATGCCCAGTTCTCTCCACAGATTCCAGCAGGCCTGGGATTGCCTCACTCTCTGCCTTTTCTGATTTCTGTCTGAAACTGTTTGCTCATGTATGGAATGGGCCTGTGAGGAACTATCTCATGGGGTTAGAGTGTATAAGGTGGACCGCCCATGGGGAATTGTGTGAGTGAATGTGTTAACGTGGCTTTGTAAGTTGAATTTGTGACCAGCTAGTTTGCAATGATGATCTGTGGGGAGGTAGGGACCTTGTTGTTGTCAGGGGCTGTTGGGTTAGTCCCCCTCTGAAGGTCCACAGGTGGGGTCTGACCTGACCCACAATTCCCCCTGGCTCAACCTCTAACCAGCTTGGCCTTTAGTTATGGGAGGGGCTGGGGGACGCTACATCTCAGAAGCACAAACAGATGCATAGATCACAAAAACCTGCGGGTACTTCTGCCCTTGGTACCCCCATCTTAGGGCCAGGGAAAAACTGCTGTCTATCTTTAAAATAAAAGCTGCCCACATCCAGGTCTTTGGGGGCGGTTCAGACACTGGCGTGAACACCATTTCCTCCCCCACCCCTCTCCTCCCCATATCTCCACGCCAACCAGTCTTGGGACGTGGGTGGGGCTGGGAAGGTTGGCTTTTCCTGTGCTCCAGGCAGTACAGAGCTGAGACAGGGAGCGGGAGTTAAACGACTGGTTCTGCTTGGTAAAAATGCCACGTGGCTCAGCAAAGAAAACCAGCCCATCAAATCGGTGGTGTGTGATGAAGGTACCTGGGGGAGCGATGGTGACACCCTTGGTGCCGACAGTCACGTCGGCAACAGAGAAGCCCTGCCGCTTTGCTCCAGCACAGACCACAGCCTTGGGACCCACTGGGGTGGTTTGACTGCCCTGCAGGGTGTCTATGAGCAAGGGAGCTACCTTGGAGCAGGTGGTGGGGAAAGCCAGGTGCCTGTTGCCAGGGCGCCCTCTAGAGGCAGCCTGACTATCGGAATGCTGCCACGCTTGTCTTCTGGGGTGGAAGGGGCATTGGGGACAGAGCTCGGTGCCATCCGGGCCACAGTGAAACAAAGTTTCCTGCTGCTCAGAGTGAGGAAGTTTACTCAAAGATGCTGGGGCCGACGGGTTGGCTTGGCCGGGCAGTATGTCAGTTTATTTAACAGAAGAGGACACTGGGGTGCAGGCAAGCTAAGCAGCTTGTTCAATGTCACCCAGTTTGGTGTTGCTGGAGCCAGGAGTTGGGCATTCTCTGCTCTGATTCAAAGCCAGAGCTCTTTCGGATCCCTGGCGCTACTCACCGCTGTGTTCACTCACATGAGCACGGGAACACACGTGTGTCTCTGCTAGGCTCTGTGTATCTGCAGCAGTTTCATTTCCAGGAGCTTGTGCTTTTGTATTTTCTGAGGCTTGATTTCAGCTCTTAGTTTCTCTCTGGCTGGGCCCCCAGGATTCCCCACCTTTCCTTCCTGGGGACTCAGCTGACCCTGGGAGGTCACTGACTAGGAGGGTCTGCCTGAGATGCAGGAAGGTGTGGGGATGGTGGGGGGTGGTAGGGTGGCGGCACCAGGTCTGTCTGAGAGAACTGGGCATCTGGGGACAAAGTCCCTCTGAGAGCAGAGGACAAGAAACATGGCCTGGACAGAGGCATGGGAATGGGGGTATGAGGCCGAGGGAGTTGGCAGAGGGGCTAGTAGATAAAGCAACCCCTGGGCTTCACCAGTCTCAGGGTATTGGTCTGGGGTTTGGAGCTCTGGGTGGGGTAAGGGGTGTGGAGAGCAAACACCTCTAATCTCTTGCTGAGGTTCTGTGTTCCTCCTTAGCCCCACTCTACTCCTGGGGGTGGCCTGGGACCCCAACCAGCAGAGTGAATGTCAACAAATGATGTGCTCAGCCTGTGTTATGAGCAGAAAGAGAAAGGCTAATTGGCAGAGCAGGGTGTGCCCACCAGAGGCCGATGCTCTCCCAGCTGCACCCCACGCCCAAGGTGGCAGGGATGGGAGCCAACTGAGGGGTGACGTACACAGCTGTCTGTTTGCATTGTGCACACAGACAGGCCATGCCTCACACTGCCAGGCACAGGTGTCTGCCAAGAGCGAGACTCCCATGCCCGCTGGCATTAGTCAATCCACCCACCAGTCCTGACCCCAGCTTCACCTGTGAGCAAGTGAGCCAGACATGGGACACTTAGAATGTGCTGGCAAAATAAAAGCCATGGGGATGACTTAACACAAGCAATAAGCAACAAAAACATATTGTTGATGGGGAGACGCTTACTCTTCCTCAAATCACTCATCTCCGTTCTTAGGTCTGATGTACATATAGGGTCATTACTGACTTCGTGGGACCTAAGCAAAGGTATTCGACTGTGTGGATCATAACAAACTCTGGACAGCCTTGGGAAGAAAGGGAATTCCACAACAGGACTTCATTGTCCTCGTGGATCAAGAGGCAGCTGTGCTAACAGGACAAGGGGAACGCTTCAGGGCTTAAAACCAGGAAGGTGTGCATCCATCAGAGCTGTGTCCTCTCACCAGACATAGTCGATCCATATGCTGAGCAAATCATCAGAGAAGCTGGATTATATGAAGAAGAATTCCACCTCTGGATGGGAGAAGGCTTAGTAACGACCGGTGTTATGCAGATGACACAGACCTTGCTTGCTGACGGTGAGGAGGACTTGAAGCACTTGCTGATGAAGATCAAGGGGTGTAGCCTTCAGTGTGATGACAGCACACGCAATGTCAGGGAGACCCAAATCCTCACAACTGGACCCACAGGTCACACCATGAGCAATGGGAAAGGAGTTTTCATCTTGCTTAGAGCCATAATCACTGCTCATGGAAGCGGTGGTCAAGAGATCGAACGATGCATTGGGCAAATCTGCCGCACACGACCTCTTTAAGGTGTTGAAAAGCAAGGATGTTTGGGCACTGGAGTTCACCTCACTCAAGCCGTGGTGTTTCCAATGGCTTCATGTGCACGTGAACGTTGGGCCTTGAATCAGGAAGACCGAAGAAGAGCCGATGTGACCGCATTTGAATTGTGGTGCTGGCAAAGAATATGGAGAGTGCCATGGGCTGCCTAACGAGTCAACAAGCCTCTCCTGGCCGAAGTACAGCCAGAATACTCCTTAGCGGCAAGGGTGGCCAGACTTGGTCTCATCCACTTTGGACATGTGGTCAGGAGAGACCAGTTCGTGGAGAAGGACATCATGCTTGGGAAGGTAGAGGGTAGCCAGAAAGAGGAAGACCCTCAATGCGATGGATGAACGGCACAGTGTTGCGTTCTGTTTTACTTTAAACAGCAGGATTCCTCCGTCCGCAGGTCAGATGTCGGAGGCTGTGTTCATGTCACCATCGCCTCCAGCTTTCACCCCCTGCTCCGTGCTCGCACGGCTCCTGAGGTTTTGGTGCTGCCACTGGGCTGTGATGCTGGAGGAATCCAGAGCCTTCTCCCCGGAACTTTTCTAAGTCTTTGTTGCAGGTTCCCATCAAGCTACCTGGGCCTGAGAGGTCTCTTGCCACCATGCTATCTGGGATCCCACTGTCCAGAGGGGGAAAGGCTTACAACCTGTGCACAGGGCACATCGGGCCTCTCTTGCTCTGCAGGGTCAAACATTACAGCTCTTCTAGCGTCCAAGCAAGCTGCCCGAAGGCATTCAGCTCTCTCTATGGACCTCAATCTTGAACTTTCTTCATGGTTTGCTTTTTTTTTTTCCGGGTCTAGGAGATTCTTAGCACAGGGACCCCAGATCCTTGGTCCAAAGGACCCACTCCATTCCCGACCTCCCTTCCTAGTGAAGTCTCCCCGGATCCTCTGTGCCGTTGACCTTGATGTAGGTGTACTTCTTACCAAGTCATGGCCCTCCTGCCAGGACTAACAACTGAGGGAGCCCCTCAGTAGACAATAAATCACTTGCATAGAAGCTAATCAACCCCTCAGAGTATAAGTACCACAGTACCAGCTAATCATGTTGTGGGAGTTATGTGATCAAGTATAGAAAGGCCATATATGAGTAATATACTGTACTTCAGGAGGGGAGAGGGGCCTGAGGCCCTGTGTGTGCGTGCATGCACATGTGTGTGTGTGTCCATTTTGGGAAGGGAGGGAACCCCAGTGCAGGGCAGCCCTGGGTGGCAGCATGAGCCAGACAGACCAAATGGAGGAAAGCTGTTCTGTCCCAGGCGACTGCAGCTGCTAGGACACGGAGGGACCTACTGGAGACTTTGCTGTTTAAGCTCCACAGGCACTGGGCACCATCCCCTGCCCTTCCCTTCCTGCACCATAGAGAAGGTTAGGCTTCTGGCTTTCCAAGTACCTAGATGGGGGCCCACCTTCAGAATACTCGTGAGTCACCTGTGGGAGCACACCCACTGGGGTGTTGAGAGAAGAGGGAGGAGACACCTGCATCCTGAGCACTCACTGGGCTCCCCTAGGGTCCACTTCCATTTTCCCCTGGGAGGGAGACAGGGCTGGGTCATTCTTGTGCCCACTTCTCAGATGGAGAAGTAAGGACTCACTTAGGGACCAGGGCATTGCCAAGGTCTCCCCTATGAAGCTTTGCTCAGACCCAAGGCCCTATCTTCCCCACCCTTGGTTGCTTGCTCCCTACTGGGCCCCTCTCCCACAGCCCCCCAGCTTACTCCCTCATATCTAGATGGGCAGACCTGGATAAGACCGCTGGACACTCTGCAGAGGCAGGCTTGGAAGGTCGTGAGGCAGCCCACTAGCCTGCTGGAGCACCTGGTGAATGGAAAGTCAGAGAAGCCTGGTTCAAGGGTCCCCAAGTCCAGTGGTAGATGAGTCAGCACCCCATATAGCAGCCACTATTTAAGCCTGTGGCCCTGTGTGATGGGCATAGGACTCTCTCTGGCTTCTTCCATGTGGTGTGACATCCCCAAACCCACAGAACGTGGCACTGTGGTCTAACCATCCCCATACCCACGCTAATGTTCTGTGCCTAGGTCCACAGCTCCCTGTAGATCCCCCAGGTCCCCCGTCCCTTCCTGTCTCAGGAAAGGAGCTCTGCAGGCAGAGTGGGTCACACACTGGGCTGCTAACCACAAGATCAGCCGTTTGAACTTGTTAGTGGTTCCATGGGAGGAAGATGAAGCTTTCTGCTCCTGAACAGTTTTACAGCCTCAGAAACTCAAGGGGGCTATTGCTGCTGTTAGCTTTGACCCCTCGCTAACACTGCCTGGTCCTGCACAATCCTCACGGGTGTTGTTACATTTGAGCCCACTGCAGAAGCCACGCTGCCAGTCTGTCTGGAGGGTCTTCCTCTTCTTCATCACCCCCCTACTTGACCAAGCACAACGTCCTTTTCCAGGGATCGATCTCTTCTGAGAACATGTCCAACGTACGTGGACCGAAGTCTCCCATCCTCTCTTCTGAGGAACATGCTGCTGTGCTTCTTCCAAGACATATTCGTCTGTTCTTCTGTCAGTTCCCCGGACTCTCCATATTCCTGCCCAAACCCTACAGGTTGATAATTACTGAAATTGGCTCAATGGCTGTGAGTGTCTTTGGTTCCATCCAGGCCCAGGAGCTGAGTGGCATACGGTTAAATGCTGGTTTATTTACCAAAAGATTGGTAGTTCAACCCCACCAGACGCTCTTTGGGAGAAAGAGGTGGCAGTCTGTTTCCATCAAGATTTATTGCCGCGGAAAGGTCTATGCAACGGCTCTACTTTGTCCCATGGGGTGCTGTGGCCTGGACGGGTTGCAACTGCAGTTTATTTCAGGCCCAGGTGCGACGCCTGGTGGCCGCCGGGGAAAGTGAGGGAGGGTCTCCATGGGTCTGAGTACCCAAAAGGCAGTGAGCCTGAGTACTGGGGACCCTGCCCCTCCTCTTCCTCCCTGGCATGGACGGAGGTCCATGGTGGGAGACGCCAAAGCCCTTTCCTTCCTTGGAGCTGCAGAGGCTGCTGGTGAGGCCTTGCCACCTTGGATCCAGGACCAAAGGCCAGGTGAGAATGTGCTCCCAGACACTGCAGCTGGGCACGGGGCTGCCCACTATGGGCTGCAGGGCCTTGTGGGATAGGGTGAACCAGGAGAGGGTGGCCCCCATTACAACCATCTCCACACCAGGGGAGGCCTGTGCCTCTCTGGCCCTAGTCCTGCCCAGGCCCATGGAGTGGGCTGCAGGCTCCTCCTCCACAGGGCAGGACTCCTCAACTGGGGTGGGGTGCCCTGGCCCACACAGACCACAGTCTGAATTTGGACCTTCCCCTACTTCCCTAGCTTTGGGCCCACCACTTTGCCTTTGTGTGGCTGGGGGTGTAGTGTGCTTGGTGGCTGTGACACAAGCCTCAGGGCTGTGGGGAAGAGGCAGCCAGGCTCTTTACACGCAGTAGGTCAGAGGTGAATTGCTGTGAGATACTATTAATCTCCTTTGGGTCAATTTGACCCAATCCGCAAATTGGTGTTAAACGCCTGTTATTGAACTGGCTTGAAATTAGCATATTTAATTATTTAAATCAACACATAAGGTTAATTGCCCAAACGAACACGGAGTTTAATCAGGACGATGGCCCCAGGGACGGGCTGGCTGGGCTTGTGACTTCCCGGGGCAGCTAGCTCCCTGGACTGCTGGGACCCGCAACACTCCCACTGACCCCTATCCCCCGCCTGGCCTTGCCCCACCGAAACGCTCCCCTCTCCTGTCCCTCCTGCAGGCCTGGCTCCCGCTCCGCACCCCACTCTGGACTCTTGGCCCACCCTCTCCCACCACCGTGCCAAAGTCCCACTTCTCAGGCTCAGCCCATGCGGCGCTCCACGTGAAAACAGCCCGCGCCGAGTCCCGCCTGCCGCTAAAGACGCAAACCCATTGGCTATCAGTTTATGCATATGCAAACAAAACAACCCAACGCAGTCCGGAGGGGGCACGGGGAGGAAACAAGTGTCAGGGGGCGTGACCGGAAGCTGCAGGGCGGGCCCGGCGGGGAGGAGGGGCCTATGTCGTGAGTGAGCGGAGTAGCCATCAGGGGACAGCAGGGAGTTGCCAGGTGAGAGCCGCAGGCGGGACCGAGACGGAGGGGGCGGGGCATGGGCTTGGTGCGGCAAGGAAGGGGCGGGACAGGGGACCAGGTCCGGGGAACAGAACTGGGGAGGAGCCGAGGGCAGGGCTCGGGGGCGGAGTCTGGGGAGGCGTGTCCGGAGGCGGAGTGGAGGCGGGGGTGGGATCTGAGGCCCGAGGGCGGAGCTGGGAGAGCAGCGCGGAGGGCAGCGAGCGAGGCACGGGATCCGCGGCGGTTCGGGAGCGGGCCCTGGGGTGTGGCGACCTCAGCGGGCAGGCGCCATCCCGTAGCGAGGGCAGGAGGCAGCCGGCATGAGCGCATTGGACCTGGCCCGGGTGGGCGCGTGCGTGCTGAAGCACGCGGTGACGGGAGAGGTGAGGAGAGACGAGGGGACGCTGCGGGCCTGGGCTCGCCGACTGTGGGGTGGCAGGTCGCGGGGAACGCGGAGCACGGGCTGCGCTGGGCAGGCGCGGGCGTCCATGTTTCAATGGCCGCCGCCCTAGGCCGTGGAGCTGCGGAGCCTGTGGCAGGAGCAGACGTGCGTGGTGGCCGGGCTGCGGCGTTTCGGCTGCATGGTGTGCCGCTGGATCGCCCGGGACCTCAGTAGCCTCAAGGGGCTCCTGGACCAGCATGGCGTGCGCCTGGTGGGCGTGGGGCCCGAGACCCTGGGCCTACAGGAGTTCCTGGATGGTGGCTACTTCTCAGGAGGTGGGCACCCTCATTGCCCTCCACTCCTCAAGCCTCTCCCCAGCTCCCCTGCAGCTCTCCTCCCTGGATTCAGTCCCTGGGCCTGGGTCTCTCCATCTGAAGCCTCAAGGCCCTGCAGCACCATCAAGACCCGACCCAAACTCAAGGGTTAGCTCCCCCTCAGCCCAGCGGTGGTGGTCTGGACCTGCTCATAAGCGAGGCTCTCTATCTGTAGCCGCCACCCCCAATCTCCCAATCCTGATTGAGGAACGATTTCCAACTGAGGACTGGCAGGGCCCAAGGCAACCCTGGCTCATAGCCAGAGCAGCATACCTTAGATAATGGTCACCTGGAGGTGGCCACAGTGGCCTCTTCTCAGGGGGAGGACGGAGGAAGGGAGAGCTGGCACTGGACCACCTCAGGGTCCTTTACCCAACGGGGTGAGTCTTCAGGCCCATGACCCCCACCCCATATGTTGGCGCCCACATCCTCTCCCCAAGGAAGCACCTGCCCAGTGGCAGAGTTGGGGTGAGCCCTTCCCCTACTTTTCCACCTGTCACCTTTGTCCTGCCCTCCTAACTCTCCTCTGTGGCTCAGGGGAGCACCTTGGGGACAGGGCAGTGGAGGTAGGTGAGTGAGGGTGGTGGGTGTGGCCAGGGCAGGCCTGGGGCCACACCTGGGACCTCTGCTTTACAGAACTCTACCTGGATGAGAGCAAGCAGTTCTACAAGGAGCTGGGCTTTAAGCGGTGGGTGTGCTGTGTGTGCGTCAGGGCGGGGCACTCCTTGGGCAGGTGGAGGGGGCTCATCTATCTCTTCCCCGAGTCCCTCTTCTTGGCTGTCCACTCAGGCCTTCCTGGGTCAGCTGGCTCTGGTGGCACTGTCTGCTCTGAGTAGCCCTTCTAGGTCTCTTGGGGATGGGGTGCTTGTTTTGTAGGGGTGTTTCCCACCTCTGCTGACCTCAACCCTCCAGGCCATGGGGCCCGGGACTCAAGGATCTGTGTCCCTTGGCACGGCCACTTTATCTCCATGCCTACAGCGACTGGCAGACCTGGATGGCAGCAGCAGCTGAGCCAGATGCCAGCCCATGTGGCCCTGGCCCAGCCCCTTCTGCACCCTCTGCAGCCTGGAGTTCAGAGCTTGGATGGCCACTCCAGGCTGGGCAGGAGGCCCTTTGCAGGGCTGGTCTGGTCGCTGCTCTGGGGCTCAAACCTCTCTGTGCCCCTGGGGAGGAGGGTGGAGGGGGGCTGGGCCTGATGGTGGGACCTGCCTCACATCCTGCGGGGTGGGGCCACCCTGGGGAAGAGCCTGGAAGAGCTGTCTCCACAGTTACAACAGCCTGAGCATCCTGCCTGCTGCCGTGGGGAAGCCGGTGCGGGATGTAGCCGCCAAGGTTGGTGACAGCTTAGGGTGAGAGGGATGTGGGGTGGTGTAACATAGCTGCCCCTGCCCCTGTCCCACTCCTCTCCCGTCCCCTCCCCTCAAGAGCTGCTAGACTCCCTCCCTCCCTCCCATTCAGGCCAAGGCCGCCAACATCCATGGAAACCTGTCTGGGGACCTGCTACAAAGCGGAGGGCTGCTGGTGGTCAGCAAAGGTGGGTGGGAGAAGGGGAGGGGATAAGGCCTGGCCGTGGGATGTGCAGAGCTGCCCACGTAGCTGGGACTCTCCACCCAAATGTGGGGACTAGACCTTGGCCCTCCCTCTGCAGTGACTGAGATTGGTGGGGGCGGTACCTCCTCAGGGGGCTCACTCATGCAGTGGGGTGCCAAGAGGCTGGGTGTTGGGGCAGGAAGTTGCACCCACAAGCTGAGGTGGTGTCCCAGGAGCTTCTGTCCCCAAGCAGGCTGGCCCTCCCCCCCTCTTCTACCTCCTGGCCCACCCTGCCTCCCTGCTGCCCCCAGGTGGTGAGAAGGTGCTGCTGCACTTTGTCCAGAATTCCCCGGGGGACTATGTTCCCCAGGAGAATGTCCTTGGCGCCCTGGGCATCTCTGCGGAGGGTCTTGCCAGCGAGCCACCACAGGTGAGCTGGGTCTGGGGAGTGGTGCCGTACATGATGTCACTATTACTCTACCTGTACCTTCCACCCAAAGAGGGGGAGCAGGTAAGAGGATTAAGGAGACAAGAAGGAGGAGGGGACAACTCAAAGGCCCCTCCCCAGAGGGTGGGAACTGCAGGAGTGCTGAGGGGGGCCTCAGGTTGGGTCTCAGGTGGAGGGGTGACCCTGATTTTAGCAGGCTTTCCTCCTGACCTCAGACAGGGGAGAAGCCGGGGGTGGGGGGTGGAGATGGGGTGGGGCTGCCAGTGCCCCTGACATGTGATCGGTCTGACCAGTGTTTGATGCTCCCACAGTGTGATGAGGAGGTATGTGGGAGGTGAAGGGCTCCTAGGACCTGGAAATGCTGCGCATTGGATGCGAAGGATTGTTCTAGAATCGCTGAGCTGGAACGATGGACTTTGTGATAGCAACACGGGTAACGTGGGCCATTAAAGCTTTGGTTTCTGATCAGAGAGCTTATTCATTGGCCCCCAGCCTGAGTCCCAGTGTCCGTCTCTCCTCCCCGCTCGCGCCTTCCTGCTTGGTGGTTTCCTCCGGGCGGGTTGCAGACATCATGGGGCTGAGGGGTCACCCGCCTGCTGAGGAAGTTCCTGCCCCCTGGAGGATGTGTCCATATTCTCTGGAGACAGAGGGCCGAGGGCACATGGAGCCTGCGGGGACTGTGGCCTCACTGCCCTGTCACTTCCTTCCCAGGTGCTCACATCCCAGGTGTGCCTCATGACTCAAGGCTGCCAGGGGGAGGCCGAGGGCTATGAGGCCTGGAGAGAGGATAGAACTTAAGAAGCCCCCCTAGACCCCCACCTATAGCCTCAAGGGGTCAGTGGTCTGGTGTGGTGGGAGCTGTGCCCCTGGTTTTGGGGAAAGGGCTGGTCAGCGGACGATCTCCTTGGATGTAAGAATCACGGGAAACCTCTGGGGCTGGGGCTGACCTGGTCTCACTGGGTACATCCAATGTCCCTGACACCTCCCTTTGGAGTTCCGACAGGGATCTCAGACCTACTTGGCCCCAGCAGACCCTCTGGCCCATCAGCCCCCCCCCCCCTTCTAGCCCCCCTAGCATCCCTTCACTGCACTTGTCTGGAGGTGGGATGTGGGGTAGGATGATTGCAGCTACCTTCTCACTGGCTCCTTGAGTCTACCCCACCCCTCTGGCCATGTACACGTTCACAAGCATGTGGGACAACTGCAAAGACCAGGGCTTGGGGCAGGTGCAGCTTAGTCCTTAGCCCATCTGGACTCAAGCATATGGGCAATTGTGAAGCTGGTGCAGGGTGGGACAGTGATTGGTTCTGTTGTGCCTAGGGTCACCATGGGTCGGAACCTGCTCAATGGCACCGAACCAGCTGGTCATTTACAAAACACAGCAGGCCAGGCAACCCCATTCTGTGCTTTAAGCCCCCACGAGCACCCATTTACACAAAGCCAGACTCTGACTGTGGCCCTGGGACCTGAGGACCCTGGCCCCTCCCCAGCCTTAGCTCCTTCCTGCAATCTCCCCATCTGGACGCATGGTCCATGAGCATCTTGTTCATTGCACTCCTGCAGGGGGCGGGGGGCCACTTTTGAGCTATGCCAGCAACCCCTTCCTTTACCCTGCTCCCCCATGGTGCACCTGGAACACCCTGAGCGTCCACCCAGCCTCCCCCAGTGCAGGGGGCTTTCCAGAAACCTCTTAGAAAAAAGGGCAGGCACACGGGGCTTCTTTGAAGCATTTACTCAGCTCGTCGGAAGCTCTGGAAACCACGCTCTGGACAAAGCGGTGCAGGAGGCTCAGTCTGTGCAGGCGCTGACGGTGTGGCCCGCGGTGCTGGGGCGGGGATCCCCTGGCCTCGGTCACCAGCCTCCCTAGCCCTGGCGTCAGTGGCGCTGTGCTTAGGCCCTGTGCCCGGAGGGCAGGGCTGTGGGCCAGGCCGGGGCGCTCTGCTCCTGCCAGGTCCTCGCTGGCCCTCACTTCCTGCTCCTCCAACCTCTTGGCAGCGGGTGGGCGTGCGGCGGCTCGGCCTTGGCTACCAGATGCGGCATCGCTGTTTTGGGTGCATCGGGGTGCCCTGCTCGCAGTGGAAGGCCTCCGCAAAGGCGGCCAGGTTCTGCAGGGAGCCCAGCACCCTGTGGGAGATGGGGCCTCCTGAGACCTGCAGCACTGGGCTGGGGGCCCTGGAATGGGTCAGGCCGAGGCGGGGACCCTTACCTGTACTTCAGGGGACTGTGGACGTCAGTTTTGATGGACTGGACGGCAAACTCGGGCCTATAGGCCCCACACCACACCTGTGGGAGCAGGAGGGGCACACAGGGTGAAGGGCATGGCCCCAGGAGTGGGGGGCATTGGGAATACCTAGAGAAACTCAGTGTCGTCCTCTCACTCACAGCGACACTATGTGTCAGGGTAGAACTGCCCTTGTGGGTTTCTGAGACTGGCTCTTTACGGCGTATAGAAAACCTCGTCTGTCTCCCACGGACAGGCTGGTGGTTTTGAACTGCTGGCTTTGTGGGTGGCCACCCAAGACAAAACCCACTATACTACCAGTTCCTCCTCATCTACAGCGGACTCCTCCCCTGCGCCCCCACCCGTCCATACCTGCCCACCCCCTCCAGGAAGCACTCCAGGTTTCTCAACTGGTCTGGCCAGGCCCTGGCTGTCAATTGGCATCCCCCAGTGGTGCCCCATCTTGGGCCCTCCCTGCCACAAAGCTGTGGGAGCAGCGCCCCCCAGCCTGCATGGAGGCTACTATGGAATGGAGCACTTACAGGGCAGGAGAGCAGGCAGGGCGCCTACCTGGGCATAGTTGATGAAAAACAGCTGCTTGTGCGTCATGTCCAAGCCTGGTAGCTGGAGGTCGCTGCCTCCCTCCATCAGCCACTTCAGGTAAGCCTGCAGGCACCGGGTGGGCACTGGGCACAGCTCTCAGAGGGCCCAGCCTTCCCTGCCTCCCAGATACCCTGCTGCCCACTCTGCTACCCTCCCACGTGGGACTGGGTTTGGTGTTCAGGGTCTCTCTGGAACCTTGGGGACCACACTCTTAAAGCGCTTGGGATCATTGGGGAGTGCTGCTTGGCACCTTGGTGCAGCTTGGCACCTTGTGGGCCATCTTGCCAGGGCTCCTGTCATTGCAGTGTGGGTACAGGGGTGTTGTGGAGAATACTGTCA
The DNA here is from genome assembly GCF_050624435.1 of Tenrec ecaudatus. NCBI lineage: Eukaryota > Metazoa > Chordata > Mammalia > Afrosoricida > Tenrecidae > Tenrec > Tenrec ecaudatus. The sequence continues at coordinate 26,316,908 of NC_134530.1, forward strand.
CTGTCTGAGACCTTGGTGAAGCACCATGTAAGACTCAGGCAGAGATCACCCTTGTCCTGTCCACCAGCCAGCACGTGGTACCTCCTGGGCATAGACGAAGTTCCCAGAACACACCTTGGCTTAACTTGGGGTAGTTCTTGCCAAATTCAAGGCCTCCTGTCCTGGCTGAGCCTGCTTGCCCTCCGTCACCCTCCTCCAGAGGACACTCACCTTATAGGCCTGCCGTACCCCTCCATTGTCAGCAATGTTCTCCCCGAGTGTGCTGAACCCGTTCACCTGCACACAGAGGGAGTGTGTGCGTGGTGGGGTGTCATCCAGAATCCCAGGCCCCTTCTGTCATGCAGCCACGGTTGGGGGGTGACCCTCAGGGTAGCCAGGGCTGGGAGCAGACCCAAATGGTCCCGGTAGTACACTCACGTTCTGATCACCAGCCATGTCCCAGCTGTAGTTACCGTACTGGTAGACCATGCATTCCGACTGGTCTCGGAAGTGCTGGGCTGAGAAGTTGCTCCACCAATCCAGCATGTTGCCGTCTTTGTCAAAATTCCGGCCTGGCGGGGGCAGAGGCAGCTGCCATGCACTCCCTGCCCTCACTGTGTGCCCAGCCTGCATCTGTGGATGCACCCTGAAGCCCTCCTCCCAGCTAACCCTACTAGAGCTCCTGGCTCAGAGAACAAACAGGTAGGACAGTTGTGTGTCAGGGACCGCTCAGTTCCTTGGGAGGGAGGGAGGGCTGCGGTCCCATCCATGCCAGCTCCTGAGATTAGGACCACGGTCGCCAGGCCTGGGGGCCCAGAGGCAGGGTACTTTGTGCACCTGCCCTGTGATGTCAAAACACTCAAGGCCCCAGAGGAGGGGCGTGTGTAGGCCTTGGGAGAGCCCCATGAGAATGCCAGCATCCCCGGATGAGGGGTGCGGGCTGCCTGGGAGATGACACTAAGCCAGGCTTCATGTCAGGCCAGGGACCAGGAGTGCCACAGGCCCATGGTCAGAGTCACTGTCATGTTCCAGCCTCTGCAGGGGGAAGGACCAACTAGATGGTGCCTGATCACAGGGTAGGTATTTGCTTCACCCAGTGCCCAGCCTGGCATCTTAACAGCTCTATTACTTAACCTCCCCACAACTGGACAAGCCCTTTAATACCCCGGGCCACCAAGAAAGCCCTTCCTGGGGAATAGATGAGACTTAGGGGTAAAGTTTGATCCTGGCCCCTGCAGCTCCCTTACCATTGTCGTCAAAGCCATGGGTGATTTCATGCCCGATCACCATGCCGATGCCCCCAAAGTTTAAAGCTTGTGGCTGCTCCTTGCTGAAGAAGGGGGGCTGGAGGATCCCGGCAGGGAACACTGGCCCGGGGGACAAAGAATCAGCTGTGAGCTGGCATCCTGTATGGGTGCCAGGTGCTGGGCAGACACAGCTCAGAACTCAAACTCCCTGCCAGGGGGAGTCCATTCTAACTCAGAGTGACCCGCGAGGACAGACTCAAACTGCCCTGGGCGGGGCGGGGGGGTGTCTCTGAGACTGTAACTCTTTACAAGAGCCGACTCACTCACTCACTCACTCACTCACTCACTCACTCACTCACTCACTCACTCACTCACTGTCATCAAGTCAGTGCTGACTCATAGCAACCCTCTAGGAGAGGGTAGCCCTGCCCGGAGGAGTTTCTGACGCTGTAGTTCTTTATGGGAGTAGAAAGCCCCATCTTTCTCCTGAGGAGTGGCTGGTGGCTTCAAACTGCCTATCTTGTGGGTTAGGACCCACTCTACCACGAGGCTTCCCAGACACACATCTCAGGGTCCTTAATTTAATCTGGCAATGCTGAGAAATAGGAATGATCGCTCCTCCCCATTTTATGGTTGGGAAAACGGAGGCTCGGCGCCCAAGGTGTTGGGTCCAGGACTCAGGTCCACATTTTTCTAGGGTGCAGCCCTAGGGGAGAGGGGCTTAGCTGTTCCCCCTTCCCAGGGGCCCAGGAGGAAGGGGGTGGGGGCAGGAGCGGGGCACATACCGATCTGGTTTCTGTTTGGGGAGTAGAATGCGTTGACCACCGCTGCTCCGATGATCCAGCTGTGATGGATATGTCAGTCCCTCACACCTGGACTCCCAGACCCCTCCTCAGGGCCCTCTCTGCCCTGGCTGACCAGAGCCACCTTTAGGGCCCAAGTCCCCGGCACTGTGCCATGGGGCAGCCCTAGCAGGGTCTCTGGTTAGTTGAGGGTCCAGGCTGCCGCCAAGGCTGGCCTGGCTCCTGCTCACTGTGGCCCTGGTGTCTCCCCAGTGGGCTTGCCCCTCCGGGCTGTCTCAGTTCCTGCACACCCCACCCCTGCCCCAACCCACAGTGACCCACCGTGTCCCTACTCACAGGTTGGGATCCACCTTCTCCCTCAGCTTCCTGAGGCTCCTCTGGGAGCTGAGCTTCAGGTTCTGCAGGCTGTTCTCAAAGTACAGGTCCTCAGAGAAGTTGAGCTGTGAGAGATGGGCCGTCACACCCAGGCCTGGGGGCAGGGGGCAGGGGGCAGGGCCACCCGTGTGAGCAAGCTCTTAGTCTTGCTGGGTCTCCGTGTCCCTCTTTGAGGATGGGCAGTAATGCTGGCCCACCCAGGGGTGAGTTTGCAGCTGGGAGGTTCAGTGGGCGCCTGGTCTCCCACCCCCTGGCTGAGGGCCTGAGGTCCAATGGGGAGGGTGGCCCCGGGCGCACGTGCGAGTACTCCTGGTCTAGTTGCTGGTCTTTCTCCTCCAGGATGTAGTCAGGGTAGCCAATCTGCTCTCGGATGCTCATGGCCTGGGAATGAGAGGGGCCGTCTGTGCCCGCCCAGCCCGGGAACCTGAGGCCCTCAGACAGGCAGAGTGGGGTGTGCCCTGCCATTCCCTGACCCCGCAACATGCTGCTTTGGGGAAGGAGCCCCTTTAGAGCCTGGATCACACCTCAAAGGACATGGAGAAGCTAACCTGGAGGAAGTATGGACAGGCCTGACCCAAGTGTGACCTTGAATGTGTCCCTCCTGGCCAAGGGGATAGGGAGAGGCGAGGGGCTGGGAGGAGGGATCAGGTTGCCAATTAGCACCTTGTCCCAGGAACCCCCTAGGGGTCTTGGCCCTCTTTACAGGGAGCCCCGCTTTCTGAGGCCATGGGGTCATCACCCCTTCTTGGGCACTGGCCGAGGCTTGGCTTCCGTCCTGCTTCTGCCCCTGCCACCCCACCTCCCCCAGCCCGAGTTTCCTCATCTTGCAAGTGGTGTGAGGACATCGGCCTGGGCTCTCAGTCTGCAGGGAGGGGGCTCTGGGGCTCTGGCTGGGGTGGCCTAGCATCTTGGGCTGGGCCCCCACTCTCCACCCTCACCTTCTCCTGGGCTTTTCTCTTGGACCCCTCATCCATCCAGCTCAGCTCGTCCAGGGTCTCCACAAACACAGCCCGCACCTTGTTGATGAGGTTTTTCACCTGGGGGCACACACGGCCCTCATTCTCTGGACGTGTCTGGGGGCAGTGACCAGCACTACCTGCCCCGCCAGCCTGGGTTGCCCGGCAGTGAGAGGCAGAGGCTGATGGCCCCGGCAATGGCCCTCGCTGCTCTGCCGCACCTGCTAGGACCCTCGTAGGTGGGCGCGGGTCAGGGCCACCCCTAACTCACAACCGTAGTCTTCCCTAGGCTGGTGGCCTGAGGCAGTGGGAAGCAGGAGGCACGGTGCTGGGGGGTTCCTGGACACTCCGACGCCCACAAGTCTCGCTAGGTCCCTGGGCCCTCCCTCCTCAGCTGCCCGTCCCGCAGGGAAAGCAGGATGCACAGCCTGCTGCTCCGTGGCTAAGCCGGGAGCAGGGAGACTCACTGTGGGGGAGAGGTGGCCTGTCCCCGGGTCCCTGTGGGGCGCTGTTCTGCATGAGAGGCCTTGAGGGGCTGTGGGCAGGGGGTTCCGAGCACACCAGAAGGCAGCACCACCCACCATCTTCTTGCTGTCGCTGGGGAAGGCCTCCCTGACGTAGAGAGAGCCCACGGCGCTCTCCATGTTGCTGTTGACGTAGCCGACACACTCCCGCCAGCGCACCTCCTCCACGGTTGTGCCGTATAGCGCCTGCGCACAGGGCCTGCTCGTTCACTCATCCCCCACTCTCACCAGCCCCTGCCAACACCCCTACGTCTTGGGTGGGACCCTGGGGTTATCAAGTGCGAAGGCAGCCCTGGCCCTTGGCCTCAGGGTACCCAGAGCCAATGCAGGATGCAGGTGAACCCAAAGACCCGTCATCTTTGAATGCTGGGTATGGGCAGCATGGGGTCTGGACTGAGAGCAGAGGCCTGCGGGACCAGGCCGCGAGTTGGGCCTTCACCCTGGGGACCTTGCTCAGGCCCAAGAGCTTCCCCTTCTGCCCTGTCTGTGCCACTGTGACCTGGGGGTCTGGTGGAGACTCAGCCCCACCCCCTGCCACAGCCCCTCAAGCACAGAGGCAAGCCCTGGGCCCACATCTAGCTTAGCCACCAGTTATCAGCTCTCTGGGCCCCAGGGACCCCGCCTCTGACAAGGTGGGACATAGCCCTGTCAGTGTGTACCCCAGGGGCACAGGGCTCAGGACAGAAACAGGTTCCATGTTCTAAATCTCGAGCAGGCTTTGAGGGCCATGCCCAGCATCCTCCTCACTATCTCCAGGATGCCAGCATGCCCCTTTCGCTCCTCAGGGTTCCCGACACAACACCTACTAGGGCTGTCACATCCAGCATGCTGGAAGTGGGGGTTCTGACTGACCCACCTCTGTGAAGAACCTGAGGGCCCCCGCTTTGTCCCTCATCCAACCCATAGGCTTCCTTCCCATCTCCAGCGTCCTGGTGCAAGCCCTCATCTCGGGAGTGGGCATATTTGCCTCGCGTGGCTCTCCCAGGTTATTGCCCATCCACACGGGCAGGAAACAGCAATGTCTCCCACTCTTCAACTTCCTTAGCTGCATATACACTACGCTGTCCTCCAGGCCCCTCCCAGTCTGGCCCATAGCACCTGCCTCTGCCTCCCTCCCTGACCTCCTCTCACCCCTTGGGTCTAGCATCCCAGCATCCTCTGGCCCTACCTCAGAGCCCTGTGCCAGCTATTTCCAGTCCTTGGAAGCCTCTCCTAGGGTTCTTCTCTGGGTGCCTCTTGCCTCGAAGGTCTCCAGGGTCCCCTCTGCTCCCACACAATATCCTTTTTGATGGAACAAAGCTCTGCCTTGCTGGGTGTGTACTGTCTATGCCAAGAGGAGGGTACCTCTTTCTGCCTTGTTTGTAGCTCTAACCCTGATATCCGACTCGGTGCTTAGCTTCTAGCAGATGTTCAGGATCACCCAATGAGTGAATAACGAATGAATGAATGAATGAATGAATGATGGACCAGACTCTGGGCCGGGGTTTCCTCTGCGAGTCTTGCTTACCTTTCGGTAATTCATCCGTGTGTCTTTAAATCGCTGGCTCAGGGTGCCAATGCGGTCCAGGACCAGGCGCCAGATCAAGTAGTTCTGCATGGTCCTGGGGACAGAAAGCAGAGAGCAAGGGACCAAACAGGTGAGGGGTATTTGCCCAGGCCGGGGAAATAGTTGTGGGGCTTGTGGTCAGGAGAGTCACCCCAAGGAGGAGTTTCAGGGAGTCAGAGATGCCCAAGACAACCTCTACATCAACCCATCTGCACTCCCCCCCTGCCCCCACTTGCTCGAGATGCCTCAAAGGAATGGTCTCCCATCTCTACTGTAAAGCTCCACCGGCTATTAAACTATCACCTCCTGTTGGCTTTCATGCCTCAGCGTAAATGCTTGAGGGGCTCGCTCCAGACAGCGGGGCTGTTGTGGGGGAAAGGGAGAGAGCTGGAGGCATGGATGCTGAGCCCCCCTGGGGCCTTCCCTGGGTCTCACCTGGCTGAGTAGGCATCTATGATGCCCTCAAGATTCTTGAGGTAGGGGATGCCATAGACGACCACTTCTTCTTCTGGCAGCAGCTTGATTCCGACAGAGGCTAGCACAGTTTGTATGAAGAGAGTCCAGTTAAATCCCTGGGGAAGGAGGGCAGGGGAAGAAAGAGGGAGCAATAGAGAGGTAGCCACAGTTCCTGGGCATTCAAGAAACTTAGTCCCAAGCCGAGGCCGATCCAGAAATCAGAGAAAAGGCACAGATCATTAGGATCAGGAAAAGATGGGTGACATCACTACAGAGCCTACAGACTGTGGAAAAAGACAATGAGATTATTTAAAAAAAAAAACAAACAAACTTGGAAATTTAAGTGCAACAGAAACTTTTTTGGAAAAACACCATGTCGCCACACTGATGAAAGAATAATTAGAACATACTAATAATCTTATATGCTAAATAAATAAAATATTTCATTTAATATATTCCCATCAAGAAGTTTCCAGACCCATTCGACTTTACCAGCAGAATCTACCTCACATATAAGGGCTGGGGTGTGGGAGAGACCATCAACCTTACTCAGACTCTCCAGAGAACAGAGTTTTCAAATGATTTTATGAGGCTAAAAATAACCTCAATACCAAGGTAAGAATGTTACTAAAACAGAGTGGAGACTCAAAGTCCATCGGTAGGCCACTGGACACCCCCTCACTGAAGGGTTGTGGGGAGGAGATGAGCCAGTCAGGGTGCACGGTAGCAACCATGAAACATATAACTTTCCTCTAGTTCTTAAATGCTTCCTCCCCCCACTATCATGATCCCAATTCTACCTTACAAATCTAGCTAGACCAGAGGATGTACATTGGTACAGATTGCAACTGGAAACGCAGGGAATCCAGGACAGAGGACTCCTTCAGGACCAGTGCTGAGAGTGGCGATGCCTGGAGAGTGGAGGGAATGTGGGGTAGAAAGGGGGAACCTATTATAAGAATCTACGTATGGCCTCCTCCCTGAGGGATGGACAACAGAGAAGAGGGCAGGGAGAGACATCGGACAGTGTAACATATGACAAAATAATAATTTATGAATTATGAAGGGTTCATGAGGGAGGGAGGGGGAAAATGAGCAGCAGATATTAAGGGCTCAAGTAGAAGGCAAATGTTTTGAGAATGATGATGGCAACAAATGTACATATGTTCTTGATACAATGGATGCACGTATGGATTGTGATAAGAATTGTACCAGCCCCCAGTAAAATGATTTTAAAAAAAAAGAATGTTAACAAAAAACCAAACCCACAGCCATTGGGTCGACTTTGACTCATAGTTTGACTCTATTGGATTTTCAAGACTGGAAACTTTTGGGGAGCAGATAGCCTCATCTTTCTCCAGAGGAGCACTTGTTGGATTTGAACCACCAACCTGTGGCTAGCAGTCCAACAGTTACCCACCCCCACCCCCAGGGCTCCTTAAGAATAGTACAATAAAATAACATAGCACGGTAGCCTCATTTATGATGATAGACAATGTCCAAACAAAATATTAGCAAATAGAATTCAGCCATACACAGATAGAAAGGATAATACATTATAATGAAACTAGATTTAGACCAAGAACAAATGTTCGATTTCAATTATATTGATTTGAAAATTAATATGATTCCCTATTAGAATAAAGGAGAACAACCACATGGTATCTGCATAGACACAGACAAGACAGTTGGTAAAACTGGAAATTTACTTATGATGCAAACTCTTGGCAGCCTGGAAACAGGAGGGGCTGAAAGGAATTTCCAAAACCACCCCACCCAGCCAAAACCTCTGGGGAAAGATCAGATTTCGTGATGAGATGTCACCTGCTCTTCCTCAGAGATCAGGAAAGTGACAAATGCCTACCACGCCTCCCCCACTCAATGGAAAGTCCTACGCAATAAGAGAAGACCAGCAAATAAAGGCGACTAGGCTGGCAGAGTGCACAAAGACAATCTGAAAGGGTCTGTAGACGCATTACAGAGAATTAAGAAGGGAATTTGGTAAGATTGCTGGATATGAGGTCAGTAATTCTATAGATTAGCAACAAATGAGCCAAATGACAAAATGATACATTTATAAAATGTATGGATAAAAGCACCCCTAGGGACATATCTAATGTTATATATTCAATGTTGCACCCACCCCACCCCCACCCCCACTGGAAAAAAATGTGCGGGAGGTCCTGATCTTTCTGCCTGTGGATGTCATTCTGCTGGGAAAGAAGATTTTCTTGGTCATGTTAATGGAGCTCTATCGACACATGTTGAACCTTAAACCTCATCATGCCCGTGTTAAAAAAGAGCAGATTAGATCCAGAGACGTGAGAACCTAGTGCATGGGCAAGGTGGATGCTAGATGATGATCGTCAAGATCCAAGGAACACCGAGGCTGTTGACAAGGAAGGAGCTGATGTGGAGGAGACCCCGATTTTGACTTTTAATCTCCAGACGGTGCAAAAAAATTGTTTTTCCCTAAGCAACCCAGTTGTGGTGTTTGTGTTACAGCAACACAAGGAAACATAGACAGACGTGTAAGGCTTCGACATGGGACATGCGTCACATCTTGAGATAGGGAACCATACAGAAATGACAGGCAGCCTGACTAAATGAAAACACAGAAGCCAGTGGCTCTCAACCTTCCTCACGCCGCGACCCTTTCATACAGTTCCTTATGTCTGGTGACCCCCCAACATAACAGTATGCTCATTGCTACTTCATCACTGTCATTTGCTACTGTTATGAATTGGGCGACCCCTGTGAAAGGGGTCGTTCAACCTCCAAAGGGGTCACGACCCATAGGTTGAGAACTGCTGATCAATAGGCTTCAGGAGTTGGAAGACTCCACGTTACTGGAAAGATGTCCCATCTTCCCCAAATTGATTCATCGATTCAAAGGAACCCCTTTGCAGATCCCCATGGGGTTGTTTTGTCATTGTTGATGTTTGGTTGGTTGGCTTTAAGTTCTACGGGAGCATGCAAGTGACCAAGAATAAGCAAAACCATCAAAGAATAAAGTTGTCAGACTTACTCTTTTGGAGATCAAAGATTTATTATGAAGTGGCAGTAATGAAGTCACTGTGTGATTGGTATAAAGGTAGACAAAGCCCAATGGAGTTAAAGAAAGCGCGCGCGCACACACACACACACACACACACACACACACACACAATGTCTAAGAAAGAGGTCCTGGCAGAGCAGTGAGCGGAGGGGCATCTTTTCAACAAGTGGCGCTGAGCCAACTGGATGCCCACGAGGAACAAATGGAGGGTTTCTCATCTCCCGGCACATCAATCAATTCTAGGTGGATTATAAGTCTAAACCATCTTGGGAGTGGGCAAAGATTTCTTAAATAGAACCCAAAGAAGTCTAACGGTAAAGGAAAGGTTGGTAAGTCTGCTAAATTGATTGATTGGAGTACTTTTAAAGCCCCCTTTGAAAGTGTTTAGAACCATTAGGAAAGGCAAAAGGCACATCTGCATGTGGGAGTGGCTAGCTGTCCCACAGACACTGACTGAGGGATGGCGTCTAACACGCGTAAAGACCTCTAAGAACAGCCCCGCCGCCCTTCCAGCGTCCCTTGTACCGTGGTGGCTTGTATCTAGCTAAGACGCTGGAGGCTCTGTCACTGGTATGTCCAATACCAGCAGGATCATCCATGGGGGACAGGTTCCAGCAGAGCTTCAGAATAAGACAAAGTAGGATTAAAGGCCTGTCACAACAGAACGTTGCCCGACTCACTTTGGACACACTAGAGGAAGACATCGTGTTTGATGAAGTCAAGGGGCCCACCAGGGGACAATGGCTTTGACCGGGCAGGTGATTGGACGTCACAGGACCAGGCTGGGTTTTGTTCTGTTGTCCATAAACTGGTGGACCCAGAGGTCCATTAACCATAGTAGGAGAGGGACCTGGGTCATATGTCCTTAGACTTGATTACATGGAGCCTCGGTGGTGCCGTGGTTAAAGGGTCTGACTGCTCACCGAAGAGTTGGCAGTGTGAACCCACTAGCTACTACTCACGAGAAAGATGAGGCAGTCTGCTTCCATAAAGATTTCAGCCCAGGAACCCCTCTGGGGCAGTCCCACTCTGTCCTGTAGGGCTGCTATGAATTGGAAAACACTGGATACCAGTGGGTCTGGGGAGAATTAAATACTATTCAGCAATTAAAATGAAGGTGCATTGCTGGATGCCATGTCGTGGCATAAGCACCATATGAAGGTGCATTGCCGATCGCCAGGTCGTGGTTGACTCTAGGGTACACAATGGAGAGCAAAGGGGGGGCAGGTGCAAAGGAGCAGAGCCGTCTGCTTCCAAGGGCACCATCAGGTATGAGACGTCAGGGTCATGGTCACCTGGAGGAGGAGGGCAGGTGGGCTCCTGGGATGCTGGCAATGATCGTGTCTTGGCCTTAGTAATCGTCTTGTGGACTTTCTCACAGCGAGGCAGTCTTAAGCGTTATAGAATCATTAGACGCCAAACCCCGGGGACTTGCTGAGTATTGCTCCCCTGCCATTCCCATGGCAACCTCAGGCGACTTCACTTCCCATATCTAATTCTTCCAAATAAACATAGAAGCCACCCCCACCCCCTGCCCCAGACATACACCTACATGCCTTCTGCAGCCACCTGGACCCAAGCCATTGCCATCTCCTGCCTGGGCTGTGACTTGGCCTCCCACTTGGTTGCCAGCTGCTTGCTTTTCTCCCCTTTGGCCCATCTCCAACTCAGCTGCCACAGGGGTCCTCTAAGTACCTTCAGATTATGTCACTCTGTGCCTGACCCCCCTCTCTCAGAGTCTACACTGACTAAACAAAAAGAACTCACGGCCACTGAGTGGCTGCCGATGCCCAGTGATGCTTTGGGACAAGGTAGACAACTGTCCCTGTGAGTTTCCTAGACTGTTAACTCTTTATGGGCATAGAAAGCCCCGTCTTTCTCCCTCTGAGTGGCTGATGGGCTCAAAGCTGAGGCCACCCCTGTAGCTGTCCCACCCAAGCCACCTGGGCCTCTGTGTGGTCTTTGAAGTTACTCAAGAGTCTGTGTGGGCTCTGTGCCTCCGTGTGGTCTTTGAACTTACCCAAGAGTCTTTGTACTTGTTTCAGACAGCAGCAGAGCCAAGAACTCCTCCAAGTCTCCACTCACATATCACCTCCTTTTCTGGGTACTCTCTTTCTACCCCCTCCTTCTGGGCTCACATATCCACTCTCTAGCCCCTTCCCACTGTCCTTTGTTATGCTGGCTCCTTGAGGCAGGAGCTGGGTGAGTTTTGATGGAGTGCAAGGCTGGCTCTCTGACTGGGGCCCCGCCCCTGCTCATGCCCTCCTCTCTCTGACTAGGTTTCATTCCCCATTCTCTGATTGGATCTTGTCCCTGTCTATCACCATCTTGGGTGGAGCCTGTGACTGGGCGAGCTAGGGATCCCTCTGAGCCTCAGCTTCCTGCTCAGGAAAATGGGGTTAGCTTTAGCAAGACCTCATGTGTGGGGTGATGTATGGCCTGGGACAGGCACAGTTCACACCCAGTGCCCTGGTGTCATTGGTAATTGTACTGTTCCACTCTTCAAAGGTCCCGTTAAGGTCCCCTGGTCAGTGGAGGGTGGGCATGTTACTGAGGCCGAGTGAGAGATTTGGGGTCAGTCCCGGTGGACTGGGGCCCCGAGGAAGCACTCCTCCTCCTTTCTCCCCCGTGAGACAGGGAGGCGCGCAGCTGTGCCCTGTGCACCTTCTCCAGGAAGCCTCACCTTCAGACTGAACCTGCTCTGCAGCTCCTGGAGGTCCATCCGGTGGTACAGCGCGGTGACGTCATGTCTCTCCTCCTGGGGCGCTGTGGCCTGCACAAGGCGGACATGAGGGCATACGGGGGCACCAGGGCCCAGGCCCTAGCCCCCACTCCGCTACCCCCCAGCCTCACATTTGCCAGCTGTGTCTCCAAGTCAAGCACCAGCGCCATGTCCCTGTGCACCAGCTCATCATCCTGGGTGAGGTTCATGTCTGCCCGCAGCAGCGAGGCCACTGAGATCATGAACTGCAGGTAAGCCTCTCGCACCTGGGCCAGAGGGGCGTAGGTAGCTCAGGGCTGTCAGCCTGAGAGGAGGGAGGGGCAGACAGACCTGCCTCCCAGGGCCTACTCCCTCTTCCCCCAGCTCAGTCAGCCTGTCATTCACCTACCCCCGGAAAAGCTCCCCTCAGGGGCTCCGGGGTTGGACCAGCTGTGATTCTGGGTCCTGAGGCTTGGCACTTGAAGGCTGCACCCCGGCAATTCTATACCCTGGCCAAGTCCAGCCCTACCCTTCCTGCTACATGGCCTCAAGCCCCTCCAACATATAGTGGTGCGGCCTCTTGTGGGCTCTCAATGAAGGTCAAGGCTGTGTGGTGCCCAGCTTCAAGGGCTCCCTGTCAGCTGTAGAGACTGAGGCCTCTCCCCACCACGGTGTCTGCTGGACCCTTTGGAGAGTTTTAGGACCTGCTCTCCCAGCCCACGTCTCTACCCACAGACCTATTTGTTGGTCACACCTGTTCTTTCCCCTAAGGAGCTCTGGTAGTGTAATGGGTTATTCGTTGTGCTGCTAACCACGAGATCAGCAGTTCGAATCCACCAGCTACTCCTTAGGAGACAGATGAGGCTGTCTACTGCTGTAAAGATTTAAAGTCTGGAAATCCCAACGTGCTGTTCGACTTTGCCATACATGGTTGTTGTGAGTGAGAAGTGACTTGATGGCAGCGAGTTTTGGAGTCCCTTACCCGGGTTCAACCTAACCTCTAAAGCCTTGGTCCCAGCTCCTTCCTCCAGGAAGCCCACCTGTGTTGCCCCATGGTTGCACTCCTCTTGCCCCTGCCCATACTCTGCCCTCCCTCTCTCTGGGTCAGAGCTGACCAGGGCATGCCTGACCTCATGCCCCCAACGCCGTCCTTGCTCCACCTCAGGGGGGACTTGTCCACACTGTCCACACCCCGGCAGCCCCTGTGCGGCTTGCCTCCCTTGTCTTCTGGCCACCGGCTCCTTGTATCTCTCCCTTTCCCAACTATGGCCTCCTGATGTGGACCTAGAACCACTGAGGATGCAGGCTCAGGGCCCAGCTCATCCTGCCCCTGCACCTGCCCCTGCCAAGCTGAGCACAAGGCCGAGCCTGGCGTGGGGGTGGGTTTCGACCCCTTCCCAGCAATGAGGCTAGCCACTGATGGTTGACTGGGCCCACTCCACACAGACCCTTCTAGGCTGGCTGAGTGGGGCCCTGGGTGGCCCTGAAGGGGCAGGGAGGGGGACTAACTTGGAGGTGATGTGGGTGGCAGGGGCTAGCATGCGGGCAGGGCTGGCTCACCTTCTCACTGCTGCCGATGTTGAAGTAGTACTCCCGAGACGGCATGCCTAAGGTGGGCTGGTCTATCTGCAGACACACAGGTGGTCAGTCTGGTCCCTCCCCTTCCCCTGAATGGTGGGGAGCTGGGCTAGGAAAGGGCTGGGGACACCTGTCCACCTGGAAAGGGGGCTTGTGGTGGGATGTGTGCTGGCCCCCAGAGGTTCTGAGCCCCACTCACGGGGGGTGGAAGAATGGGCCACCCCATGCACAACCACAAGGCTGACAGAGTGGGGGCATGCCTCCCCATGCGGCCTCTCATTGGTCTTCTGGTCAGAGGCTGCCCCTTCACGCCAGGCTCTCAGACTGGCACCAAAGGCCTCCCCTGTTCACCCCCTGTGGTGCCCCTCCCACTGGGGCCCATGGCAGACTGGCAGACACCCGGCTTATCAGCAGCGGCTGAGCTGGACTGGATCCGGGCTATCACCGGCGCCCTTGGTCCCATCCCCTCCCCAGCCCCGCCCAGAGCGTACTTACGTAGATGATATGACGGCTGGAGTTCTGGTCGTCGTTCCAGATGAAGAGGTCGATGAGGATGCGCTTGTTGAACTGAGAGTTCATTACGGCCAGCTGCCGCTCCAGCTCCCAGCTGGGGCCTGAGGAGTCAGGGGGAGCGGCCAAGCCCAGCCCCTTCTTAGATGGGCACCCAGGGATCCCTGGCGGGACAAACACCTAGGCCTGGGGGAGGACCCAAGGGGTTCACTTCTCCAGAGAACCAGCAGGACACAGCCTGGCCTTCGGTGCAGGGGGCGCTGCTGCCCCCGCAGGCTTGAGGGAACAGGGCATGGGCACTAAGGTTGGGCCTCTGGGGTCTTGCAGAAAGAGGGCTGCCAGCCCGGTGGTCTGTGGGCCCACACCTAAGCGCTTCTCCCCCCTCGGCCTGGGGTATAAAGCTGCCCCCCCCGTACCGATGATCTTACTCCAATTGAACATGGCCACCGGCCAGCCCCCCACCGCCTCCAGGATGTCCAGCAGCGGCCGGGAGTCTCGCTTCTCGATCATGCCTGGGGGGGGGGGGGTGGCAGTCACTCTCTTGGGGACCCCCCTGCAGGTCACAAGACACTCAGCACCCATGGACTGGGGTCCTTGCCAACAGGGTGCAGAGGGCCTGGGTGGGAGCAGTGCTTGACCCAGCAGTGAAAGAGGCCCCACGGTAAGGTACCCTGGTGGTGTAGTGGGTTAGGCTAACACAAAGGACAGTGGTTTGAAACCACCGGCTGTCCTACTGGAGAAAGATGAGGCTTCCTACTCCTGTACAGAGTTGAAAACAAACAAACAAACAAACAAAAAACTCACTGGCATCCAGTCAATCCTGACTCTTGGTGACTCTACAGGGCAGGGAAACCCAGCCCTGTGGGTTTCCGAGATGGTAACTCTTTACAGGAGTAGAAAGTCCTGTCTTGCTCCCACAGAGTGCCTGGTGGTTTCGAACTGTGGGCCTTGTGGGTCGCAAGCCAAGATGTAACCCCTGCTCACTAGGGCTTCTCTCAGAAACCCACAGGGGCAGTTCTACCCTGTCCTATCTGGTCCCGATGAGTTGAGACTCGACTGAATGGCAGAGTTTGGTTTGAGTTTGAGTGGTGTGGTGGATTAGGGATTTGACTGCTAATTGAAAGGTCGCCAGTTCAAACCCACTAGGTTGTCTGCTCCTGTAAAGAGGTACAGTCTCTGAAACCTCACGTGACTCACCATGAGCTGGAATTGACCCAATGTCAGTGGGTTTGTTTAAGTAAAAACATCAGCAAAGGTGGGGCCACCACAGTAGTCACCTGCACAGGGAGGGGGCTGTCCTTCCTGGATATTTGACTTTCAGGGCCTGTGTGTGGGGGGAGAGTCTCAGTGGGACACCTCCTCCCCATAAAGCTGGAGGTCCAGTAAATCTTGCTCTCAGGGACCCTAGAAATAAACCTGCCCTCCTCCAGGGGACCACCGTTTGACTCTTGGGCCGAGTGGGGCAATGTTTGCCCATGGCGTGCATGTCCATTGATTGGGCCTGCCATCCTCCAAGTGGGGGGGGGGTGAAGGGGTCCCGGGTGGGTGGGGCCCGAGCAGCTGGCACAGAAGCAAGGGCAAATCCTTCAGTAGGAGCCCAAAGGCCACCATTCCCTGGACCAGCCCTCTGCGGCTTTCCCTGCAAAGCTGATGTAGCTGGACTCAGCGACCGGTGGAGGGACCATACAGGGCCCCCTGATTGGAGTCCTGAGTGGTGCCGGCTCCCAGGGCTCCTGAGTTGGCCTGGGCCGCCCCCGCCACCCCACTCCATCATGGGCCAGGAGCCCCCTTCACTCACTCTCATTCATGCAGGAGCGGTACAGCGTCTTGGCCTTCTGCACGGCTGGCCGGTCCTTGGAGGTGGGATTCTCTAGCACTCCTAGGGACTCAGGGGAACACTGGCTGGAGGCAGCTGATGGGGTGCCCACACCCCCCTGCTGTGCTCAGCAAGAGGTGGCACCTGTGCCCTGTGGGGCCATCATGACAAGGCATCGTCCCTCTGTGTCCCCTGGGCACAGGACAACATGGGGAGGGGGGGGGCGGCACGGAGGGTCCTGTGGCTGTTTATCCAGCCAGCCCGCCTGGACTCCCAGCCTCCCATGCACAGGCATCCGACCTCATCCACCTTTGAGGATGACTTCCAGCTGGTCCCGAAGGATGTCGAAGATGCTGTATCGGGAGTTGGTCTCGGGGATCACGTGGTGCTTCAGCCAGCCACCGCAGGCGTACTGGTAGAAGTCGTCACAGGGTTCCTGGTTCTGGTCCATGCTCTGGAGGATCCTGGCAGCTGCTCACCCCAGAGGGGCAGGCAGGAGGGAGACAGAGCTGTGGAGGTCCTATAGGCTGTCCATTGGGGATGGCCTATTGGATAGTGACACCCAGCTGTCCTTGGGACAGAGTTCCTCACCCCCTCTGAACCTCAGCGGGGGTGGGACCACTCAGCTTGGATTCAGGTACTGAAGATACCACTTGTTAAGCATATGGCCATGAACCTTGGTGGCCTCCGGAGTCCTGGGGCACCCGCAATCCTGCTTGTGACCCCAAGTGATGGTGGAGCTAAGCCCATAGGAAGTGCCCAGTTGCTGTATCTAGGGTCCAGCTTTGGACCCTGTTCTCCTGGTCAGGATCGTCCCATCTTCCACTGGTCAATGTGTGTGGTCCCCTGGGGTGGGGTGTGTGTGACTCCTATTACCATAGGCAGGCATGATGGGGGTGTCTTTGCCCAGGACCCAGGAGTATGCAGGTGACAGCTTGGCCCAAAGGCTCTTGACTAAATGCTCTCATCTGGGACAGTCATGCTACACTCTTCCCCAGGACCACTCCCCACATGGATTCTCCCCCCATATATTTCCATTCTATTTCCTCTTGGCCTAAATTACCTCTGAGCTTGGGGGTCCTTGCAGAACTTGTCACCATGGGCCTCAGTGACACCAAGAATAGCAGAACCCCCCCCCCCCCGCCCCCAGTTCTCACCATGGCTCCTACCCACCCCACCCCCTGGCTTCTCAGCTGCAAACAGCAGTGTGGCCCCAGTCTGGGGCCCAGGCCGGGGTGGGTGAGGGTCAGGGTCCCAGCGGCTGATTCAGCGTAACTTTTAGGGGGCCCAACTGCTGTGGAGGGAGGCAGACACTGACTGGCAGGGTGTGGTGAGCGAGAACCGGATTCCTGCCTCCACCTCACCTTGTGCTGAACATGGTCCACCCAACCAAAGCCTAATGATTGCCCTGTCCCCCAGTGGCTGCCTTTGTTGGCGAGGCGGGGGCAGTGCAGGACGACCCAGGGGCTTACCTGCTATCACACAGCCGGGGGTGGTGCAGAACTTGCCCTCTTCTTGGACAGCTGCAGGCAGAGAGCAGGGTGAGCAGAGAGAGATGGGAAGTGTCGGCTGGGGTGAACAGAGGCAGGAGGGGGCTATGCCTCACTCCCCCACCTGCCCCAGCTCCCAGGCCTGAGGTCTCAAATCATGGGGAGCTGTGTCCTTGCTTGAGACTGCAGCCCTTGGAGCCCTTCCCACCATCTCTTCCCCCAGCCCCGACTTCTAGCTTGAGAGCTGAAGCTGGGCATGCTGCCCCCTCCCTCCACCTGTAAGGGGCCAGCACCTCCAGGAAGCCTTCCTGGCTCCCCGCTCTGCATACCCCAGGCCTGTTGACTGCCTGCAGGCTTCAGCAGACACCAAGTGAGATCAGGAAGGGAGTGGGGCCCACCTGCCCCCTCTTCCCTAAGGCACACTGGGTACCCATTGATGGGCTTCCTGCCCTCCTCAGGCCCTGCCCAGGGAAGGTCTGGGGGTTCCAGCCCACATCTGGTGGGGCAGGAAGGCTACCTCGCGGTTTCCGCTCTACATTGGTCCTCTTGTCCTTTGAGAAACAAAGCAGACTAGTGAAAGGCAGCAGCCGATTCCCTGAGGAGAGACAGAAGACTCACTTGCTGCCTGCCTGCCTGCCTGCCTGCCTGTCTCCTGGGACCACACCAGCATTTCTTGACCTGGAGCAGGGACCAGCAGGGCTACCCTGGCTTAGCAACACCTAGTCCAGCCCCTCCCCCTGCACTCCTACACTCCGCCCACTAGCCATTCCTGAGAGCATCTTCTCCCTGTGTGTGTGTGTGTGTGTGTGCGCGCGCGGCGCGTGGGCATGCTCATGTATCACTCTGGGGAAAAGTGGACCACCCCAGGGCAGAACCCTAAAGTCCACTGGGGCTGTCTGCGGGGACTGGTTGCGCCTCTATCCAGCAGATTTTCTGTCCTATTAGACTCTTACTTCACCTTCCCCCTCCCTGCCCACTGAAGGCACAGGCTCCTTCCTGCGCTGGCGGCCTGGTCAGCAGCTTGGACTCATCCCAGAGAGAGGTATGGGGGTGGAGAGGCAAGCTGGAGGGTTAGGGAAGACGCAGTTCTGGATGAGGGCAAACCGGGCTTGGCCACCTGCGGCCCTGGCTGGTGGACGGGTTTCCCATCAGTGGAGATTCTGATGTGGGGCCTCCCTGCTCCTTGCTCTCCGGGACCCCCCAGGCTGCCGGAAACACAGATGAGCCAGCTCATCTCGGCCAGCTAGGCTGCGTGGAGTGGTCCTCGTGGAAAAGTTTTCTTAGAGCCTAGCGCCCGGGGACTATACCTTGACCCTCAGAGAGCCACCCGCCCGCTCAGAGATCCTCTCCCTGCAGCAACACCGATGGCAGAGAGAAGGGATTTGGGCTTCTGATTCAGATGTAGAAGCATGTGACCGACGGTTTCTTCCACGCTGAGATTTAATTCTTAAAATCCATTTGTGTCGTCTTCCCCATGTGAGGTCAAGGGATCTGGAAACGGACTGCAGACTGAGAATCTAACTGTACTGCAAATGGGTGAAACGCACTGCAAGAGGTGGGAGTGGGTGGGGTGGGCGGGCATGGCGCGCGGCCGAGAACTTTGGAAATGTGTAAGGGTGTGTAAGACGAAAAGTGAACAACGGCCCCCGCACACCAGGTTGACTTCTAGCCGATAAAGTTGTTCTCCGAGGCGGGGGACGGGGGAACCTGGTTAACCATTCTGAAACCTCCACACATGTATGTGGACATTGGACAAGGAGGTAGCCAGATGGTGTTGGTGAGAGCCAGATTCTCAACGTCAGAGCGGGAGGTTCGAGATAAAGCAGGGGAGCAGGTTAGAAGGGTCCATTTGGTAATGACTTAGAGCGGGGGACACCAGTACGACTTCGTATGTAGCTTTGCATAGATACAGATGGCTGCATATAGAAATATTAATCTAAATGCTGCCATCGAGTTGTTCTGACCCATAGCGACCCGATAGGACAGGGGAGAACTGCCACGTGGGTTTCTGATACTCTCTATGGCAGTGGACAGCCTCGTCTTTCTCCCTCAGAGTGGCTGGTGGTTTCAAACTGCTGACCTTGCGGTTAGCAGCCCAACATGTAACCAGTAGCCACCAGGGCTCCTGCAGAAATATGAACAGATAAGTGAATACATACGGGGGTATTGACACATGCCTATTTCTCTGCTCTGTTAGCCTAAAGGACTTAGACAAGACGACACCTAGCAACCAGGTTTTGGTTTCTCACACCAGCTCCCAATTAAAAGACCTTCAGTTTCCTGGGAGAAATAGCTGGGTCTGCCACGGTGGTGATGGGGGGGGGGGGGAACAGAAAATATACAAGAACAGCCTAGAGTGTCAGATAGGAAGAAAGTGCTTTAAGAAAAGAGACACCCACCCCCCTGCCCAACAAGAGCTAGATTGGTGTGTGCCAGCTGGACCTAGGCCCCAGCTGAACGAGCTCTCAGTGTCGGAAGTCAGGATAATTTGAACAAAAGAAACCGCTATTGATTGATATATGAACGAAATCTCAATGAGCCCACATGGTCACAGAGGAACCCTTGAAGAACTCGATAGGGAGAAGAGCTAACTTTCAATGACAGAAAGCTCCATCTTCATGTTGACACTCTACCCTAAGGAGATGGGTCATCTGTCCCCACCCCCTAAGAGTCCACTATGTCTAAGGACCTTCTCCCAAAGAGTTGCTTCCTAGTGGAGAACATGGGCCCTGGTGGCGAGATGCTTAGGGCCTCTCTCGGCTGTTCACCGACAGGGCGGTGGTCTTGAGGACCTGTCCCCGCAGCGATTACAGCCCAGGGACCCTGGGAGCAGTGGCCCTCTGTACAGAGGGTCGGTAAGAGCCGGAATCCGCTTGAAGGCAAAAGACGGCAACAGTGAAGTCGCCTTACAATCACTGTCTTGGTGATCAGGGCTAGCCTGCCAGGGAAGTCATGCCCACAGTGTGGGCCCTTGCCATGATGGGATGGCGATGCCACTTCGCTTCTGTGACTTTCCTCTCCCCAAACACACGACCCCAGATAGCCGGGAGAGGATTGTCAGACAGATCCCACGTGGACAACATTCCACAAAAGCTCACCAGGAACCCTCAAAAATGGTTAAGATGATTAAAAAACCAAACCAAAGAGTGGAAGAGAAAGGACCACAGCGGAGGAGACATAGGTGTGAAGAGCGATGGGCCGGGCCCTGCTGGGGGGAGTCCCAGAAGGGGAAATGAATGAACCAGAGGGGAAAATGGAGGAAAGATATAAGAATGGACCTTCCTTCCTAGGGTTGCATTGTATCGGCTCATTGGTGGGGGCGGGGTGGTGTTAGGTGCCTTGGGTGGGCTCTGACCCCCAGCGACCCGTGCACCACGGAACGAAGCACGGCCCTGTCCTGCGCCGTCTGCACAATGGATCTTATGCCCGAGTCCATTGCTGCCGCCGCTGTGTCACTCCATGTCCCTGAGCGTGATGTCCTTCTCCAGGGACTGGTCTCTCTGGACATCGCGTCCAAAGTGTGTGAGACAAAGCCTTACCACCCACGTCTTCTGAAAGTTTGGCTTTTCCAAAGGTTGGCCTTGGTTGGAATACATCTTTCTCTTAAAATGAAGAAAGAGAAAGCGGGGGTGGGACGGGTGGGGAGGGTGCGCCGTCTGGCTCCGGGTCCAGTTCAACAGGCGACAGGGCTGCAAGGGGACAATAAAACTCACAGTACCAGTTCAGGACAACCTTAGACCAATCGACTTGTTGAGGTTGAACAATAGGGCAGCTTCGGATAAAACTCAGAAGGGGCAGTGGATAGGATACAGGGTGGCAGTGGGACAAGGGGATTATAAACAATGAGACGAAACAGCCTGTACATGAATTAATTGTTGATTGGGAAATGGAGGCTCCATCTACTCTGCAAACCTTCCCCAGTTCACAGCAAAAGTGACCCAGGTCCATGGAGCAGAAGGTTTAAAAGCAGAGCGACCGAGAGGAAAGAGAGGCATTCCAAGAAGAGCTTGGTTGCTTGGTTTCCTGGGAAAACAAAAGTCTCCCTGGAAAAAAACAAGTCTCCCTGGAGAACACGTGGTCACAAGCCGGCTGTCTCGCAAGTGTGGGCTGGAAGTTTACACGGCTGTGTGGTCACGGAAACCTGCAGCGGGAATTTCAAGCGGTTTCGATCTGGTCGCTCCCAAGATGCCTGCTGGAAACAAACACACCTGTTCCCTGGAGGAAAACGTCCCCAGCGGAGCCACACAGGAGACCCACAGACAGGGCCGATTTGAACATGGGGTTTCTGTTTGGAAAAAGACACGTTTTCCTGAGTGAGAACCCCCACGC
This sequence comes from Tenrec ecaudatus, assembly GCF_050624435.1. Classification (NCBI taxonomy): domain Eukaryota; kingdom Metazoa; phylum Chordata; class Mammalia; order Afrosoricida; family Tenrecidae; genus Tenrec; species Tenrec ecaudatus. The sequence continues at coordinate 26,338,276 of NC_134530.1, forward strand.
AGCCACATTAGACCCCCAGTGGGTTTCCGACTGTGGACCGAACTGGCCCACAGGATGACTTCTGTGGCCTCGGGCGGAGCTCAATTCCTCTCCGCATGTGGCTTTGTAGTTGGTTCCTCCTGTGAAAGGGGCATGCAGCAGTTTCTCACAGCTGAACTTTGGGGTTGTCCACATGACCTGCGGTGGCCAACCGGATGAAGTGGAAATGACATCACTGTCTGAGTCTGTTCTGATCCGTCATGCGTGCTCTGAGCCCTTTTCTGTTGGTCTCAGGGTGCTTCGGGGGCAAGCGCCTGGCTGATGACTGAAAGGTGGGTGGTTACCCAGAGGGCCCCCAGAAGAGCCAACTGGTGAACGATGTTGGAAAGCCCAGCCTTCGGAAACCTTTTTTGAGCTCCATTCAGTTCTGCCGACACCCCTGGGGTCAGCACGGGCTGGAGTTGACGTGAGGGCAACGGGCTGTGTCGACTCGATTGCTGGTCTGCCGTTTCCAGAGAAGAAAGTGCCCAGATTGGCTTGTTGAGCCCAGAGGGCCGAGCTCAACCTCGATCAGTGACCCCTCGTCAACGGGTGGATGTAGGCCACACGGATGGCTGCTTTAAGCCACTGGGTCTCGGTATGGTTTGCTAGGCAGGATATCTTAACTGAGAGAAAATAACACAATTTCCAAAGGTTTACGCAGTGGTTCTCCGCCTTCCTCATGCACTGACCCTTTCATACACATACTCATGGTGTGGTGACCCCCAACCATAAAATTATTTTCATTGCTACTTCATCACTGTCATTTTGCGACTGTTATGAATCGGGTGACCCCTGTGAAAGGGTTGTTCGACCCCCAAAGGGGTTGTGACCCCCAGGTTCTGGAAATGATAAGACGTGTAGTTTTGACATAAAATAAAATGCCATTGCCATTGTGAGGTTCCGACCCACAGCGACCAGATGCATGGCAGAGAAACACTGCTGGTCCGTGTCATCCTCACAGTGGTTCCCCTGCCTGAGCCCCTCATTGCAGCCAGAGTCTCCATCTCTGTCATCGAGGGCCTTCCCCCTTTTCTCTGCCCCTGCACTTTACCAAGCATGATGTCCAAAAGATATGGGTATAAAAGAGAACTAGCTATAACCTCAATATACACTTATAACTCTATAAAGATTTCCCAGGATTTAGTGAAAACATAGAGGGAACAAAGTGATGGAAGCTTCTTAGTCAGAACCGAACACCTTGAGGGAACAGAACCATAGTTGTGGGCAACACCAAGGCCAATCGGCAAGACAGTCTATGAAGACAATGCTCCACCTCCTACTTTGGTGAGTAGTGACTGGGTCTTTCAAGCTCATGAGGGCTGTCTAAGGAGCACCTATTGGTCTCTCCCTATCCAGAGCAAAGAGGAGTGAAGTAAACCAAAGATGTGAGGGAACAATTTGTCAATATGATTAACGGGCCATATGAACTCCAGCCCCCATCACCCTGAGACCAGAAGAACTAGATGGTGCCCGCTTATCACCCCTGACCACTCTGAAAGGGATCATCATAAAATGCCCTGTGTGGGATACAAAAAGGGTTTCTCCCAGTTTGGTTCCCCCAAATACATGCCAAACCTAAGATGCTGCTTGCTAGCACATGGTGGGAGGTCAGATGTTGGAGATATTCTTGCTGAAGGTATTCAACTATCCAGAGCAATCTGACACTATTGTGCATCCCACTGTAGGTGGGGCTCACACCCTACTGATAAGGATAGTGATTGTTTCCCTGGAGAGCCCAGAGAACTGGTCTAGCCAGCTCAAGGACAACTAAGGTTAGGCTGCCCATCTTGTCACATGTATACCCCTAATCCATCCTCTTCCTATTGTGTGTACACCCCTAGATCATCCCCCTCCCATTGCTGTATTGCCTATGGCACAATCCCTTCCTGTGACATATGGGGTTACCTGTAATCAGGGGGACTTGCACGCCCCACCCCCCAAGTATATTGGGGGTCAGAAATAAGTCACTCTCCTCCTCTTGTCTCCCACCTTCACGTGGACCACCAAGAGGGGCTGAGGTGAGCATGCTACTATGAAATGTGTCTAACTCCTTTTTAAATCTTCTATCTGTCTAATTCTTTGAGACTTTACTATAATCTTTATATATTATCATCATACAATTATATCTACGGACCTGCCCGTGATATTGTCAGGGGCTGGTTTACTCTGACAGTCCTGGATTGGAGAGGGGGTGGTGAAATAAACCACTTCTGCTGAGGCCCACCCACCAAGAGCCTCTTGCTTTCCTGGACACATCTCTAGGGAGAAGCCGAAGGTCGAAGTCATTGGGAGAAAGGAAGCAATTCCACAGGAAGGCAGGTGGCAATCCTTGATCAGCATCAGCAGGTGCTTCAAGTCCTCCTCACTTTCAGCAAGCAAGGTTGATCTCTCTGCATGTTGCAGGTTGTTCACAAACCTTCCTCTACTCCGGATGCCGCATTCTTCTTCATATAAGCCAGCTTCTCATTTGCTCAGTTGACAGATTGAATAGGTATGGTGAGAGAACACAACCCTGACACACCTGTCCTGATCTTAAACCATGCAGTATGCCCCTGTTCTCTTATCACAATTGCCTCTTGATCCATGTATGGTTTCCACCTGAGTACAATGTAGTGGGCTGGAGTTCCCATTCCCTTCAAAGCTATCCACGGTTGGTTATAGTCCATGCAGTTGAATGCCTTAGAGTAGGCAATAAAACACAAGTAGACATCTTTCTGGGATTCTCTGCTTTACCAAGACCCACCTGACACCAGCATTGATGCCCCTTCTTCCTTGTCCTCTTCTGAATCCAGCCTGAACCTCTGGCAGCTCCCTGTCAATGTACTGCTACAACCGTTGTTGGATGGTCTTCAGCAAACATTTACTTGCATGTGATGTGAATATTGTTCTTTAGTTTAAGCATTCTGTGAGATGACCTTTCTTTGGAGTGGGTACAAATATGGATCTCTTACACTCAGTTGGCCAAGTAGCCGTTTTCCAAATTTCCTTGGTATAGATGAGTGAGTGCTTTCAGTGTTTCATCAACTTTTTGAAACATTTCAATAGGGATTCCATCTATTCCTGGAGAGTTCTTGGCTAATACTTTCAGTGCAGTGTGAGCTTCCTTGAGCACCATTGATTTTGCTTATATGTATGCTACCTCTTGGAATAAACATTGACTAGTTTTTTTTAATATGGTGACTCTGTGTATTCTTTCCATTTTCTTTTGATGCTTCCTGCATCTCTCAATATTTATCCCACAGAATCTTTTCTTTTAAAAATCATTTTATTGGGGGCTCATATAACTCTTATCACACTCCATATATCCATTATTGTGTCAAGCACATTTGTACATTTGTTGCCCTCATCATTCTCAAAACATTTGCTCTCTACTTGAGCCCTTGGTATCAGTTCCTCATTTTTCCTCTCCCTCCCCACCCCCTCACGAACTCTTGAAAATTTATAAATTATTATTATTTTGTCATGTCTTATACTGTTTGATGTCTCCCTTCACCCACTTTTCTGTTGTCCATCCCCCAGGGAGAGGGTTACATATAGATCCTTGTCCCCTTACCCTCCTGATATTGCTATTCTCATTATTGGTCCGGAGGGGTTTATCTGTCCTGGATTCCCTGTGTTTCCAGTTCCTATCTGTACCAGTGTACATCCTCTGGTCTAGCCAGATTTCTTAGGTAGAATTGGGATCGTGATAGTGGGGGAAGTGGGGGGAGGAAGCATTAAAGAACTAGAGGAAAGTTGTATGTTTCATTGTTGCTACACTGCACCCTGACTGGCTCGTCTCCTCCCCACAACCCTTCTGTAAGGGGATGACCAGTTGCCTACAGATGGGCTTTGGGTCTCCACCCCACACTCCCTCATTCACAATGATAGGATTTTTTTGTTCTTTGATGCCTGATACCTGATCCCATGTACACCTCATGATCACACAGGCTGGTGTGCTTCTTCCATGTGGGCTTTGTTGCTTCTCAGCTAGATGGCCCCTTGTTCCCCTTCAAACCTTTAAGACCCCAGACGCTATATCTTTTGCTAGCCAGGCACCATCAGCTTTCTTCATCACATTTGCTTATGCACCCGCTTTGTCGGGAAGGTGAGCATTATGGAATGCCAGTTTAATAGAACAAAGTGTTCTTGCATTGAGGGAGTACTTGAGTGAGGCCCAATGTCCATCTGCTACCTTAATACTAAACCTAGTGGGAAAAGAAGAAAGAAAAAGCAAATAGAGGAAAGAACTAGGAGGCAAAGGGCATTTATAGAGGTCTAAATACAGCAGTGGTTCTCAACCTTCCTACTACCACCACCCTATAATACAGTTCCTCATGTGGTGGTGACTCCCCAACCATAACATTATTTTCATTAGTACTTCATCACTGTCATTTTGCTACGGCTATGAATCAGGTGACCCCTGTGAAAGGGGTCGTGACCCACAGGTTGAGAACCGCTGAAATAAAGGCATGTACATATGTAAATATATTTATATATGACGATGGAGAAATAGATCTATGCCCATAGGATCTTTTAACATTGCAACTTGAGGCCTGAATTTTCCCTTTAGTTCTTTCAGGGTAAGGTATACTGAGCATGTCTCCAGGTCTTTGCACATGTCGTTCTATTTTACTTTGTCTACCCAAGCTGCTCTTTGCACATGTCGTTCTATTTTACTTTGTCTACCCAAGCTGCTCTTTGACGTTCTCTGTCCTGCTGTTCAAGGTCATCCTTTCTCCCATTGGCCTTGGCTGCTCCATGATGAAGAGCAGTTGCTGCCTCAGAGCTCCTCTGACAGCTACTTGGAGCTTTTCTTTCCCGTCCTGTAAGGGACCTTCTTCTCTCTCCATGAACGATGTTCTTGATGTCACGCCAGAGCTCAGAATAAGAGGTCTCATTGCCAAGATCAAGGGCATCGGGGCCGGAAGCAGATGACATCAGGGAAATAGCTACCTTGTTTTATTGACCATGGGCGACATTCAACTGTGTGAATCCTAACATATTGTGGATGATATTGAGAAGAAAGGGAAATCCAAGGACCGCAGGTGCTCTTGAGGCCGGCACTATGCGCCGTAGAAGGTGAGGTAACAAGCGTCCCAGAGCTAAGGTGCTTCGCCGGCTGGTTGCTGAATGGTCATATACTGTGCCCTCGGGCCTTTTGTCTTTTCTAGAAACTTTCTTTTGTTGCCCGCTCCCCACAGCCATGCCGGGAGCACGGGGTGGGGCTGAGGCGGGGCTTCCCAGTGGTCGAGCTCCGCCCTTTGCACTTTGCTGCCCCAGGTGGCCTCTCCTCAGGCACATTCCAGCCTCAGGATCTTGTCCCCGCAGTCTGGAAAGCTCTTCTCACATATAACTTAATTCCTTCTTACTTTTTTCTTAAAAAAGAAAAAAGTTCCCCCGTGAGGCTTCGCTGTCAATCTTTTTATCCTTATGTCGATTGCACTGGATGTAACGTACCCATTTATCTGCTTTACTTTTCCCTCCACTAGGACAGAAGCTCCCCCAGTGCCTAAAACAGTACCTGGCTTTTGTAGGCATTATATAGTGCTGCTTGAATTATTTGGGGTGTTTTCTATTATCCTACATGTGACATGTTCTGTTCTTTCTTCCCCATTTTAACAATTTTTGTTGCTTTTATTGCACCTTTCCCTTTTGTTTGGTATGTCCTATTATTTCTGTTTTTAAAGAGGCTAACCTTTAAATTTCACAGTCGAATCCAACCCTGATCAGCAATGTGATTTTTAAACAATCTTTAGGCTGGTGATTTTAGAGGCAGCCTTGATCATCTTGTCACTTAATTATTTTTATAACGTTTAACAATAAAAGCAGTACTTGTTAAAAAAAAAAAAAGAAAGAAAGGGAAATCCAGAACCCATCGTTGTGCAGTCGCAGAGTGTGTATGTAGACCAAGAGGTGCTCCTTCAAGCACAACAAGGGGTAGACACAATCAGGAAGCAGGGCTGTGTACGTTCCCCATACGTATTCCATCTGTCCACTGAGCAAATCATCCAAGAAGCTGGACTATCGAAATAAGAATATGGCATCAATACAGCTTTGATGGTTGAAAGTGAGGACCAGAAGTACTTGCTGATGAAGGTCAAGGGCTGCAACCTTCGGCATGAACGACAATGCAACACAAAGGGGTCAGCAATCCTCAGCCATGAAAGTAAATGGAGAAAAGAGTGAACTTGCCAAGGATTTCATTTTATTTGGATCCACAGTCAACTCCCATGAAAGCAGCAGCCGGGAAATCAAATGTTGTATCACGATGCGTGAACATGCGGCCGAGGACCTCTTTTAAGTGTGAAAGAGCAGTCACTTGAGTTCTAAGGTCTGCCCGACCCAGGACGTGGCATTTTTGATCACCTCGTATGCACACACCTGTTGGACAATGGCCCGAGAAGGCTGGAGAACTCAGGTCTTTGAATGGTGGCGTTGGTGAAGAATATGGAACATACCATGGACTTCGAGGAGAAGGCACAAGTTAATCAGTCTCGGAAGAAGCACAACTGGAATGCACCTTGAAAGCAGGGATGGCATGACTCCATCTGAGGCACTTTGGACATGTCTCTGGAGTAGGATGTCATGCGTGGTAAAGCAGAGGCTCAGTGACACATAGGAAGACCCCCAATGAGATGGATCGACACCATGGCTGCAGCAATGGGCTCAAACCATGGAGGGATGGTGAGGAGGAAGCAGGACGGGGCTGTGCTTGGTTCGGTGGGACACAGGGATGCTATGATCAGAACCAACCCCATAGCCCCTGGTAACCCCAAGACAAGCCCTGTAATTAAAAATAAAAAAGACGGGCAATGAATGTACAAATGTGCTTTACACAATTGATGTATGCATGGATTGTGATAACAGTGGTATGAGCCCCTAATAAAACGATTAAAAAAAAAGAAACCAGAAAAAAATCAAAACGACGCCTCACACGAGTTACAGCAATGACAGGGAAACCAATGACAAAGCAAGGACATGCAACCCACTGGTCTTCAGAGCTCAGTCGTGGAAGTAACGGCACGGTAAGAATAGTAGAAGCAATGAATTCAGATTTAACCAAGAGGTATGATTGACCTATACGGGGAAAGTGTCGGGGGAGGAGGGCTGCAGAGCAGGTGACTTATGGTGCTAACTCTTCGTTCCCATCAAGGACGCCATAATGACACATGACATTGGTCACACACACAGCATGACCAGACCCAACCCAACTCACGGCCATCACGTCGATTCTGACTCACCGTGACCCTGTCGGACAGGGTAGAACTGCCCTTGTGAGCTTGGGACTAGAAAGCCCCATCATTTTTGAAAAAAAAAAATATTGGGGGCTCGTATACCTCTTATCACAATCCATGCATCGGTTGAAGCAGGCATGTTTGTACGTATGTTGCCCTCACTCTCTTCTAGACATTTACTTTCTATTGAGCCCTCGGTACCAGCTCTTTTTTCTCTCTCCTGCCGCCCCCCCCCGCATAACCCCCTGATAGATTGTACATTGTGATTATGTTGATCTCTCCCACTCACCGCTGTCTCCCTTGCCCCATGTTTTCTGTTGTTCTTCTCCCTGTGGAGGGGTATGTGGTTATGTGTCAATCATTGATTGGTTAGAAAGCCCCATCTTTCTCCCATGTCACAGCTGCTGGTTTCGAACTGTTAGCCTTGTAGTCAATGCATAACCACCACACTACCAGGGCTCCTGTACAGCATGACAGACATAACAACTATTACTGATGCATTACATCGCTGAGCTCTCAAATGAGCCTCTAAGCTCCTGGCTACTTTTATCTGCACGACAGATAAGGAAATGGATGCCCAGCCTAAGGATTAGTAAGGCCTTTTAAAACTGGTGTGCGAGGGAGTGGGGATGCCCAGCCAGGCTGCATGGGTATTATCTACAGCCTTAGGGAAACCTCATTAAAAATGAGGCCAGGGTTTAAGGATGAGGTTCAGCCACATGGGCAGACACTCTGTCGTCTGAGTTGGCAAGCAATTGTTTTCCTGGAAAGAACCAGATAGGAAAGATCTTGGGCTCTGTGGGCCAGATCCAGCCTCTTGTCTATGATGGTTCAACTTTGCTATTATAACACAAAAACCGCCTGACAATAAATGAACAGCGTGGCTCCGTTGCAGCCAAACTTTTATCTACATAGCCAGGCAATTTGATCCACAGGCTGATCCACAGGCTGATCCATAGCTACATGATCCACAGGCTGGCCTCTGAAATAGCCACGGATTGCGCTTTCTGGGGAGAAGAATTGTAGGCTAGACCAGAGGGAGGGCATGAGGCTGTGGGTTCTCATTGGGTAATTTTGGGCAAATAGTTTGGTTTCTAAATAAGGGTTATCTGGTCCCTGGGCGGCATACGGTTAAGCTCTCAATGCCTAGCCAGAAGATGTTGAATCCTGGAAGTGGCACTTTGTTCAGCAGACCTGGCGATCTGCCTCTGAAAGGTCACACCTGCGTTTAAAAGCACCAAAAGCTTCAAAGCGCAAGAATGGAAAAATGAAACCAAGGTGCTACCGATGAGTACTGAGCGTCCCTATCAGACCAAGCAGTCTGAAACAAAGCCGAAGCCAAGGCAAAACACCTGATGAGAATATTATGATCATATTAGAATGGATCACGGTATAATGATAAAATGGTGTGATCGCCAGAAAAAGACATGAATTTTAAATATTTCCCCCATAATGAACACTTGACATAGCTATAAAGGAAGCAATGAATCATTCTCTAGTGGAAGGTTCAACCTATCTCTATCATTGAAAAATCAAGCAAAAATATAGTAAATATATAGAAGATTTGATTAAGTAGATGGATCTCTCTCTCTCTCTCTCTCTCTCTCTCTCTCTCTCTCTCTCTATATATATATATATATATATATATATATATATATATATATATATATATATATATATATTCCCCAAACACACAGGGATACTTTATAAAGGCGATCATGGGTTATCTTGTGACAAGTGTCAGCAATAGCTAAGCAGTAGCCTCATATGAACCATGGTTTCTGACAGCAATGGAATTAAGTTAGAAACCAATAAAGCAAGGTAGCCAAAAGAAAACACAATTAAGTGGAGCATACATCTAGGAACGGGAAAAATCATTTATAAATAACCAATGAGTCAGAGTGAAAATGAAAAAATATTTAGAAATCAGTGATCATAAAAGTTCACCTAAGGCACCTGGGGGAGCTTCCAATGGAGGCCTTCAGGCTTCTTTGACCAGGAAATGCCGAAAGGAACTAGCTAAGCATCGGATGAACAACCGAGATTGACTGCGGAGTCCACAGCATGTGAAAGCAGCCTCTTTGTCGACGCCCTGGACACCCTCCCCCCATGTTAGAGGACCCCCATCATGTACCTCCCTTAAGGCAATCACTGTGAGGGGTCCGGTCCTGCCCTTTCAGGACCACCGGGGCTTCTGCAGGAGACTGCAGGCACCTACTCCGCCCAGTAGCGGTAGAAGGCAAATCGCATGGTAATGAATGAGTGCCAGGGGGCACAGCCTGACTGCCGGCTGGGACCTCTTATGGTTATTTTAACCTCTGTGAATCTCAGAGTCCTTCTATGCACAGTGGGATCCAGCAGGCCCGCCTTGCGGGGCTGCGATGAGACAGAGAGAGCTGGTATGTGCACTCTTGGGCCAGCTTAACCCTGCGTTGGAGCCCTGGTGGCATAGGGTTGTGTGCTGGGCAGCTAACTGTAGGGTCAGCAACTGGAAACCTGCTCCCCAGCCCCCCTGCCCCCGCTCCTCTCCTGTAACAAGTGGCAGTGTCAGAAACCCACAGGGGGGAGCCCCTCTGTCCTACAGGGTTGCTATGGGTTGGAAATGACTCAATGGCAGCGAGTTTACTCAGCGTTTCTGTGCTTACTCTGCCCCCGCCCCCAAGGAAACAGGAGCCCTCCAGGGCCAGCCTGCCCCTGCTCTCTGAGCCCTGGCACAGAGGGAGGCGGAGCATGGCTGCCGCATGTCACCTGTCTGTGGAGGGATGGATGGAGGCCACAGGACCCCTGCTGCGGCCCCAAAGACCTCCCAGAACCAAGAGCTTAGGAGGGAACCTTTTGAGCAGGGCCAGTGGGAAGCTTCGCAGGCCTGTCACCCTCCCCAGGCTCAGTCTCAGCTCCTCAGACCAGGGACATCCTGCTCTGGCCCCTGTCCCCACATTCCCCCCCAGCCCCCAGGGGGAAGCCACATATCTTTCAATGGACTGGTGGGCACAGACTTGGGCTGTTTGGGGTGGGGCATCCACCGTCACCCCCAATGAGGAGCGCTATCTTTCCCATTGTCTCCCCTATGCTCTTGTGCCCCCAGGGCCAGGACGCAGGAGTGGAGCTCTACCAGGACCTGAGGACTCTGCCTAGCTAGTCTCTGACTCCCTGGACAAGCATCAGGCAGCCCTGGAGGAGCACCAGGGAGGCCGCCAGGACTAAGCACTAGAAGGGGTGGGGTGTGGTGGTGAATATGGGCAGGGAGATTCTGGAGCAAAGAGGAGGAAGCAGCCTGGGCATGATGGGTCCTCCCTGTGAGGGTGGGGTCCGGCCTCTTGCCACTCTGGGGTGTGCAGGCCAATGTGGCTCCAGAGGAACTTGAACCTCCAGGGTTTTCAGGGTATGTACTCCCCAAGGCTCCCTGTGCAGTGAGTGTCCCTCCCCACTGGAGTTGGCAGTTCTCACCAGCCAGCATGGGGGACTTGGGACTAGGAAGGGGGTGCTAAGCAGCGGCCACACCACACAGTGCTCCCTGCTTCCTCCCCCTGCACCCCACTGGAGTCCCCGAGTCCCTATCAAGGACTGGCCGAATGCATGTCCCAGGACTCTGAACCCATCAAAGGCCAGTTTCTGCTTCCCAGGACAGCCCAGCCCGATGGCGGAGAAGGGTCCCTGCCCGGCCAGAACCTTCAAGAAACGTGCAGGGGTGCAGTACGGACCACCGAGAGGGCCAGGCCCGAACCGCTCAGCACACGGGGCATCATCGCCGATCCACACGCACATGCAGGGAGCACTTGGACGGGAGTGGGGGGTGGGGGGCAAGTTGGGGTTCTGACTGAACCAGAGGGTCCCCAGGGTGGTTCTGGCTTCCCCCCATCGGCCTGCGAGGTCCTGAAGGCAGCTATGGGGACAAGCCTGGAACAACCCTAGCCCTGTACGCCTTCTTTCCAGTGGGAGGCTCCCAGTAGAGCCCCAGAGTCTCCCCAGCTCGCGGTCAGCGCGCCTGGCTCGGAGCTCCGCGCGCGCCCAGTCCGGCGCAGGATGGCGGCGGCGGCGGCGGCGGCGGCGGCACCAGGTGAGCGGGGTGCGGGCTCCGGTTGCCTACCGGCCGGGAGCTGCAGCCCGGGGAAGCCAGGAGCCGGTGGCGGGCGCAGGCCGGCGGCGGCTCGGTCGCCCCGCAAGCCGCCGGCGGAGCAGGGGGCAGGGCCGCTCTAGCTCCCGCCGCAGCCCGGGGCGCGCGCCTTCTGGCCGGCCCGCCGGCCCGCAGGTCGGTGCCTCCGCCCTCCGCGGAGCCGCAGCGGCGCCCCAACTGCAGCGCTGTGGGCGTGGGGACCTGCAGACCCTCCTATGCTGCGTCCTCGCCCCCGGCCAGGCAGGCTTCCCCCATTTGTCAAATCTGGTTCCTCCCCGGGGGCGCAGGACGGGGAGATACGCCCATCTAGGTCTGCGGGGGCCAGCTCAGGGAAGCAGAGGTGTGGGGGGTGGGAAGCATGCGTGAGCAGGGTGCTAGGGGGCGGGGCTGGGGTCCCCACTCACCTCGGCTGTTGGCGTAGAGGACACCCAGGGTCACTAGGGCTCCGGCCACCAGGAGCAGCAGCAGGAGCAGCCCGCCTCCCAGGAAGCCGCGGCCCTTCTGCCCTGCCGGGCTGGCTCGCTCCACCATCTCCATCTGGCTCTCGGACTTGTCCATCACCGGGGCTCTAGGCAAGCGAGTACATAGCTGATCACCCGGAGGCCAAGGGCAGGCGCCGAGTCCTGCCCAGATCAGGGAGAAGTCCGGAGTTCTGGTGGCCAGACACCTAGCTCCTCTGGGTCTCAAGCTCCAGGGCCCTGGGGCTTGGAAATTAACCCAGGCCCTGCTTTCTGGGAGGCTGCCTCCGGGGTGGGGACAGGCCTGACCTGTGGAGCATAGTGGTTTCTTCCTGCTGTCCCTGTCCCTGTCCCCATCCACCCTCTGGCAGGAGTGGTCCAGGGACCAGCCTGTTCTCAGTGTTGGGAGGAGCTGGTTAGAGCAGGGGTCCTGGAGCGGCAGTTCTGGGTGCCAGGCGAAGGGGGCACTGCCTGGGAGGTAGCTTGGGCCACTGGGTTTCCTGCCTGCCTCTCCTGCCTGTAGTCTAGGGGCCAACGAGAGAGTTGGTGAGAATGCAGGTGTCCATGCAGGCCGGGGCATGGCCAGGGTGCCTGTTCAGCAGGGCTTGGCTGGCCTGTGGCTCCTGCCACCTGCCTTATCTGTCATTATGAAGGGATGCCTTCTTGAGCCAACCAGGTGGTTTGTGGCATCAGGGGGCCTGGAGGGACCAGGGGAGGCCAGAAGACAGGGCCCACAGATTGTAAGGGCCCAGATCTGCCTGGCCTACTGTGTGCGTGTGTGTACATTTACGTGTGTATGTGAATATGAATGTGTGTGCCTGTATGTGTATGTTCAAGTACATGCATGGGACAGTGTGCAGGTCCATGTGTGTGCATGTGAACATGCGTGTGAGTATGTGATGCCTTTGCTGGCACTCAGAGCCAGGCCCCAGAAGCTCTGTGGACACGTGGGACAAGCTGGGCTGCTCCCCTAGGCTTTAGGCTTCAGAACCTCAGCCACTGGGAGTTGAGCTCGTATCTGGCCAGAGCCCGTATCTGCGCAGGGGTTAAGAAGGAGAAAGGTCTCATCCTTGGGGGGTAAACCACTATTGGACCTAAGCCATCCTAACGTTTCCACCTCTATGGTCTCTGGCCCATTTCTGGCCCTGACTCACCATGCATAGCTGTCTGCTATGAATCACCAGGAAGCTCTCCCGGCTCCTGTGACAAGTTGGAATATACCCAATGGCAGTGTGTGGGCTTGGCTGGTCTCAGGACTCTGCAGAGCGTCCCACCTCTTACTCTGCATGCCCACCCTCCCGCCTGCCTTCCTGGGCATTGCCATCAGCCTGGGCATGACCAAGCAGCCCATCAGGAGCCTGAGCTTCAGGGAGCAGAGATGGCCCGGCCTGCTAGTCTCAGGGACCAGACCCAGCCTCTGCTGCCTGTGCCAGGCTGTAGGCCAGCCCTGTCCTGGCCATCCAGGTCCTGTGGACAGACTCTGGGCCCTGCAGGCCCTTCGAGATGCTGAAATAACCCCATGCCAGAGGATGGCTGCTGCTCTAGTGCCCTGCTGACCAGGGGCAAACTGGAGGAACCAGGTACAACCTATTGGCGCCACCTGTTGGCGCCTGCTATTTTTCTCCTCTCTCCATCTCTCTCCCTCTCTCTGTTTCTGTTTTCTGCTTCCTTTGTCCTGTCTCCTCTGCAGTTTGGGAGGCAGGAAGGGTGGCTGGAGACTCATAAGCCACGAGCCACAACTCTCCCCTCAGGGATGGACGCTGTGACGTCCCTATCATCTCTGTCTCCCCACTCTCTGCTCTCCAACCTGGGTTCCCTACCCCTACCCTCAGGGCAGTCACATACGGGGAGTCTGGGCTCTGGAATCTCCTCTTGGAGCCACTGTGAGCCTTGGCGCCCTCAACTCCTGTCCCACCCTCCTGACTGTCCCCGGACAATCCTGCCCTACACCATCCTTTCAGCGGCCTTGGGCCACCCACATGTCCCTTGGCTTCCCAAGCCCCAGAGTACCATGGGTCTGACCCTCCACACTCGTTGGCCACTCACGGCCACCAAGTGTGCCACCTCCTGTGTTGGACCCGAGGGCTCCCAGCGGGACTTCTGCTTCCACAGCTCCTGACAGCAGCTGCCATGGAGGGTCCGTGGACCCTGAGGTCCCAGGCCTCCTCCTAGCTCAGCCCTCCTCCTTCGGGGCTCTCGGGCCTCTTGGGGAAATTAGACCTTGCTGATCTCAGGAAAGGTGCCCTGGTGCTCTGTTCCGCAAGCTTTGGACTACTACCCACAAGGTCAGCGGTTCAAACTGACTGGCAGTTCGGCGGGAGAAAAAGGAAGCTCTTTGCCCCTGTAAGGAGCTGGAATCGACTGGGTGGCAGTGAGTAGGCTCGGCTCCTCTCAGGACTCCGCAGAGCTCCCCAGCTCTCACGGTAGGGGTGCCCGCCCACCCACCTGCCCCGGGCAGTCCCTCCTTGGAGGTTTCACACTGTGAGTCTGCTTCATCAGGACCTCAGCCCCAGACCCTCGGTGACTTTCTCCGCCCCCCCCCCCCCGCCCATCTATGCCCCTGCTCCAGGTCACCGTCACCACGAGGCCTTCTGAGAACCCCACTCCCACACAACCGTCTGCCTGCAGCCACCCTGCTCGCTGCCTCGCCACGACACATGGCTCTTTTTGTCTGATTAGATGACAGTCGTCCCCGTGAGTTGCCCACCGCACCGGATGCATCAGTCCGCACTTGCTGAATCAACCAGCGAATGAAGGAATCATTGAATGAATGAACGAACATATGCAAGCGGGGAGGGCCACTATGGCGGAATGAACCATCTCCTCACTCATCTGAGTCTGGCCTTGCCGGCTCGGCTCCCTGGGGCTTGACGTGACAAAAAGGCACACGGGGCAACCCAAGGCTTGAGGATGAGCCCAGAGTCGGGGGCAGGGCAGAGGAAGACCCTGTGAGAAATAAGTCATTGGGCTGGTCCATCTTCAGCCACCAGGGAGCAGAGGGCCAAGGAGTCACTAAGTAGCCGAGACACCAGTTGAAAGCTGAAGTGACAGTCACTAGAGCCCAGGGTCCTGGGGTCTGGAAGGTGGGAACCAGATGAACTAAGAAAGGGGGAAGGAGAAACTTAATTAAAGAAGTCGGATCAAGGAAATAAAGAGTAGAAAGGAACTTTTGAAAATGATGATGGCAACGTATGTACAGATGCGCTTGATAAGATGGATGTATGGATTGTTATAAGAGCTGGAAGAGCCCTTATTAAATGATTAAAAAAAAAGAAGTAGGAAAGATTGTTTCCCCCAGCACTCAGTCAATGAGGACTTGGGGGAGGGGGCTTGCAAACTAGGGGCTCTCATGCTTGCGGGAGGGGCAGTGAGGCGCTTGGGCTCCTGATTTTGCAAAGTTGACCAGTACAGACCCCTCTGTAGCTAATGGGGGTGCAGGTTGTATTTCTTGAGTAATCATCAGTTAAAACCCCCAGTAACCCATTGGTACCCTTATATGAGACAAGGCGGTGCACTCCAGTTCTCTCTCCAGAGACCCATCGGGGTATGGTCTGAGTCAGGCATTTATACTGACCCCCCAGTTACCAAAAGGAACCGATCTGGGGTCCGGGATCTTGACAGTGTTTTTCACAACCCTGGCACTTCTGTGCCTGCATATGTGGGACTGGGCCGATGGGGGCTACCTGCCGGTACAGGTGAGGCTGTACACACGTGACCCATTCACCCCTGCTGGGAAATGGTGCCAGGCCAGCAGTCCCTTGGCCCCCCACTCTGCTCTGTGTGGCTCACCTGCAGGGCCACTCGAGAGTACCCCCCACTGGAGGAAAGGTCCCTGAAGGCTGGGGCTCCGCAGAAGGCCGGACGAGCTGGGTCAGGCAGCGGGCTCCTAGGAAGGCCAGGGACAAGCTTCAGGCAAGCCCTGCAGCTCCTTCAAGACTGGCCGGAACCAGGCTCTGGGTTCCATTGTGATACAGTCAAGGGCTCCCTGGGGGCTGTGACCTTCCTGTTCAGCCTGGGAGTTCCATTTGGGACTGGGGTGGGGGAGGGTACTCAGAATTTCTGCTGGAAGGCAGGTCGGGCTGGGTGCCTGCTGTCTATGTGTGTTGGGTGGGGGGGGGGGCGCTCCGGCTCTGTCTCATAGCCCTCTCCTCATTGGCTTCTGCTCTTGTCTCCTGGCTTCTCTGTCCACAAGGCCACAGACGCTGCTGGGAAGGCAGGCTGGACACCCACCCTGAACTTTCCGAATCTGAGAGGGGACCAGAGACCACACAGGTCCCACACAGGTGAGTACCAGGGCACGAAGTGAGGGGGGCTGCTTAGGGAGAGTCCCTGTCCAGGGACACCTACATGGCTAGCCAGGCTGCCTAGTGGTTATCTGCTTCTCTGCCCTTGGGGATCCTTGGGACTCTGACACCAATGCCAAGGACCAGGTGCCCCTGTGCCTGGAGGGGACTGGAGCCAGGAGATGGGTTCTGGGTGTGAAGACATAGTCTAATGTTTCTAGGTGAGGACCAGGCCCCGAGGGCATCCCAGCAAGGAAGGTGATGGCCCTCAGGTAAGCCAGCATCTCCTCAGTGTCCAGCACTTCTGCTTCAGGCTGGCCTGATGACAGCTCGGTTCTGTGCCAGAATCCCAGCTGTCCCGCCCTGCTTTCTGTGGCCCTTTAAGGCTGGGTCACAGGGTTGGGGCCCTGGAGCCAATAACTGATGACAGCCTTTTCATCTAAAGACTACCTGCCCCCCCTGAATCGTCCTATAAGAAGCTTCCAGTCCATGCTCAGGGGGTTCCCTGAGCCAGACCATGCCCTTCAGCTGCAGCTCAGGGTCAGGGACTCCTCCCCCAGAGATGGCCATCTGCTCCCTAGGGTGGACCAGTGACCCAGCTCCTGATGGGGGCAAAGAGAGAAGGGTGCCTCCCCACGATCAGTTCTGGGGCCTGGAGCTATCCAGAGAGCTGGTATTGTCCCTCATCCCCCCAAACCCCTGTCCTTGACTGCCATGCCCAGTCCTTCCCTGGTCCCTCAGTCAATGTTGATCCAACCAACCTTCCACATTGCATCTAGTCCAGGAGCACTCTGCGGGCCTATGCATTGGGCCTGGGCCTGATGGGGTCCAGGGCTTTCCCTGTGGTCTGCTGGACCGTAATCCCTCTGGGAGAAGCTTGGGCCACCTTCTCAGAGAGACAGAAGAAGGTGCTGGGCCAGAGATGGTACCCCAAGGTATGGAGTGAGCTGGGATGAAGGACAGAATTCCCACCTTGTTAGCTGACCATGACCATCCTTGGTTGGAGGGACAGGGACAAGGTA
Source organism: Tenrec ecaudatus (assembly GCF_050624435.1). NCBI lineage: Eukaryota > Metazoa > Chordata > Mammalia > Afrosoricida > Tenrecidae > Tenrec > Tenrec ecaudatus. Next base: position 26,355,391 of record NC_134530.1, read on the forward strand.
GGTCTGGCCCTTTCCCAGGTCTTCATTATGCCCCGGTGGCCTCTGCTGGGAACCAGCTGTGGGCTTCTGTCCTTTGCCCTTTATACCTCTCTGAGCCTCAGCCCTACCCACCTACAAGAAGGATTTCCTAGGCTGGCACAGAGCCACGGAGAGAACCTGTGAGCAGTGAGAGGATACCAGCGCCTGTGACGGGCTTGTCACCTGGAGTAAACGCTTGCTTGACCGCTGTCACAGAGACATCAGCCTTTCTTGGGAGACCAGGTTGTAAGGTTGCTCTTACCACCTGTGTGTTAGGCTGGGTGGTCTAGAGAAATAACCCAGGGACGTTCATCTGTGTCCCAGAAAAAAGAACTTTATGTGAAGAAGGCCCCCCGGCCCAGTCCCACTCAAGTCCATAGCTCAGGTGCTAGCCTGGCTCTCTCTGGACTCCCAGAGCTGATGATGCAGGTGAAATGGGAAGCAGGGAGACCACTGGCTACAGGGTGCAGAGCCGTGGTCCGTGGATGGGTGGCAAGGCCCTGACAACTCTCTGGGTCGGTGGCTCCCACATTTGCTTATGCACCTGCTTTGTCTTCAGAGAGTGTCAGGAAGGTGAGCCTCATAGAATACTAGTTTAATAGAACAAAGTTCTTGCATTGAGGGCGTACTTGAGTAGAGGCCCAATGTCCATCTGCTACCTTAATGTCCATCTGCTATCTTAATGTCCTTTGCTACTAAACCTATAAATAGATGCACATAGCTCTATTAACCCATCATCCTATATAAATATATGTACATGCCTGTGTTTAGACCTCCATAAATGCCCTTTGTCTCCTAGTTCCTTCCTCTATTTCCTTGTACTTTCCTCTTGTCCCACTAGCATGCTCAGTCTTCATTTGGGTTTCAGTAATTCCTCTCACTTACATTGCCCTGATCAAGCCCTGAAGTAAAATTTTAGATATTTAGATTAGAGAAAGGAAAATTAAAGGGAAGGGTGAAAGTTTTAAGAATGGTAATAGGAAAATAATATTAGAATAAGAAACAGGGGAGCTGTTAATGTATGTTTGGGCTCTAATCTTTGATCAGGAGTGCAGTCTCTGTTGTGGGTGCTAACTTCTGGGTATGCAGTGTGTTAGGGGACTAGAGTATGAACAAATTAAGTTGGAAGGAAAAAAGTAAAGTGAGATATATATATCCCCTATCCTTAGGTATACCTACAAAGGGGAGATTCCTGTTGGAGAATGAATGATCAGAATCTGTGCTATCTCCACTATGGGGAGGCCTGCCTGTGGGGTACCCACTGGGGGTCTTCTGGTCTGGGTGGAGAGCCAAAGCAATTTGTTTTCTTTTTTAAAATTTTATTTAATGAATCATTTTATTGGGAGCTTGTATAACTCATCACAATCTATCCATCCATCCATTGTGTCAAGCACATTTGTACATTTGTTGCCATCATCATTCTCAAAACATTTGCTTTCTACTTGAGCTCCTCATTTTTCCCCTCCCTCCCTCATGAACTCTTGATAATTTATAAATTATTATTGTTTTTTTCATGTCTTACACTGACTGATGTCTCCCCTTACCCACTTTTTTGTTGTCCATCCTCCTGGGAGAGAGTTATAGGTAGATCATTTGATCGGTTCCCCCTTTCTCCCCCCACCTAACCCTTACCCTCCTGGTATGGCTACTCTCAATATTGGTCCTGAGGGGTTTATCTGTCCTGGATTCCCTATGTTGTAAGCTCTTATCTGTACCCGTGTACATGCTCTGGTCTAGCTGGATTTGTAAGGTAGAATTTGGGGTCATGATGGCAGGGGGGCAGGGAGAAAGCATTAAAGAACTAGAGGAAAGTTGTATGTTTCGTTGGTGCTATACTGCACCCTGACTGGTCTGCCTCTTCCCAGAGACCCTTCTGTAAAGGGATGTCCAGTTGCCTACAGATTGACTTTGGATTTCCACCCTGCACTCCTTGCCCCATTCACATTGACATGATTTTTGTTCTGGGTCTTAGATGCCTGATACCTGATCCCATCGACACCTTGTGATCACACAGGCTGGTGTGCTTCTTCCATGTGGTTTTGTTGCTTCTCAGCTAGATGGCCTCTTGTTTATCTTCAAGCTTTTAAGACCCCAGATGCTATATCTTTTTTTTCCCTCAAATACTTTTATTGGGGGCTCTTATATCTCTTATCACAATCCATACATTCCTCCAATGTGTGAGGCACATTTGCACACATGCCGCCATCATCATTTTCAAAGCATTCTCTTCCCACTTGAGCCCCTGATGTCAGCTCCCCATTTATTACCCCTTCCTCTCCTTCACTCCCCTCCCTCATGAACCCTTGATAAGTTATAGATTATTTTTTTCCATATCTTACATCATCCTCCATTGCCCCTCACCCATTTTTCTGCTATTTGTCCCCCTGGGAGGGGGTTCTAGGTTGATCCTTGTGATTGGTTCCCGCTTTCTCCCCCACCGCCCCTAATCTACCTTGTATCTTTACTCTCCTTGTTGGCCCTGAGGGATTTATCTACCCTGGATTCCCTGTGTTGTTGAGCTCTTATCTATAGCAGTGTGCATGCTCTGATCTAATCAGATTTGTAAGGCAGAATTGAGGTCATGACAGTGGGGTGAAGGAAGCACCACAGAGCTAGAGGAAAGTTGTGTGCTTCATCTGTGCTATACTGCACCCTGACTGGTTCATCTCTTCCCTGTGACCCCTCTGTGAGGGGATGTCTAATTGTCTACAGAAGGGCATTGGGTCTCCACTCCATGTCCCACCCCATTCATCTTGGGTATGGTTTTATTCTGCATCTTAGATGCCTGACACCTGATCCCATCGACACCTTATGATCACACAGGCTGGTGTGCTTCCTCCATGTGGGCTTTGTTGCTTATCAGCTAGATGGCCACTTGTTCATCTTTAAGCCTTTAAGACCCCAGATGCTATATCTTTTGATAGCCGGGCACCATCAGTTTTCTTCAGAACCACATTTGCTTATGCACCCGCTTTGTCTTCAGCGATCATGTTGGGAAGGCGAGTATCACAGAATGCCAATTGTTAGAACAAAGTGTTCTTGTGTTAAGGGAGTACTTGAGTTGAGGCCCAATGTCCATCTGCAACCTTAATCTTAACATACAGATATAAGTATATAGTTCCATTCCCCTCTCATTATATATATGTACATGCCTGTATTTAGACCTCTATAAATGTCCTTAGCCTCCTGGTTCTTTCTTCTATTTCCTTTTAATTTTCCTCTTGTCCCACCATCATGTTCAGCCTTCATTTGGGTTTAGTAATTCCTCCCTGCTACATTGCACCTTGATTAAGCCCCACTAAGCATCCTCTGACCTTCCTTCCATTGATTTTACTTCACTTGTTGTTCCCTTGTCCCTAGGTTGGTTCCCCTCCCACTTCCTTTTTCCTACCTGACCTTCTCCCGTATCCTCCCAGAACCATCAGTCCCATTCTTTTCATCTCCAAATTATTTATCCCACCTATCTTATCTAGATAGACATGCAGATACATTCATAAGTGCAAAAAACCAGGCAAAGCCAAATAAAACAACAAAGGAAGTCAAACCAACAAAACAATAACAACAGCAGCAGAAAGAACAAAATAACAGTAACAACAAAAAAAGCCACAGACAAAAATGGAAAAGCCTATAAATAGTTCAAGGTCCATTTGTTGGCCTTTATGAGTGTTTTCCAATCGAGACTGATGAGGTGCTACACTCTGCCTCCTGTCTATTTTTGGTATGCCCTGGGGATTTCATCACTTTGCTCCCCCTGCTACATGCCTTCAGTGCCTCACACCGGTGTGATGGGGCCAGACCATGCATTATTCCTAAACTGTGTCTCCAGTGCTGTCCCCTGCAGTGCCATGGTTCAGTGAAGGACGCTGTGTTCCGTGGTATGGCAGGCCTACGGTACTCCCCGTGCATTGTCTGCTCCAAGCAGGAACATCGTTCTTGGGGCTTAGTGGGCCAGAATGTCCTCTCCTCCCTCTCCATTCCTTTGCGTTTCTCCTGTGTGCTCTAATCTGACATGCCCCTCTCCTCAAGCTGCAGCTCTAATGCTGTCCTCTGAAGTGCATTCTTCTGAGGGGAGGGGATTGTTCAGATAGTTGGGATTGGGGCCAGCCCTGCAGACCTCTCTTATTGGTTCCCTGGTGACGCTATATCTTTTGATAGCCGGGCACCCTCAGCTTTCTTCACCACATTTGCCTATGCACCCATTTTGTCCTCAGTGATCGTGTCGGGAAGGTGAGCATCTCAGAGTGCCGGATTCTTAGAACAAAGTGTTCTTGTGTGGAGGGAGTACTTGCGTAGAGGCCCAATGCCCATCTGTCAAAGCAATTTATATTTTAATTCGCCCTGATTCCATCTGGTCCCTTAGAATTACAACCCTGTTGCTCCACCGTACCTCCCTCCAGCTAGCTCCTCAATTCACGGACCTGGGAATTTGCCCTCAGGTGGGCAGGTGCTGAGAGGAGATGACCAAGGGGATTCTAAATGGCTGCAGTTGCTGTTCCCCGATTTTAGTGTTGACAGTCCTGTGGTCTGGAAGGGCCATCTCTTTCATGCTCCTTTGTGCTGTCTCTGCCGAGTCCCTGCTGTGGGTGCTACTCAGTCGCTGTCTTGCCAGGATCCCTCCAACACTTAGCTCCATTTCTAGAGACTACTCCGGTGAAGTGGCTGCTTGTCCAACAGCTGTTGGGAATGCCAGGTGAGTGCCAAACCCGGCAACCAAAATGCCCAGATGCCCTCCTCTTTGGCCGCTGCCCTCTATCTTCTTCCTTTTTAAAAAAAGTATCTCTTTCTTTTAAAAACGTTTTATTGAGAGCTCTTGCAGATAGTACCACAATCCATAGTTCCATTTGATCAAGCATAATTGTACAATCCTGCCATCATCATTTCAATAACTTCTCTTCTTGAACTCCTTGATATCAGCTCCCCTTTAAAGTAGTTTTGTTGATAGAATATTTACATTTCATATACTTTCATCGTTAAATCGTTTTTTTTTAAAGTGTGGTATATACATCCTCACGGTCAGCTCTAATCCCCCCTCCCACATTCACTGACTGCTCTCCAATACCTCTTCCCTACCCACCCCGCCCAAGTTATTGTCTCTATGCAGCCACTCCTTCTGTGCATCACAAACTCAGACACCTGACAAAACAACAAAAAACAAGCCAATCAACAAAAACAAAATGAAACCGACAGATGAAAACAAGAGTCATATAAAAATAAACATAAACAGTAATAAAGAAAATACCACCAACAATATTTAAAATACCAAAGAAGAAATGTCTGTTATGGAACAATCAAGATATGTGGTAGTTACATAATTTGGTGTCAGTGTGAGAGGATTAAGAGTGAAGGGGTGGAGTCTGGCCTGTCAGTTGGATCACAGCCAATGAGGCCTCTTTGTGGGCATGGCCTTCTCCTGAGAATTCTGGGAAATCCTGATTTCCCTACTTGGAGGAGGCAGAAGAGACTCTCTATCTGCTCACTTCCTGGGTAACATTCCAGCTGACAAGACACAGGGAACTACGCTGGTGCCCTGAGCTGGAGAAGCCACATGGACCTACCCCGATGTAGTCCTGGGTGTTAGCGAAGCCACATGGAGACCCCTGCCAGCACTGAGATGGTTACAATACCACTGGATCCAAAAACTTTCTACCCTCTGGCCTGTGATCATCCTGCATTCGGCGTCATTGCATGTGTTTCGTGAGTCTGAAGAGGACTTTATAGATTGGTATTGGATATATGAGCTAATATCAGACTTAGGGACTTGGACTGGACTGGGCTGGGATGCTTTCTTAATGTACAATTACTCTTTATATAACATTTTTTCTTATATACTTATGCGTGTTTATAAATTTGTTTCTCTTTTCTACCCAGAGTAGCATAAGATATATTTGAGCCTGGAGCAAATTCAGGTGGAGCCAAGAAGGAGGTGGTCAACTGACCAATCATCATAGACCATGGCTTGATCCACCACAATTACGTTGACAGCAAAGCTGTCCTCGTCCCTTGCCTGTGTCCAGAGGGGATCTGCCAGAGGCTTAATCTGACTAGACGCTCTGAAGATGGATTTTGGGCTCCCTCTGTCCTCCAGTGGAGCGCTCACAGGTGAGCTCTGATACTTTCCCCTCCTCATATTCGGATTCCGTTGTCGTCATCTTTGGACCACACAGGCCGGCGTGCTTCTCTCGGGTAGACTTAGTGGGACGCTTGTTTGAATATAAGGGCTGATACTTTTCCTTCTTCACATGAAATCCAGGAGGGGCAGGTCGACGGAGACAGTAGCTGGGCGATGGCAGAGAAGGTTGGGGAGACGGGCAGCTCATCATCAGGAGCACAAGAAAGAAGAAAATGCGCTGACATTGATAGCGGGGACTGCGCAACTCTGGCTAATATCTCCAAACGAATGCAATGTATGATATGTGAATTGCACGTCAGTAATTCTGTTAAAAAGTGGGGGCGGGGTTTCGCATCTCCCCAGTGGTCCTGCAGATGGAAGGCCTGGTGAGAAACCCAATAGAGCTCAGTGTATGTTCTATCACAGGTGTATGAGTCCGCGTTGACCAGAGAAACAAATCCAGGGACACTCATTTGTGTATAAGAAAGAGCTTTATATCACAGAGTAATTGTAGATTAAGAAAACATCCAAGTCCAGTCCATATTAAGTCCATAAGTCTGCTATTAGCCCTTATGTCCAACATGAGTCTATAAATTCCTCTTCGGACTCACACAACACATGCAATGATGCCAAATGCAGGAAGATCACAGGCCGGTGGATGAAGGTCTTGTGGATCCAGTGGTGGCGGAAGCGTCTCCTGGGCTCTGGCTGGCATCAGCGTGGCTCCATGTGTCTTGTCATCAGGAAGGTGGAGCAGAGAGAGTGTGGCCTGCCTCTTCTGATGGCAGAATCAAGGGAGAGGAAGTTCCCAGAAACCTCAAGAGAAGGCCAGGCCCACGAGCAGACATCAACTGGGCTGTGACCTGATTGACAGGCTAGACTCTGCCCCTAATCTTATCGATCAAGTTGATATGAAATTATGTATCTACCACAACAGGGGTCCTCCCATGTCAGCATTGACCAACAAGAGCAGTTTGGTGTTTTGATGTTGCTAAAAGTCAAACACACGGTGGGAACCTGACAGGCTTCTGATTGTGATGCAGGCTGCGTGCACAGCATCACTGAGTCTTTTCCGAGACTGTTTGGTGGGGAAGGATGGGGTGGCATGGGGACTGTTTAGATTCAGGTGCCGCTGAGGATCTTGGGATGCTAGGTCATCTGAGCAGCTGCTGAGGAGACTCACCTTCCTTTGCTTGAAACCCCTGCCCACCTGACTCAAGCTGGGCGTCAGGAGGGAGCTGTGCAGGCTGCCCCATGGCCATAGCCACCTGCTGTTGCTGGCTGAGTGCTGTGCCTCGAGGCCCTGGCTGACCGAGCGGTGGAGTTTTGAAACACTTTCCTGAGCAGGGGAGCTGGCTGGGCCGCCTCAAGAAACCCAAGGGGCAGAGGGGCCAAGAACTGATGGCCAGAGAGAGGCTTGCTTGCAGGCATAGCTGGGAAGTTGCTGTCCTGATTGAAGAGTTGTATTCTGAGCGTTTCCTCATCCTGAGTTGTAACTTGCTACTCCCCTAACCAGTCCCGTAGTCTCCAGTATCGTCTGTGTGTTCTGGGAGGCCATGGCAAGGAATGATCAAGCCCAGCAGAGCGGCAGAGTGCCATGGGAGGCGCAGATGGTGTCAGGATTGGGAAAAAGATTGGAGGGTGGCGGCACTGTCACTGAAATCAGCCCCGGGTTGTTCATCTCGATTCTCTTTGCTCTTTGTGACCTGGGGGGAGGTCAGACATCGTCACCATGACATTTTTACAGTATTAGACCAAGGACGATGGACTGTGACACCAGGCTGGGTTGGGTCTATTCACATGGGCACATGGTAGCTCCTGCTGCCGGTCGTGACTAACAGTTTACGAGGTGTGTTAGGGCTGGGTTTTCTGGAGAAATAAAACAATCGACACTCTTGTATGTTAAGAAAGGACTTTATGTATTTTATATAAAAAATCATCCCAATGTTGTCCAACTCAAGTCCACATGCAGCTGCAGGCCGATGGAGCAGGAAGATAAAGCAGGGAGCTGGCAGATCCCAGGGCTGCAGAGGGGCATGGCAACAAGGTCTGCAGGAGCAGGGCGGACTCCACAGGGTGGGCAGAATCCACATGGGCTGCCAACCATAGAGTCAGACTTGAAACCCGTGGATGCAGGAAGGCGTGATCACAAGGCAGAGAGTGAGAGTCCGGGGGGCGGCGGGGGGGCAGGCTCCCAGGGTCTCTCTTGTAAAAAGGCCACCCCCCCCAAGGAGGCATCATCAGGATGTGACCTGGTGAGCAGGTTGGGTTCCATCCCTACACTGTTGTCCAGGTACTCACTCACTGACACCGAGTCAATTTTGACTCCTAGTGAGCCTTCAGGACAGGGTAGGATTGCCTCTGTGGGTTTCTGAGATAATAACTCTTCACAGGAGTAGAAAGTCTCACTTTTCTCCAGAGGAGCGGCTGGTGCTTTCGAACCGATGACCTTTAGCAGCCCAACGTGTAACCACGACACCACCAGAAAATGGAATCGACTGCATGGTTAGTGAGGCTGTAATAGTGAAAACAGACAAAGGAAACAGCCATGGTGGAGTCGTTCTGACTCACGTCGCCCCCGGTGTTTCATGGTAGACATTGCATCCCATCGCTTTTCATAGCTGTAATCTCTGGAAGCCAGTCTCCAGGCCTTTCTTCCGAGGTACCTCTGGGTGGGTTTGAACCACTAGCCTTCCAATTCATAGGACAGTTTTTAACCCATGGTTCCTGGTTAAAACGCTGGCTCTGGTATCATCTAATTCTGCGACCTAATACAGTTACTCATGTTGTGGTGACCCCCCAACCATAAAATTATTTTCATTGCTACTTCATAACTGTCATTTTGCTACTGGTATGAATCAGGCAACCTAAAGGGGTTGCGACCCACAGGCTGAGAACTGCCGAAGAAATCCAAAGACTTAAAAACAAAACAAACTCACCACCACTGAGTCAATTCTGACTCGCAGCAACTGGGACAGAGTAGAACTGGCCCCCGTGGGCCTCCGAGGCTGTAAATCTTTATAGGAGCAGAAAGCCGGGCCTCTGATGAGAACTGCTGACCTTGTGGATAGCAGCCCAGTGCATGCCTAATCCCCTGTGCTACCAGGAGTCTGCAGGTAGAAAGGTAGGAGCAGGTGTATCTTACTCTGAGAGTGCATCTCCTTTACATCCGTTACGAAGGAACATATGATTGATGTGAAGAAATGCCGGCATTCTGAACTATCCTTGCATGCCTGTGTGCATCCTTGCATTCCTTGTTCTTTGAAAGCCCTCTTGGCTTTCTGCCTGCTGGCATTTTGATAGGACTTTGGAATTGACCATCATCCATGCATTGGCGGGTGGTTTTTTGATTGAGACTAGGCTTGCTTAAAAAAAGAACCTGGAAGCCTTTCTGTTTCTTGCTTCTTTTTATTCCTCATGACTAGAAAGGAGTTTAACGCAATTGAGAGTTGACTGTGTATAAAGAAGGCTGGTAATTTTCCCTTGAAGCTATTTGGAACGGGGCCTGCTGTGGGGGCAGTTCTTTGAGGACATCCTCTATCCTTCCTGCCGTAATTGTTAGGCACAGGTTAAAAAAAAATCTATTCAAGTCAACTTAGTTAAATGAGCTGTTCCTAGGAAAGAACCTATTTTATCCAGGCCTTCAAGTTCATTTACAGCCAGTGCCGGAAAAGCAGTTTGTTTTATTCTGTGGGGTTCTCAGTACCTGGTGTTTGGGCAGCATCACATAAAACACTTGGTGTCTTCCCGGTTTGTCATTGTTCTCAGTGAACTGTTGGCTCATCAATTTTATTATTTTATTTTGGTGGCCGCTGTGGAACAAACCCCAGCAGGATGTGCGCCCCTCAGCGGTCTCTCCATGGGCAGCTCATGCTGACGACCTTCTTCCAGCGGTGCAACTGCCCTCCCCACCCCCACCCCCATCCTGGGTGCTCCTCCCCAGGGATTCTAGACTCTCTACCACTTGAGCTTCCTGCGCGATTCTTGGAGTGGCCTTTGTCAACTTGATCCCGTCTGGATCCTCTTCAAAAGAGCACCCTGCTCCTTCTCCAACTAGTCTCAGCTCACGTACTTTGAACGCATTGTCAAGAGAGACCCTGTCTCACTGCCATCGAGCTGATGGTGACTCAGATCAACCCTTCAGGACAGGGCGGAACTGCCCCTGTGGGTTTCGGAGACTAACTCATCACAGAGCCAAGGGGGCTGCCTGTCTCCTGAGGAGCAGCTGGTGGTTTCAAACTGCTGACCTTGCAGTTAGCAGCCCAATGCGTAACCACTAAGCCACCAGGACTCCTCCGTGAAGTAGCAGGGCTGTGAAAAGGAGGCAGGCCCTGGACAAGATGGATTAGCACAGTGGCTCCAGCAATGGGCTCCTTCCAACAGCAGAACCATTGTGAAGAAGCTCAAGGAGCGGGTGGTGTTTGGCTCTGCTGTGAATGGGATGGCTATACGTGGGCACTCCTAACAAAAACATGTTGGGTTTTAAGGAGACTCCAGGAGATATTTCCGGTCAGCTATTTTATTTTCAGCCTTTTTGTGACCTGGAGGACATACCGGTATTACGATCCATCCATCTAACATCTTCAGTCTCAGGTTTCTGGGGAAGCGCCTTATCCCAGTTGCAGTGTGTGCTGCCACCTGGCGGGGTTTTGTATAACAGCACCAATCGGAGGAAGCTGGCCTCATCCCATCAATCCTAAACCCAGAATCCGATTGGAGCCTCATATGAATGTATCAACTAGTTGATACATAATTGTATCATATGTCTATTCCCTCTACCTGGCTTTCAGCATGCCTTCCCTTCCCGAAAACACACAGTATCAGAAAAAAAGTCAAACAGAAAAGAGTGGGGCCACTGAAGGGTTAAAGAGCTAGGTTTAGGATTTAACTATCCGTTCTCAGATTTTTTTCTGTCCCTCACTCATTGATTTCTTCCTTTACCTAGGCCTTCCAATTATTTTAATTTTTTTCTCATTAAAAAATTGGTAACCATATTGTTTTGAAATTGCCGATGGCAACATTTGTTCTTGTCCACTTGATATAATGGATGTACGGATTGTTCTATGTAAGAGCCCCAGTAAAATGATTTTAAAAGTGGTCGCTATATAGACGGCCCCACACTTCCCAGTTCAACAAGCCGGGTGTGTCCAGCTCATGCCCCTCACTGGGCTCATCCTGTGTTCATTCATCACTAGGAGCCCCTGCTGAATCTCCCCTCAGCCCTCGCAGAAGCCCAGCTGGCCCCAAGCGTCTTCCTTTCCTTCGAGGCTCTAACTTCTCTAGTTGGACATGTGCTTTGTGCTCGTTCTTATGGCTTTGCTGTCTGTCTGTCCATCGGTATCGAAGGCGTTGGCGGTCCCACCGGGCACTGCTTCAGCTGTGCACACAGAGCTTGTCCCTCGGGTTTCCCCACAGCCCGCGGTTCCATATTGGGTACCCTTGAAGCCAGCAGCTGTTACCAGCACCGTTTTCCTGGCTCCCACATCGTAAGGTGTTTGAAAATAGAAGCCAGGAACTTGAACACATGAAGTCACGGCTTTTTGGCGTGTGGTCGGATGTTTTCCATTCCGATTTTCGCTTGTAGGTCCCAGCTCTTCTTGGTAGCCCATGGCCAGCAGTCGTGTGGGGGACAGCTGTGTCCCCTCCTCCGGGAGCAAAGCTTGGTTTCCACCCTGCAGATGAAAGTCCTATTCCCGGGGTCCCTTTGAGAGTCCGCCGGGTTTTGCCCACTTGCTCTGTCAGGGAGGGGTGGGGCGAGCTGGCGTCAGCCATCTCTCCCGGGTACCTGGAGGGTGGGGGTGGTGGTGGTGGTTGTGGGACGGTCCCCTCCTGACACAGGTTGAGGTGGATGGGGAAGGTGCTGTGATGGAGCAGGGCTTGGCTTCAGAGGTGGGAGGATGGTCCTTTATGTAGGGAAGAACCTTCCCTGCCCCCCGCCACACACCTGGGTGTTATTTTGAGAAGCACTCCTGTCTGAGAGAGGACCGTAAGCGTTTGGGAAATCTTGGAAAAGTAGAACCTGCTTGAAGGCTCCCAATGGGAAGGCAGGGAGGAGGGAGCAACACCAGCTGCCCCATCCCTGGGTGCCTGGAGTCCAGCTGGTCCTAGGTGGTGCCAGGTGGGATACAGACAGAAGAGAGGGTGGGGCTGGGGAAGGAGGGGCTGCCCACACCTTCGGGCTGCCTCACCTGCTGCCTGTGTGGTGGCATCGCACTATGAAGGGTGGCGGGTGGGTGGGGTGAGAGGGCTGTGGCCCCCTCCCTGCCTCATGTTCTGAGGAGCGGGGCAGGGGGTGGGGTGGGTGGGTGGGTGTCTTCGTTTCCCCCTCGGCTGCCATAGCAAAATACCACCCCACCCCATAGATGGCTGTTAAGAACAGAAGGTTCTGGATGCTGGGAGTCTGACCTCAAGATGCCTGCCCTGTTGGTTCCTTCCAGGGACTCAGAGAGCAACTGTGCCGTGTCTCCTAGTTCCTGGGGCTGCAGCAGGCAGGCCTTGGCATTCCTGTGCTGGCGAGACTCGTCTTCCTCTGTCATCACTTGGCCACTGCCTTCCCCTGTCTGTGACTGTCTGTCCTTCTCTTTCACAAGGTGCCACTAGGAAGGCTTAGGATTAGGACCCTGAACTCTGAGAGCACCCCAGTTACCAGCTTCAAAGATCCTCTTTCCAAACAGGCCACAGGGGTGAGGAGTCCCACAGATGCTCTGGGGATGTGATTCAACCCAGGGAAGGTGGAGCTCTGTGAGGCCTGCACCCCACGGAAGCATGGGGAGCAGAGAGAAGGGCAGCGAAGACAGGCGCGAAGTGAAACTGGGGAAGAGGGAGCCCAAGACAGTCCAGCTGTGAGCGGGGAAGCTGCCCACAGCGGAAGCAGGGACCCTGGAGTGGGGGCTGGAGGAGGTGGTTGTAAACACCAGGTACGGCCGGGGGCGCAGCCTCCTGTGGAAATGAGCACTGTGGTTGTTAGGGGCACGTTTGGTCATCTCCTGCTCCCAGAGATCCCCCCGCTGGATGGCTTTAGCAGATTGATTTATTCTCTCCCAATTTTAGGAGGCTGGATGCGCATGTTCAGGCTGCCAGTACCATGGGGTGGGGGGTGGGGGTGGGGGATAGGGGGCGGGGATCTCATGCAGAGCTTTGAAACATTGTCAGATGCTGAAGGGGTTGTCTCAGGGAGTCTTGTGTGTCTGGACAACAAATAGATTTGTAGCTTGGCTGTGGGACTCTCCAGCCTGTTGCCTGACCTACCAAGTTTGGCTTTCTCACGGCCCATAGTCAAGGAGCCAACTCCTTATACAGATCTTTCTGTCTGTGTCTCCCTGGCCCAGCTCCTCCTGAGAACCCTAAGACCTTCTGGTCTGAGCCCCAGGCTGTCTTGTCACACCTGTGGGAAGACCCCCCTACCGCTTTATTTCAGTGGTAGTTACATAATCTATCAATTTGAGGGTCTTAAGAGGAAGGGGTGTAGTTTAGCCTGTCAATCAGGTCACAGCTGGATGACCTCATTTGGAGGCATGATGGAGATAAATAGCTCACTGGAGGCCGGACACACTCTCTCTCTGCCTTCCATTTCCTGCTGCTGAGACACCCAGAGAGCAGGAGCCGCCATGTGGAGACACGTGACAGCTTTGAGATGCATCCACCTCCACTGGATCCATAAGACTTTCCACCCACCGGCCTGTGATCTTCCTGCATTCGGCATCGTTGCATGTGCTGCCCGAGTCTGAAGAGGAATTTATAGACTAGTGTTTGACATATGGGCTAATGTCGGACTTAAGGACTTGCTCTGGACTGGGCCGGCATGTTTTCTTAATATGCAATTGTTCTTTGATATAAAGCTCTCTCTCTTTTTAAATAAACCTCTCTCTTACACAAATATGAGTGTCCCTGGATTTGTTACTCCAGTCTACCCAGACTGCCAACAACTTCCAAGGCAGAAAGGTGGGAGTCCGTTTGTCTAGTGCCCACTGCCCACATGGTTCAGGGTGGCTGATACACTCAGGGACTCTGGTGAAAAGGGCAGGGTGGTCCAGGACTGGCTGGGGAGGGGTCAGTGGAGAAGGCAGCCGGAGGACGCCTCCCTGTGAACCCTGGCCTTCAGCTTCTTCAGGCCACCGTGCTCCGGGTCCACAAGCAGGCCGCTCTCGGCCGCTGCCCAGGCCTCTGGGTGGCGTTGGGCCTCCAGGCAGCGCTGCCCATGGCGTTGAAATACTCGGGCGGTGGGGGCCCTGCCCGGCCGCTCCCGCAGGCTGCTCAGAGCCAGGGAGGGTGCCAGCTTGAGGGCCTGGGCGAAGGCCCCTGCGGCCCCGGCCTCGTCCCCCAGGCTCAGCAGCAGGCGGCCCCGGGTGCAGAAGTCCTCCGCCTGAGTCGCAACGTCCTCAGGCCCTACTCCCTTCTGCAGCACGTGGTCCAGGTCTCCGAGCGCGCGGTCAAACTCCCCCAGCTCGGCCAGGCAGGCCGCTCGGGCGCGCCGGCAGTGCGCGCTGTCTCCATCCGCCAGGACGGCCAGCGAGCAGAAGCCCAGCGCCTGACCCGGGAGTCCTGCGTCCATGAAGGTGCGCGCTTCCTGGGCGGCGGCCTGGACAGAAAGGGAAGCCTGCCTAAATGCCACAGCCCCCACAGGCCTGAACCCCGCCATCTCAGTCGCTTGTGCGCAAAGAGGCTGCCAGCTTTCTCTGGAGGGACTGGGGGTGGGACGCACAGAGACTCCCCTCCCCACATTCCTGCAACCCTAACACCCCCCTGCAAGCCCTCCAGTCTGCAAGGCCCCCTCCACTTCCCACACCCTCCTCTCCCTCAGCCTTGGATCTGGCCCCTCCGTTCTAGCCCTGACTCCTCCCCCTTCCTTTCTGGAACCATGCTCCCCTGAGTGGTTCTTGTCCAGGGCTGTGAACTGCCTGCCTTTCCCTGGGAACTTCAGGGCAAGGTCTGCTGCCTGCACTCCCGCCGAAGTGGGGACCAACCTCACTCCCAGATGTGCCTCAGCCCCTCATCTCCTCTTTCTGGCCCTGGCTCTTCAGTCATTTATGAATGTAATCACCCCAACTCCCCACAGACCCAGCCGCTTGCCTTGTGGGGCTCCTGCTCGCCCCAAGAACCAGCAGTGGCTCCCACTGCCTCAAGAATGAGGCCTGCCTCTTTCTTGCCCCTCTGCTCTTTCCGGTTGCAGCCAAGGGCCACCCAGTGCTCCCAGCCTTGCACTACACAGCTCCTCCCTCCAAGAAGAGGAGACAAACAGTTGATCCTTATCAACTGGCCACACCCTCAACCTTCCAACCCCCCTGAGGTCCTGGGTGGGAGCAGGGGAAAGCACTGGGCCTGAGTTATACTCCCTCCCCTCCCGCCCCAGCTGTGTGACCCAGACTTAGGGACCGAGCCTCCTGTGCTTGAGCTGCCTTGCTTGTGATTGGCATTTGTGACTGCCAGGGTTTCACCAGGGTGGCGCTAGGGGTCATTCCCGCAGGGCCAGGCACCGCACTGGCCTCCCTGCCTCCACCTGGTGGTCCCTTCATGCTCCTCAGCAGGGCAGGACAGAGTGATCGCCACGGTCCCTTGTTCCAGACAGGACATCTTCCATTCTACCCCTCCCCTCTCACATTGACTCTTCAGTGAAATCCACTAACATCAGGGCTTGATGGGACTTCACGGCCCCACCTCTCCATTTCTTGCACACCCCAGCTGTCTGGCTGGGTCCCCAGTTCTTGAATGCCCCAGTTTTCCCTACCTTAAATCCTCTGCCATCCCCTGGCCTGCTCTCTGGCCGCCTCCTGGACACTTGATTGTTCCCCAGTGAGCTTTCACCCCTGGCTGCCCTGTGTTAGGGTCACCCGTCCACCCTACCAATCCTCTCTGAAGTGACCACCCTCCCTCACGGCCTGTCTCACCTCCCGTGCCGCTCCTGCTCTGTTGCCCACACCTGACCGGAGGTACCCGGTCACTTCATGTCAAGTAAAGATCGGATGAAAAGTGAGCTTATCAAATAGGCAGTGACTTCACAGCCCAGAGTCCCTTTCAGGAGGAGCCCTGGTGGCACAGTGCTTTTGTGTTGAGCTGCTGACTGCAAGGTCGTCAGTTGGAAACCACCCGCTACTCATTGGGGGAAAGAGGAGGTTTTCTACACCTGTAAGGAGTCACAGCCTCAGCAGTTCATGGGGCCAGTTCTACCCTATCCTGGAGGGTCTGCCACGAGTTGATATGAACTTGATGGTAGTGAGCTTGGTTCTGGAAAGAGTTACCGTCTCAGAAACGCACGGGGGCAGTTCTGTCCTTTCCTAGAGGGTCACTGGGCGCAGTATCGACTCGATGGCAGTGAATTTGGCCTCTGACCTGGCTTATCACCTGCAGAACCACCGTCTCCCCCCGGCTCCCTGGAGCAGGTGCTGCCCCTCCGACTGGGGCTGGAGGTCAGGTAACAAAGTGCTTCTGGTTGGCTCAGCTGAACTCTCGGGAGGGGCCTTCCTTTCTCTACCAACCCCAAGTCATTGTGACCCATATGCCCCATGCAAGCAGAGCAATAGGTTCTGGGGGGCTTGTGGTAGTGATTATTCATGTTAATTTCATGTCGACTTGAAGATAGGAGTGAAGGGGTGGAGTCTAGCCTGCCAGTCAGGCCACAGCCTGATGATGCCTTCTTGTGGGCGTGGCCCCTTCATAGGAGGCTCCTGGGTACCTCCCTCTCTCTCTCTCTGCTTCATCTTCTTGTTGACAAGCCATGTGGAGCCATGCGACCACCTGAGTGAGTCCTGTGTTGCAGCTACCGCCATTGGATCCACAAGACTTTGCATCCACCGGCCTGGGATCTCCCTGCATTCTGCATCGTTGCATGTGGCTGCGTGAGTCTGAAGAGGGACTGATGGACTAGTAGCTGACTTATGGACTTAGTCTGGACTGGCCTGAGGTGTTTGCTTGATATATAATTACTTCTTGGCATAAAACTCTCTCTTACACATATGTTTCTCTGCATTTTGTTTCTCAAATCAACCCGGCCTAACACAGGACTTAAGCTGGGGAGATCTGAGTGCCCTCTCTTCACACCCCGCCCCATTCCCAAATCATGTCTATTTTGGGTCAGGGAGCCAGCCTGAGACACAAAGCATGGAGTGGGGTGAAACCCAAGATCAAGGCTCCATGTCACGTGTGCCTTGATATCTGGTAAAATCAGGAGGGCCTCCTCTGGCCTCCCCACAGTGTCTTCCCCCTCTGCTCTGAAGATGAACCTCCCCAGCCATCCCACCCTCCCTATGTGGGGTGGGGCCAGCACACTCTCTGCTGAAGCCAGCCTGAGAAGTTACTGAGCTGAGCCAGTCACCTCCCCCAGTGGGGACTCAAGCAGCACACTCTCCTGTTACTACGCAGCCTGCCTCCACACTTCCTCGCTGTTTGCTCTGCTCGGCTGTGCACGTACACGTGGCTCATAAGCTACTGTTGACCCTCTCTCTCTGGGAGCAGGTATCACGGGTTCGGCCACCCCGAGAGCAGGACTTGCTCCCTCACCAACAGGGCAAAGAGGTGGCCACAAAGACATGCATGCGCTTGAGGGCGGGAGGGTACTGGGAGGGGGGCCAGGGGCTGCTGTCACCCACCTGGACCAGGGCCTGCCGCTCCGTGGCCTCCAGAAGGCCCAGCAGGAAGCCGAGATCCCTGGAGTCCCTCTCCAGGAGGCCCTGCAGGTTCCGAGCTGCAGCCAGCGCCTCTCCTTTCTTGACCTGGAGCAGGCCGAGCCGGGCCTGGGCCGCATCTGACGGTGCAGCCTCGCAGTGCAGGGTTTGTTGCAGGCGGGCGCCAGCCTCCTGGAAGCTGCCTGTTGGGGTTTAGAAGGTCCGTCAACAGACTGTCCACCTGGGCACGGGGCTAAGAGAGGTGGGGCCCCTGGGAAGTGTGCTCTGCAGTGAGCCTGGAGCCTGGGCGGCCGACTGGAGGTTGCCCAGTGGGCCCAGCCCCAGAGGCAGGAGCCGGACAGAGGCGCACTACGAATGGCCCACGTCCTGCTTGATAGGGCGGGAGGTTCATCAGGGAGCATGGAGAATAGGTCAGGAAAGGTAGTATCTCTCCTGCAAATGAAGAGGTACGCACTGCCATCGTGTCCATCCCCACCCTCAGTGACTCTCGGCCGCCTGACAAGTCAGGGCGGAGCCGCACCCGTGGGCTTCTGAGGCTCTGAGCCTTGACGGGAGCAGAAAGCTTCATCTTCCCCGAGGAGCCGCTGGTGGGTTTGAACTGCTGCCTCTGTTCTTCTCAGCTGCATGGGTGACTCACTACCCCATGGGGGCTCCTCCAAGTGATACATACACTTGGGCCTTGTCACCCGAGGGCTCCGTGCTGGTGTCTTTGTAACTCCTGAGTCCACAGTCACGGCATGTTTGGAAGGCAGCCTTCATGGCCACTCGGGGGCCCAAACCAAGGCCACACACACTGCCATGCGGGCGACAGGGCAGCGTAGAACTGGCCCCGTGGTTTTCTGAGACGACTGAAATAAATCCTCAGAGGAGTAGAAAGCCTCGTCTTTCTTCCAGAGAGCAGGTGGTAGTTTCCCAGGACTGCAGCTCAGCCCATAGCCAACCCCCGCTGCCTCCAGGGCTTGCTGTCCTGAAGTCGTTCTGCACACAGGTTCCCAGCGAATTTGAGGCGTGGCTGGCTTGGCGTTTGGCAAACCCAGTTCTCAGGTCACTGTCTAGTCAGTGGTTCTCCACCTTCCTAAAGTCGCGACCCTTTCATACAGTTCCTCGTGCTGTGGTGACTCCCCCCCCCCAACCATAAAATGATTTTCATTGCTACTTCATCACTGTCATTTTGCTACCGTTATGAATCATCATGTAAATATCTGATATGCAGGATGCATTTTCATTGTTACAAATTGAACAGCATGAAAGCATAGTGATTCATCACTAAAACAGTATGTCATTATAGATTGTGAAATATTTATTTCTAATGACAAATCAATGAAGTTTTGTCTTGAAGCATGGTGTACACAGTCTTCACGCCGGGTCCTCATATGTGGGCGGCTCTGCATGTGGGCGGACCCGCCTGGAGACGGATAGAGGAGCCGTGTCTCAGTTTCTAAGACCATTGGAACTATGTTTTCTGATGGTCTTAGGCGACCCCTATGAAAGGGTGGTTCGACCCCCAAAGGGGCTGAGAACCCCTGATCTAGAACATAGTTACTTCCCACAGGAGTC
The DNA here is from genome assembly GCF_050624435.1 of Tenrec ecaudatus. Classification (NCBI taxonomy): domain Eukaryota; kingdom Metazoa; phylum Chordata; class Mammalia; order Afrosoricida; family Tenrecidae; genus Tenrec; species Tenrec ecaudatus. The sequence goes on from NC_134530.1 coordinate 26,374,693, forward strand.
CCGGGAGGTGCCGGCTCTTCACATGCTCAGCTGCTAACTGAAAGGTTGGGGGTTCAAGGGTGCCCAGAAGCACTGTGGAAGAAAGGGCTGGCGACCTATTCGGCAAAATCGGCCTCTCTGAACCCTATCGAGCTCAGTCCTATTCTGCCAGGACCGGGACTGATTCCAAGACAACCGGTGGTCCCACGGATAACAAGGACGGATGGACACTGTCTTTCCACACTGGTGGGCTTCTGCAGACAGACCTCAGCAATACTCCCTAGAACAGGGCCTGGTGTCTTGTGGACCCTCGATCATAGCTCTTGAAAGATATACACAGAAGAACGGCTCCCAGGCAGACGCTGGGCTCCTTACCTGCAGACAGGAGTGCATCGGTGAGCAGGAGGTGCCAGGCTGGCTGCTGGGGGTCGAGTTTAACCAGGGCCTCTCCAGCGGCAACGAGGCCCTGTGTGTCCTCGTCGCTGAGGGGCGTCCCGGTGTCCAGCGGCTGGCTGAGGAGAGCCTGGCAGCGGGTGTAAAGGCCCTGGGTGATGAGGACCTGAGCTTCTGGCTTCAGCGAGCGGATTTCAGGGACCACAGTGCCCGGGTCTAACTTCAGGGCAGAGGCGATGTCCTCCACAGCCTCCTGTAAGGAGAAGGGGGCCAGGGAGGAGGGAGAAGTCATCCCCTGGGGGCACCTGTGGGGAGGGAGCAGAGTCGGGAGACAGGCGCCCTCATTTGGCTTTTAGGGTCCACATGAGTCAGATCTGTGTGCTCACTCTGACTTCTCCTTGGGACCTCTGAAGGGCCACATTGCCCACCCCCCAACCCCTGCCCCAACCCTGCCCTTGCAAAGCTCACTCCTCTGGATTCAGGGGCGAGGGGGGGGGAGGATCTCTCCATCTGTTTTCCCAAAGGACCAGAGCAAAAGCCACGGGGAGAAACTCACCGTACCACAACTGTACTGCGCGGACTTGTTCCACAGGCCACAAAAGCCTTTACACACACACACACACACACACACACACACACACACACACACACACACACACACACACATTTTTTGAATTCCTTTTTCGTCTGCTCAGTTTTTCTGTATTTAACTACGCTCTTTATTTCTTCCGGCAGAGAATTTCCTTCTGGTGTCAACTCTCTTCAATCTCCCGAAGTTCCTTTTCCGTTTCTTTTCGTGCAGGTCTGTTGACCAATTAATTCTCAGCTTTCATGACTCTGAGAATGTTACACATCTCATGCCATTCTCGAAGGATCTTAAAACAGCACAGAATTCCAATCGGATTCCCCCCCGCCCCCTTTGGGCATCTACAGTATGTCCATTCTATTGTCTTCTGACCTCCATTGTTTCTGGTGACAAGTCAGTCCTTGTCCATATTGTTGATGGATCCCTTTATATCTTGTTCAGAGGGTCAGTGCCAGGTACGCTCTCAGGACCAGAGCACAAGGCTTGTCACGATGTATTTAAACTCCAGCAGGAAGGGTTCTTTTGGAGCAGACATCCATGGGAGCCTGAGATGCTGTGCAGTAGGCCTGCATCATGGCCAGATTCGAGCTGAGCACTTGACATTACGGCCCTCTTCCTGAGGCCCAGGAGGAACAGATACTGGGTCTGCCAAAGACCTCAGGGACCCAACCAAACGTCGTGCACCAGTTGCCGTGCCCTGGCTGGGCTGTCTGCTCCACGGACATCAAAGAACTCCAGACAGGGAGCTCTGGGCATGTTACCCTGCTCAGCAGAAGCACGCCCCATGTGAGAGGCTCTCATCTGAATGGCATCTGGGGTGGACTCTTTCCTGAGGAGTCCTGCTTTTAGGGAACGAGGAAATCTGAGCAGCCAGGTTGCATCTGGGCTGGGCTCTTATCCAGGAAAGCAGCAGGTGGGTGGGACTTTTGTTACCTATCAGGGAGGTTGTGCTCAGCTGATGTGCCCTGTTGCAGGAAGCTTTCAGAGAGAGAGAGAGAGAGAGAGAGAGAGAGAAAGAGAGAGAGAGAGAGAGAGAGAGAGATTGGCTGTGGCTGCCCCTGGGATGGCCTTTTGGTTGGATCCCTGTCCTGTACCCTGGAGTAGACCCTCTGACTCCTGCCCTGCATTCTGACAGATCTGCCGGCCAGGTGTGGACAGCACAGGTGGGGGTGCAGCTCTTCTGCACCCTGGAGCCTACAGAGAGGTGTGGCCCCAGGGACATCAGTATGGGACACCCCCTCTGTACTTCCTCTGCTCAGCTTGGAACCTGGCTTTGTGTGTGTGTGTATCTATGGACCATGGGTGCCCCATGCTCCTTCCACCCCTACCTTGCCTTCAACTCAAGGTCGAGGGGGTCACAGAGAGGTGGAGTGAGCCAGCAGAGGCCGCTTAATTGCTCAATGGCCAGCGTGTCTGCCCCAGCCCCACAGGGTACCGAGGCGGGCATTTAGGCAGCAGGAGTGGGCTAACAACAGGGTGAGATGCAGGGCCCTAGAGTCACAGTGCGATATGTGTGCCCATGGTCAATGTCGATGTCCTCTAAGAAACCCACAGGCAGGCAAGCATTCCCCCTCACAGGTCTCACTGACCTGCCTGGGGCTCCAACCTTATAACCTGGGTAAGAGCAGTTTTTGCACACAAAGGTCTTAAATGCACAGACATTTAAACTTGAGCAGCAAGTGAGCTATATTCATGGAGTCCTTGCGAGGTGCAGAGCATTAACACACTTAGCTATTAACCTAAAGGTTGGTGATGGGACACCACCCAGGGTGCCTTGGAAAGCAGTCCTGGTGATCGACTTCTGAAGTCGCCTGGCCTGCCGTCCTACTCTGACACACCTGGGGTTGCCATGAGCCTGAACGCTTCTTCTTCTTAACGACCCCAGACCAAGGTTTCAGAAACTGTGGTGCGGTGCCTGTGGCAGACATCACTAATCAATCCCGGCACTCCTTCCTGCTGGGAAGGATGCTGCTCGGCTTCAGGTGGCCCAGCACCTCTGCCAATACAGCTGAGGGGATACTTCCTGCCCTGCCCCTCAGAGGGGTCCTGGTGTCCATGGAGGACCTGCTTGCAGCGGGGAGACCCTTTGTGTGTCTGAAGCAAGGTCCACCCCTCTCCCTCTGTGATAGCCGTTCTGTCTCCCCTGTAGACAGGGGCAGGGCATCAGCAGGCCCCCCTGAAACGGCTGTGGTGGCAAGACAAGGCTCCCTCGACCCCACAGTGCTGCCAGGAAGGGAAGATGGAGGTTTTGCTGGGCTTCCTACTGTCTGGCCCTGCCCTGCCCCCTCTGGGGTGAGAAGGGAGCTCCCTGGTCCCAGTGTCTCCCTCCCAGCCCCTTGCATGCCCAGCCTGGGGGGAGGGTTCTGGCACCTTCTGGTGGCCCAGGGCCAGGTGCACCAGTGCCCGCCCGCACAGCGCCTGCACATTCTCTGGCTCGACCCGCAGGGCGGTGTTGAAGTCAAACATGGCTGTCTTCTTCTGGCCCAGGAAGCCGTAGCAGCGGGCACGGGCGAGGAGGGACTCGCTGGCTTGACCCCCTAGAGGAGGGAGGACGTGATGTTGGTAGGGGGTGGTGGGCACGTGCCCACCTCTGGCCCAGCATCTACTGCACCCTCCCTGTGCCAGCCAGGGCTGGGGAGCTTATGGGGTTCACCGTAGGGGCTCACAACCCAAAGGCCCTGAAGGAAGGCAAGTAAAGGGATAGTCCAGTGAGCTGGGAGCACTGGCTGGAGGGAGGGGCGTGTCAGCAGGAGGCAGTCAGAGGAGGCATTCACAGGCAGTAAGAGGGGTGGGGAGGGGTCTGGGCCCTTGGGGCAAGGTGGGGTGGCACTGTATAAAGGAGACTTGGGGGCCAGGCCAGCAGGAGGAGCCCACGTCTTTGGAGCACAGGAGGCTCCTCTCCAAAGAGAAGGCCCTGCCTGACAAGGTCTAGAGGTTCCATGAACGTTTCCTTCTTTCCCCTTATAATGCTGGGCTGTCCAGAACCTGGTCCGACCCCGTGACTAAGTGTTGGACTGACCCAACCAACTCCCAGGAGAACAGGAGTGTGGGGAGGAAGGGTATCCCAGTGTGCGATCATCTGCTCCCCTGGCACCTCCCCTGTCACCTCCTGGCCCGCAGCAGGGCCCTCATCACAGGGAAGAGCTGGCCCTTCCACACAGCACCCCGCTCACTGGGGCAGCCCCTCTGAACCATGCAGGTCCAACGCTGCCAGGAGGCCCAGCAGGTGTGAGGCCTACATGCGGGCAACCGGCTGCGTCAACATCACCGCCATGTCATTGTCACCATGATGCCATCATCAGCCTCCTGCTCTGAGGCATTGACCCAAGGTGCCCTCAGTGGGGAGCCCAGGCTCGTCCATCCTGAGGGAATTCCCACTGCCCCATGGCACGGATCGTGAACAGGCACGTACTAGGCCCTGTGCTCTCTGACCCTAGTGCCCCAAATTGGCACCTTGGCTCATGCAGGGGCCTGTGTCAGCCTATCAGCAGTGGGCGAGGGAGGGAGCAGTGCCCCCTCACTGGACCCCTTCTTCCCTCACCACCAGCGTTGCAGAACCTTGCACCCCACCTGTCCCACCTGGGCCTTGCCTTACCTGCAGCAAAGATGGCCAGAGAGAGGTAGGCGATGGCCTCTCTGGCCTGGGCCCCACCGTCCCCACCTGGTCGTGCCCTCAGGATGGCCGTGGCCCGTGTGTGGCAGTGGCTCCGAAGCAGCTGCCGGTCACTGTCGTGGAAGACGTCCAGGGTGGGCTGGAGGCAGGCAGTTTCACCGGACCGGACCACCTTCTTCACCAGCTGCAGGTGAGCAGGCCTTCCTTGTCAGCCCCTCCTTCCCAGGATCTCTGTGTCTCAGGGTCCTCCACAGAGCCAAGACATACCTGGGACTCCAGCCCACCCAGCCCTTCCGCCCTCACTAGTCCTCAGGACTCCAGCCCTCCCCAGCCGCCTGCTCCATCTCCCCTAGGACTGTAGCCACACAGCACCTCCCCCCTGTCCCTCAAGGTTCCAGGTCCCCACAAGCCGCTTGGTCTTCACTGGCTTTTAGGGCTCCAGGGCACTCAGAGACGTTGTCCCTCGAGGCCATTTTGGGGGCACCCTCTGTCTCCCTTTAACTGGAGTGACAGAGGGCAGACACTCCTGGGCAGGGTAGAAGAGGCACAGAGTGACTGCCAACCAGGCAGGGCGGGTACCCTTTGGGGGCAGCTCCTTAGTGTCCCCACACCCTCTCTTCCTTTTCACAGCGCTGGCGCAGGCTATTCAAGCCAGGCAGTGACAGGAAAGGAGCTGTCCCATTATAAAGTGAGGAGGGCAGAGAGTGGCCTTCAGAAACCCCCAGGACAGGGAGCCCCTAGCTTCCCAATAAGGTGAACCATCTACTGCAGCAGCATCCAGCGCTGAGGGCCTGGTGTTGCCCTCTGCTGGTCAGACTGAACATGGCACCTTCTCTGGAATCAAACCAGGCCTGAGGACCACAGCCGTGGGGCCTAAAGTCTGAGAGCTGCCCCCTAGACTGTAACCTTCAAACAGAGGCTTCTAGAATATTGAAGTGAGGCTGAAGCTGTCTTTCAGGGACAGTTCTCCTTCCGTCTCAGAGGGAAGCAGCGGGCAGGGGGCCCCGGACCCCTGGGGATCCCTTTACGGGCCTCCCTGAGAGGGCAGGATCACATCCAGGTCCATGGGGGCTTATTGATGAGCCCCATGGACCTGCAAGACTTAGAGGGAAGCCCAGTCTACAATGGACGCTTGGCCTTTATTTCTTCACCACGGTGGTTTGGCAAAAGCAACCCGGTGGTTATGTGTTGGGCTGCTAACCACCGGGTCCTCCGTTCAAAACCACCAGCCGGTCCGTGGGAAAAAGACCAGGCTCTCAACTCCTGTAAGGAGTCACGGAGTCTCGGAAGCCCACCGTGGGAGTTCTGCCTTGTCCTGTGGGGTCGCTATGAGTCGGAATTGACCTGATGGCAGCGAGTGTGGTTTTTAAAAAGAAAAAACACAACTGTGGGGCAGCTTTGCAAACAAAGTCAAACCCAACCCAGCCCCAACCAGCCCGCGCTGCAAGCCCTTACAAGCACGGTTCCACTCTGACCCACGAGGCATCACCAGGAGTCGGGGCACCTCGAGGGCAACTATTTGTTGTTTCCTGTGGGTGGAAAACCTGCCCGAGAACTTGCTCCGGCCATTCCCACCATCACCCAGCGAGGCCAGTGCACAGGCGAAGAGACCCAGGGTCAGAGAGCTTGTAAGAGACCTGCCAAGAGGACACATCTGGTGGTGGCAGCACTGGGGCTGGAAGATGGCTCGCCTGATTCCAAGGCGTGGTGCCTGCGTGGCGTGAGAAGCTGGGGCGGCCTGATGTGCCCTGCCCTCCGGCTGGCCCCCTCCCTGACGGGCCTCCTTACCTGGTTGGCATCATAGAAGAAGCCCCTTCGCAGCTGTAGCAGGGCCAGCCGCGCCAGCACTGGGGCCGCCTGGGGCCTCCGAGACAGGGCCACCAGCAGTGCCTTGTGGGTCTCGTCTAGGCGGCCCAGACGGTACAGGGCGTCGGCTGCCAGGAGCCGCGAGGCCTCATCATCTGGATCCAGCTCCATCAGCAGCATGGCCAGCTGGTACACACCCTGGGCGCCCCTGCCGGCAGAGAAGCACAGCAGAGGGAGGGCTAGCCCCGCCCTGCACCCCCGCCATCTGCCCAGGTTGTCACAGGTAAATCCTATCCCTTCACACCTGGTCTGGGGCTGCTGCTGCTTCTTCGACTGCTCAGCTGTCCCCGACCCCACCTCTCATTCCATCCCTGGGGGGCAGACACATGACAGAGGTGGAATTGAGGTCACGTACATGGTCTGCAGCAGCACCCACTCCGAGCAGAGCCGGCCTCCGTTTCCTAACGTGATGACACTCAGGACCGCCCATGGAGTGCTCCCGGCACCCAGTTACGGGATGATCCATCGACCCCCGCTGCCAAAGGGAGCCAGACCCTCAAAACCAAAACTTCTCAGAGAGACTGAAGATCAACAGCCCCCACGCCCAGGACTGTGCACGCCACCGGAGCGAGGAGGCAGAGGCAGGGCATACGTGTGGGGGTGGATCTAAACTTGCCCTGAGGCTGCTGCCACAGTCATTTTAACTTTGCTCAAACTGAGCCACCTGGTTCACGCTCAGGCGGTCCAAACCTGTTGCTGTCCAGTCGGTTCTGACTCGTGGCGACTCGACTGGACAGGGCAACTGCCCAATAGGGGTTCTGAGATCTTTCCAGGAGCAGACGGTCACATTTTTCTTCTGTGGAGCAGGTAGTAGGGGCGGACCCATGGCTTTCCGGTTAACCACTGCAAGATCAAGACTTTCCAGGGGGCTGGAGACAGGACCAGACTGAGCGCTGTGCCCCGATAGGCTGGCAGCATGGGGAAGCTCTTGAATCAGCCTCGCACCTTGCCAACAGACCCGGGGGTGGGGGTGGGGGGCTGCTCCCTGGAGGGATCTGGACCCGGAGAGGAGGACTTATCCATATTGTTAGGTGCTGTCTAGTGGGTTCTGACTCATAGCGGTCCGATACGCCCCATCTTGTGCCATCCTCACCATGGCTTATGACCAAGCACCAGGCAAGTGGAGCTGCCCAAATAAATACGGACTCAGGCACAGGCAGGCCAGGCCATTGGCACAAGCTGAACATGCCCTCCTCCAGGGCGGGATCGGGAGGGAGTGCATGTGACAGGCACCCGCCGGTGATCTGTGATACCCCTGCACACAGACAGAGGGTGAGGAGGACATGTGAAGCATGGGCCCGTGGGTGGGCTTTTGTCTCATTTTTCTGTTCTGCTGCGTTTCTGACTTGAGGGGAAAAGGAAGTCCCCCATACAGCATGCTTTTTGGGACCAAGGGTCCTAAGATCTGGGCGCCAGCACCAAATCTGCCATCAAGGCTATTGAGGCAGGGTGGGGTGGTGGTGGTGGAAACCACGGAGCTGCTCTGTGCCTCACTGTGTTGTTCTCCCCCTTCCCCTACTGGTGAGACACACCCCGCCCCCCCCATACACTATGGAACCAAACTGCAGATCCACCACCCAGAAGTTCATTTGGGATTGACAGGGAGAGAGGGGAGACTTTCTAATGTCAGAAACCCACAGGGGCAGGTCTACCCAGTCCTGGAGGGTAGCTATGAGTTGGAATCCACTTGATGGCAGTGAGTTGTTTTTTTTTTTTTTAAAGATCGCCAGGCCTTTCTTCCAAGCCTCTCTCAGTCTGGAAGCCCCACAGAAACCCACTTAGTGCAGATGCAACAGCCAGCCTTCATGAATGCATGAGTAGTGGTACCTGGGCCAGAATGGAAAGTCTCCCTCCTGGGGCGATGGAATTCTGCCACTGGGATCTTGCTGCCCCTGTCTCATCTCAGTTTCGTTTGTTCCATGTGGTGGCGCTGGCTGCGACCCAGGGACCGACCCCAACTCCATGCACAGCAGAAGTAAGCCTCCCTGTGCACACCGTCTTCACTCTGGGGCTGTGCTTGCGTCCACTGTCACACCTCTACCAAGCGTGACCACCTTTTTTCAGGGGCTGGTCCCTCCCTGCCTCAGTTTATCCATCTAAAGCAGGAAGCGACACATCACCCGCCTAGTCCGAAGCTGGGCGCCCAGGGACCGAACTCTTCCTTACCCTTCCTGTCCTCCGGGACTGCTCCTGTCTCCTGCGTCCTTCCGGCTGCCAGCTGCACCTGCAGGACTGGCCTCGGGCCTCCGTTGCAACATCCGGCGACCCTCCTCGCGCAGCACGGTCAGCAGTAGGCCTCGCTGGTTCCAGGGCACGTAGGCCTTGGCGGCGAGCAGGGCCTCCTCCGGCAGTAGCTGGCAGGCGGTGACATAGTCCAGCGCGCCCAGGAAGGGGCTGCCATCCAGCACGCGCAGGAGCCCGCGGCCGCACAGCGCGCGGACACAGCCGCTGGGGTGCGGGGCGCCCAGCTCCACCACCGCCTGGAAGTCCTCCCGGGCGCGCCGCGTGTCGCCAGCGTGCAGCGCGCAGAAGCCGCGCAGCGCCAGCAGGGGCGCACGGGGGCCGGCGGCGCACGGGACGGGCGGGTCATCCTGATGGTCGCCTGGCCGCAGCAGGCGCTCGCACAGCGCCCGCGCGCCCGCCGTGTCCCCAGCCAGTAGCAGACACTCTGCCAAGCGGACGCCCAGAGTCGCCCGCGCCCTGGGAGGTGCCACACGCAGCAGGAAGCGCAGCGCGCCGGTCACCGGGGCCAGCAGCTCGCGGCCGGTGTCCTCACGCAGCTCGGGGCGGCTGCGCACGGCCTCCCGGAAACGGGCGAAACCCAGGTCTGCAGCCTCCTGCACTCGGGTCCGGATGCGCTCGCGGTCCTCGGCTGAAAGCAGCGCCTGGAAGTGTCTCCGCGCCGCTGCCGGGCTCTTGCCAAAGGCCGCCTGCAGGTCCCTCAGCACGTCCTGGGTCCGGCCATCCAGGAAGAAGGCAGCGGCTGCTCGGGTGACCAGCAGGGCAGCCAGGCGCTCTCCTGAGGAGAGAGACAGAGACGTGGGTCCTGTTTGTTGGGCTGGAACCCCCGTCCCCTCCTACAGCCAGCTCTCTCCAAAGCAAAACAGCCTGGCTGTCTCCCAGCAGCAGGGAAGAGTCAAATGGAGACCTGGTGTAGGACCCGCTGCTGGCCACAGCCTGGAGCTCTGATCTCTCAGCCCAGTGCAACTCTGCCTCATCAGGATCAGCCATGAGGGCATGGGGCTGTACGGCTCTGTCAGAAGCATCCTAGGACACTGTGTGATAAGCATTGGTCTGCTCACCCCAAGGTTGGCAGTTCAAATCCACCAGCCAGTCAGTGGGAGGAAGACCAGGCAGTCTGCTCTGGTAAAGACCGCAGGGGGCTTTGTGGTCAGAGCAGCAGCTTGGGCTCAGCCACCTTGTAGGAGCTGTTTGTCCCCACAGTGCCCCTGGCCTCTTCTGGACTGCGCTGGCATGCACCCCCCTCCCCTCTTTGAAAGAGAGGCCAGACCCAGGGAAGGGGCCATTCTGCGCCAACCGCGATGGCTCATGCCAGCTCTTTCCGCACTGTCCTGGGGGCCTGGAGGTCGACACTCAGGGCAGGGAGGAGCGGACTCCTTCATGCACATCAGTGCCCGGGGCAGGGCCTGGGTGTCCGCCCAGTGTGGCTCAGGCTTGGCAATAATGACACTGTGATCATGCTGGTGTAGGGCTGAGTGGCCCAACGACACATCTCCGAACTGCAGCGTTCTGTTTCGCAAAGAAAGCTGAGCTGTGACATCCCACGAAGGCCCAGGCAGGGTGCACACCTGGGAGAATTCGGAACCCCCAGGTCTGGCAGGGGCCTGTGCTCCTGGACCCCCTCCTCTGGTTTTACACGCTGGAAAAAGTGCCGCTGGGCTAGGCGGGTCTTTGAACCTTAGGGCTGTAGAGAAATGTCAACGTGCCTTTACATGGGCAACCCCAGATTTGCACCAACATCAACAAGAGCAATAATCCACCACATCCAAAGAGCACTCTGTGGAGGGCCAGACACCCTAATAAAACGGTACACAAACTAACCCTCCCCTGGCTGGCACTGCTGCCATCATGGGTAAGTGCTACTGTGAAATTCAGAGCCAGGGAGAAAGTCTCTTGCACCCGAGGGAACCAGCCAACCAGCTAACACTAGGGGCACCCGGTCAATGACCGATCAGTTACTGACACCTGAACAAAAGCAACTCTATCCCGGACTGTGGAGATAGTTCCTGGATCTTTGAGGGGTGCAGAGAAAGGAGAGCTCTAGGAGGGGTATTTATTTACACCCCCGCCCCCCAGGAAGCCTCTTCTCCCCACTCCTTCCAAGACTCCAATTATACACACGTTGGGCTTCTTGATATTGGCTCACAGGCTACTGAGAGGGTTTCCATTCTCCTCCCACTGGCACGAAGATTCCGACGGAGCCATCGTGTCCCATTTGCCACCTCTTTCTTTTGCTGTCTCCAATCGCTTAGACTTTGTCATTTCGCTTATTGTCCCTTTTCAAGCTTAGAAGTTTTTGGTTACTTTTCATTTTAGAATTTTATGAAATGGTTTAATTGAGCAACTAGGGCTTCCTATCTCGTTCAATTGATTATGACCATAATTCTTTTTAGTTTCTGAACGCACTTATCATAAAATCCCCCAAATCCACTGCTATCCGATCATTTCTGATACAGATCGACCCTGTCTAGGATTTCCAAGGCTGAAAATCCATATGGGAACAGTCACCTTGGAGGGGTGGGTGGGTTTGAGCGGTCGACCTTGGAGTTAGTAATCCAACACCGAGCCCACAGGGCTGCGAAAATTCCCTTAAAGTTCTTATTTTTGCTAATTCTAGTAACTAAGTCCCACCAGTCTTCGGTTTGAAAGCGATCAAACGTGCAACCAAGTTGCATTGACAATGACTGGTCATTGGCATGGGGAGGTTGGAAACAGAGAGGACCAGTCATTGGAAACAGATGGCCTTGGTGACAGACACGAGGCGGCATAGAACTTGGCAAGACCAGTGACATTTCCATTGCCGACCCCTTTTCAGCAACACAAACCGTGGCCGAACACCTGGACTCCTCCAGCCGGAATACACAGAAATCCAACTGACTACATACATCTGTGACAAGAGGCGAGAGAGAAGTTCACTGTCATCAGCCAAAACGAGGCCAGGAATGACTGTGGAACAGGCCACCAACTGCTCGTTTCTAAGTTCAGCTTGAAGCTGAAGAAAATTAAAACAAGTCCAGGTGAGCCAAATATATATATAACCTTGAGTATATATTTACTGGATTTTCGAGAACAAAAATCTGTCTCAGAAGAAGTATGTCCAGAATGCTTGTTAGAAGCCAGAAGGGCAAAATTTTATCGCATCTATTTTGGACATGTTATGACCAGAGACCAGTCCCCGGAAAAGGACATCATGCTTGGCAAAGTGGTAAAAATAACTGTCCCCCAACAACTCATGGCCTGCGATCTTCCTGCACTCAGCATCATTGCCTGTGTTGTGTGAGTCTGAAGAGGACTTTATAGACTGATATAGGACACATGGGCTAATATCAAACTTATGGACTTGATCTGGACTGGGCTGGGATGTTTTCTCAATAGACTATTGGTCTTTTATAGAAAGCTCTTTCTTATACTCATATGAGTGTCTATGACTTTGTTTCTCTAGTCAACCTGGACTAACACACATCCCAAGCCCGTGAAAATGACAGCTTCCTGTTGAACCGTGGCACAGTTGGGGGAGTGTCCCCAGTCAAAATGCTGCAAGCGTGCACATCATACCTGGTCAGGACCTCCTCTTTCAGGGGTCACCTTCTCTCTCGTTTCTGTCTGCTCTTGTCACGGTCTCACGGCTTCAGTAGTGGCCTTTTCTATTTTGTCCAAATATTATTATTGTTATCCGTGGGCACTGGCACAGCCCAGTTACTGCACCAGAAATGAACGCCAGATTCGCTTTGCTAGAATGGAAACATTGTGACAAGCTGGGGGTGGGTAGGATATAAAATATTACTATTTTGTTTTAATTTTCGTGTTCCTCATTATTAGCCAAGTTTATTCATTAAAAAAAAAAGACATTAAAATGTTCCTTTTTGCCAGTCTGGCGGGTAGGAAATGGCATCTCATTGTTTTAATGTGCATTTCCCTCATTACTGATGATGGTAAGCATTTTTCCTAGATTATTATTAGCCATCTGTATTTTATCTCCTGGGAAAGGCTTTTGCCAATTCTTCGATTGGAGTTTTCTCTTACTGATCGGCTGGCCCTCTTCACACACTCTGGACATGCATCTCTCCCACATTGGTCGGCCAACACTGCCTCTGTTTCTGGGTTACCCTTTCCTTTGCTACAGTTTTAATTTTATTTGAAATCATTTTATTGGGGGCTCGTACAACTCTTATCACAATCCATCCATCCATCCATCCATCCATCCATCCATCCATCCATCCATCCATCCATCCATCCATCCATCGTGTCGAGCACACTTGAGCATTTGTTGCCATCATCATTCTCTAAACAGTTCCTTTCTGCTTGAGTCCTTCCTTTGCTACAATTTTTACAGTTTTGGGCCCCAACAGAAGCCTTTCATTTAATCAGCACTAATATTCTTTCCCTCTATGATCGCTAATTTTTATACCGTAAGAAGCCCAAAGGCACGCAGACATCTTAATGAGAGTCACGCATACAGGCATTTGTTTGTTTGAAACTGGCTCATGCGTCACCCAGGAATTGGAATCCATTTCAATGTTACTTTTCCTCCATGTGGAACCACTCACGCCAGTGTGCAGATCTGATAAGTGAGGAAATGTCCTGATTCTTTCGTCCCCTCTTATTGGTGGGACGCGCATGCACACGCACACGCCCAGGAAGACCACGCTCTGTCGAGCTGCACAGCCTGCTGCGTCAGCAGTGACAGGGTCCCAGGAACTGTCCTGCGCACGGGGCTTGCTTTTCTTTCTCGTTTTTGGCCACCACCCACCTCCTCTCGTTCCCTCTCCCCCGGGCCTGGCCTTTGCATGGGCTTCAAAGTCTCTTCTTTTCGGTGCAAGCCCCACGTTTCCTTTCCTTTTTGAACCTCTATGACAATGGTGCCATGGGATAGTCTTCTTTATGGGATGGACTAGCTTTGCTGACCGTGATGTCTTCCAGTCTCACCCATGTCACCTGGGGTTGGGCAGTCTCATCATTGTTTTTTTGGGGGGGAGGAATGTATAACGTCCTGTGGTGTGTATGTATCAGAGTCCACTTAGCCATTCCTCCAGACAGGGTGTTTGATTGTTTCTTATGTTTTCTCTTACGCCAATAGGGCAAATGGGAGAGGAAAGAAATGCACCCTGGGATTTTACTGGGAGTAGATGGGCATTAGGGCATAGAGTGAGAACCGCAGACCGAGAGGGAAAGAAGATGCACCGGTCCGTCTCCTCCAGGGCCTCATCATTGTTGGTGGCATCTAGGGATGGAGTGGTCATGACGATGTGCCCCAGGAACTGCAGCCAAGTCTAGCCATCCTGCTCTCTCTGGACCCCCCTGGCGTATTCCTCCTAAGCCAATGTGTTTGTGTGGGAGACTAGAGAAACAAAATTCACAGACATTCATACTGTATTAAGAGAGTTTTATATAAAGGGTGAGTATACATTAAGAAAGCATCCCAACCCAGTCCAGTCCAAGCCTGTAAGTCCAAGCCCATGTGTCTGACACTGATCTACAAAGTCCTCCTCTATCTCACAAAACACATGCACTGATGCCTACTGCAGGAGGAAAACCGAATCACTGAGCGTGTAAGCATCTCAGTGCTGGCAGGGGTCTCCACACCGGTGCTCCAGCACCCAGGGCTGCCTCGAGGTAGGTCCATGCGACTTCTCCTTAGGGATGTCTTGCAGGAAGTGAGCCTTGCCTGCTGAAGCAGGGAACTGGCTAAGGCAGCTGCACACTGGTCCGACCATCAGGGAGCAAGAGACCAGAGAATAAGAAAGGCGAGGCTCACCGAGCCATTTATCTCTCTGCCTTTCAATTAAACCGCCCTTCAATGAATCCCACATGTGTTTATGGGCCAGGTTGGCACAATAAACCTTAACAGATGGATTGGTTTGCTCTTCTAGTTCAAGAGCATCATATTTCCTTTGACCGTCCTTTCTGACTGTCCAGCTCTCTCCTGCATATGAGGTGGTTGACAAGACCATGGCATGGCGCACTTCCGCCGTCAAAATGACGCCTCTGCTTTTAAAGCCTTCCAGGCAGTCCTGTGCAGCAGATCTGCCCCACGCGACACTGGGTTGTGGACAGAGGGTTCCCCGAACCTCCATGGTGAGGTGACACCCAGTGGAACGAGATTGCCGACAACTCCAATTCTTTTCTCCCACTTCCACGATGCTGTTCATCCGTCCAACGGTAAGGTGTCTTATTTCTTCACAGGCAGGAGCCTTTCTGGAAACTATTGTCTTTGACCTTCATCTGCCAGTGCTTCAAGTTCGTGTTCCTTTTGTCAAGCGAGGCTATGCCGATTGCCAGGACACTCCCTCCCGTCCTTTTCACGTAGTGGAGCTTCTCGGAGGATTTGTCCCACGTGCAGGTTCAATCAGTCAGGTGTGAGGAGACGGCCCTGGCTTTTTGAGTCACCCACTCTAGCCATTCGTAATGAAGACTGTGGAAAGGAGAGATGGTTGCCCCAGGTGCTAAGGGAAGATCGGCCACCTGGATGATTAGGTAACATTTACCAGGAAAGGTGAGTTAAAGTGATTCTTATTCTGCATTGTGCTGTTATCAGTTGACACCTCCATGTGAGTCTCTTTGTTGAGGTGGGCAAAGAATCTTCCCTAAATTTAGGTGGCTTTGTTAAACATTCCCAAGGACTTTTGGTAAGTAGCCTCAAAACTAGGATATGCTTGTTACAGGATATCCGGTTTGTAAAATGCATGTTTTGGGAACATTGACTTGTTCGATCCACATTGTTAGCCAGGGCTGTGTTGTGCGTTGATGACTTGGGAACTCCCATGACATCACTGGCTTGGATCTAATTAGCAACACAATTCTAGGGTGAGGTAGTCCCTGCCCGCTTCAGGGCTGCGTGGGTTCCCATCAGTGTCTGTTGGAGGAACTGAGAATCTCTAGTGCATTGCTCACTGGTGGTGTTACCCTAGGCGGGCTCAGGATCTCTGCAGGCATCTCTCTTGTGGTTCCTCCATTTGTGGGGCTGGGGACTTGGGGGACCCTCCTTCCACCCTGGGAAGGGCTGGCTTGGGCACTCTGCATTGGCGACGGAGGGTCCCCACTTTGTGACAAGCTCAGGATTCTTGGACTATTTGCTGAGTTCTCTCAGACCATGAAAGTGAGGATGTCTGATCCTGGCATCTCCCCACAGTCCAGTGCCGGCTTACTTGAAAGCTCTGATCTCGTTTGTCTGGTGCTGCGGTAACATCAATACCACAAGTGGATCGCTTTACCAAACAAACATGCATTCTCTCACAGCTGAGGGGTCTAAGGTCTGGGTTCAGGGTGCCTGCTCCTGGGGAAAGCTCTTGGGGGGAAGAGACCAGTTTTCTTTCGATGCCTGTGAGCTCAGCATTCCTGGAGCTCTCTCTCGATGCGTATTACCTTGATCTTCCCCTGGGTCTAGGAGGTTCTCAGCACAGAGACTCTGGGTCCAAAAGACAAGCGCCACTCCCGGCTCGTCTTTCTTGCTGTTGTTAGGTGCTGTCGAGTTGGCTCCGACCCATCATGACCTTATACATAACAGAAGGAAATACCTATCGAGCCTGTGCCATCTCAATGGTTTCTGTGCCTCAGTCCATTGTTGCGGCCACAGTGTCCACCCTTCTCTGTGAGGGCCTTCTGCTTTGTCACTGCCCCTCCAAACAGGATGGCCCTCTCCAGGGACTTGCCTCTCCTGATCGCATGTTGAAAATATGTGAGACGAAGTCTTGCCATCCTTGCCTTTGAGGAGCACTCTGGCCGGACTTCTTCCAAAAAAGCCTGGTTGGTCCTTTCAGCAGTCCATGGCACTTCCAAGACGCTTCTCCTACATGACAACTCGAATGCATCGCTTCTTCTTCCGTCTTCTTTATTCCATGTCAATCTTCACATGCATAGGAGCCGACGGAGAATGCCATGGTCCGGGCCAGGAGCACCTTCATCCTCAAAGTAGCATCCTTGCTGTCCAATGCTCTGAAGAGGTCGTGTGGAGCAGACTCACATAACGCAACGCGTCTTTGGATCTCCTGACTGCTGCTTCCACGAGCATTGATGGTGGATCCAAGCAAGACCAAATCCTTGACAGTATCAATTTCATTCTCGGTGGTACTGAAGTCTCTCCATCTCTCTTTTCTTCTTCTTCTTCTTCTTCTTCTTCGTCGTCGTCGTCTTCTTCAGAGGGGAGAGCGTGAACGCAGTCCCCCACGACCACAAATGATGCCGTCGAGTTTCCCACATCTGGGGACATCGCAGGGGTCAGCACATCCGGAGTGCGATGGATAAGCCTCGCTCTGGAAAACCACCTTCGTGACCATGGTCTCTCCCCTGCCAGGTAAGTATTCCGTCTCATTTTCCTCTCCCTCTTTTGATCTCTTATACGATCCAAGCTGGCCCCAGGAGAACTCCCTTCCTTTGGATGATGGCCTCATTACATCATCACATGTCTGTCACACCACTGAGCATCATGGCCCCCGGCAGGTCGACACACGCTCTTAGTTCTGGGGACACAGCTCAATCCCTGACACGCTCTCTGCCTGGCTTCTATCCCCACCACTGCTCAGGGGCATCAGGGGGTGCACAGGGCCACACCCTGCAAACGCTTGCCAAGGTAGTGTGTTTAGTGCAGCTCCCCCCCCACCCTGACCCACAGGTGCCCCCTCCTCCTTCTGGCTTCCTCCTCCTTGGCTGCTCCTGCATGGGGGCCGTGTGTGAGTGGCTAGGGACATACTGGCACTCAATTCTTGCCTAGCTCTGACCCACTGGACAGCCTCTGCAGGGGGTGTATGCTCCTGTGTGCAGCCCTGTGTGCACATGGGGTGGGGGTGGGCGGGGAGCTACACAGCAACCCCCTCATGGAGGCACATGGGGGTGCACAGAGAGGCCAAGCCGGGTGCTGAGGGTGCGCGGTTCATGCTAGGCTGACTTGGGTGCCAGGGTGCATCTTACCACCCCCGCACAGCCCTGCTGAGAAGGAGGGGCCAGAAGGGGCCAAGGAGGACCAGCATCTTAGACTGGCTGGTCCTCATAGCCCCCATGTCCCAAGTCCATCTGTCCTCCTCTGCCCCAGTCCGGCGGCTATAACTGGACTCCTAAGCCCCCCTCCTGACCCCCTGGACATCACCTTTCTCCACCACGAAGACCACCAGCATGTCTTGTCATGCCCAAGTCAGGGACCTCTCAGCCACCCCTCTTCCTCCATCCAGACCACCATCACCATGTGCCATGGCCTCCCAGGGGGCTGTTTTCGGGCAGCTCCTCCTGAGGCACTCTGTACACCTCACCTGAGGACACTTTTCAAGTGCAACTCAGATGGTCTCATACCACAGTGTACAGCCTTGATGTCCCCATCCCACTGCCCCGAGGAGAGAACCCCAAGGCCCCAGGAGGCCTATGAGCACCAAGCCCTGGCCCAGAGTCCTTCTGTCTCTACTACCTCGCATGATTTCCTTGGCCCTCCTAGGATACACCTTTGTTGAGTCTCAGCTGAATGGACACTACCTCCAGGCAGCCTTCCCTGACTACCTGTCCTGAGCCAGAGCTTGCATGGCCTGCTCTGCAAAGCATGCTGAGCAAGCCTTCGGTGGTGCTTGTTTGCAGAGTGCTTGTGGGGTGGGGGACGTGGCTGTCTTGAAATGTGAGCCCTAGCCCCCACTAGGCCTCCCTAAGACCCCGCAGCTCACTCCCCCCAGTATGTCCCCACACAGGACCTCAGGAAGGCTGGAGTGGAGTCACCTTCACACCAGGTGAACAGCCCCGCCCTCTCACAGCCCTGGCTTGTCTCCAGGGGCCACATCGGGCCTAGACAGGGCCAAGCCACTGTTCATCTCTCACACGAGGCAACTGGGGCTGCCCGTGCTGAGAGGGAAGGGTGAAGGGACATAGGGAGCATGCCTACCTGGGGTCTGGCTGCCTGCTGCGTCCGGCTCCAGGGCCCGGCTGCATGCCGCCAGGCAGTCCTTGTACCTGCCCTCTTGGAGCAGACTGTCAGGTGGGAGGGAGTGGCTCCGGGTGCCCCCGGGCCCCAGGGCGGCGATGAGTCGTTGGCAGTTGGTCTCCTGTGGGTGGCCTGAGATGTGGTCCTCCAGGGTGCTGACCAGCAGGGGGAGGTAGGGCCTTTGGTGGGCATGGATGAAGGCCGCCGTCTGCTCGGGCCTCTCCCCAAAGGCCCGCAGGTAGTCGGCCACACCATCGGCCGCCTGGTCCCGGGACAGGACCCAGGCCAGCGCTCGGGTCAGCTGCAGCTCCAGGGCTTGCTGCGAGTGGGTGGCAAGCAGGACATTGCAGCGCTGGGCAGCCTCCCTGTGGTGCCCGTGGGCCAGCAGGCCAGCCAGCGTGTTCAGGACCGAGGCTGGGTGGTCTGGACACAGAGCAGCCAGGAAGGCGGAGGCCAGGGTCCCCGTCAGGGAGACCACTGCCATGCCGTCCCAGTGGATGGCTGGGATCTGACTCTCCCCGCGGCACCAGGCCTCCAGGGTGGCCACCACCGCTGCCCCCCGAGCCTCAGCCAGGGCCGCCCGCACACTCCGCACTGCTGAGGGGGCGTGGCAGCTGAAGGCGGCCAGGTAGAAGGCAGTGGCCAGAGGGGGCTGTCCCAGGGCCAGGTGCTGGTCGCCCTCCCGGCAGAGGCAGGTCACGAGTTTCTGGGCCGACATCACACCCTCGGCCTGCAGGGACCCATGTCCAGTCTGCGCCACCTGGGGGAGGGGAATGTAGCCTGCGCTCAGGGCCCCACCCTGAGCCTCCCAGAATGAAAACAGATGTGCCCAGCTATCGGGGTGCTGTGGTCTCTCAGACGAGGATGTGGGGGCCTGGGTTTGGCAGACTCTGCACTTCCTGACCCCAGTGCCTTTGTCGGTAGAGTGGACTGAATTCCCCCGTCGAATCTGATGTTACAGGCCTCTCGCCTTCTTATTGCCCTGGTCGGCCTCATTCCCAAGGACAGTGGCCCACCTAAGGGCTGAGCCACCACCCACCTGCTCACACCTGGGCCAGTGGGCGTGGGGCGGGGAGGGCGATGAGTCCCATGTGGGACACTGTGCACTGAGGTCAGAATTCCCAGGCTGCTTTGTCTGCCCCTAAGCGTCCCCAGCCCCTCCCAGCCCCCAGCCCTTCTGCAGAAGCACACTGGTCCTTTTGTCCTGGGCCTTCCCCAAATGCCTCCTCCCACTGCGTGCTCTCTGACACCCAGACCCAGCCACACACATGCCCCCCACTCCCCTGGCACACTCACGATGGCCGATGGGTCCAAGGCTCCTTAGGGAGGTTGTGGGGTGGACCAGGGCTGACTTCCCCGCAGACACTGCCTTCCCTGGTGCCAGCCCTGCAGGAGCAGTGCGTTTCCCTGGAGAGCGTCAACAACCAAGGGGCCTGTGGCTCGATGGTGCCCCTGGTGGCAGCGGGGGTGAACTGCCTCTGTGCCCTGGGCGGAATCTTGTCACAGGGATGTGTAGCCTTGGGAACCCTATACAGGCTCCCTGAGAGGCCGCATAGGGGCCCTGGGGGTGCAGTGATCGACACACAGGCCGGCAGTTCAAAGCCATCAGCAGCGACGCGAGAGCAAGGGGGAGGCTTTCTACTCCTGTAGCAGTTGCCGTCTCACAAGCACACAGGGGCAGGTCCACCCTGTCCTTGGGTTGCCGTGAATCAGGACAGACTCGCTGGCAGTGGGCTGGGAAGGACCCAGGAGATTCCAGCTGGCCCTCTCCTGGTCATCCCGGGGTGGCAGGGCACAGCTTCCTCTGCTCTACCCACTCCACCCTGGGCCCGACTTGGCTCTCTTAGGACCTTATGACCCCAGCTTGTCACCTGGGGCTTTGTCTAGCCACCCTGTCCACCTGAGGGCCAGCTCCAGGTCCAGCTTTGGGCTCAGAACCCAGGGAGACTCTCTGCTTGGGGTTGGGGGATCTGGAGGCTCGGGGCCTCTGGACATTCCTGCTATCCTCCGCCCCCGCCTCACTGTGCCAGAGGCTCCGAGATAAGGCTCCCTTCCTACCTGGCATAGGAGTGGGGTGAGTGCGTTCGGAAAAGGCTGCTTTGGCACAAGGCCCTAATCAATCCACAGCCCGAGGGCTGCAGTCAGACCTCAGACCCCAGCACCACTCCTCATTAGCACCATGGAGGCCTTGGTGCCCACAGGTGCCCGCAGCCCCTGCCTCCCACCCCTCCTCAGCTCTGTAGACCCTTGCGGGAAGGCAGCCCCTGGTTCAAACCCACCGCATTAGAAAGGGGGACTCCTGGGAGGAACAGCCACAGTGATCCAAGGACCACCCCCAAAAGGGTGACTTGGCTGTCTCAGGCCCTCCCAACCCTGGTGTCAGGCCTGTCCTGGCTGTCTACTGCCTGGGCCTAGCCCTCTCTCCCACCCCACTCCCCTCCCAGGTGCTCTCTAAGAGTCACAAGCCCTTCAGGCCGTGGTTGTTGGAGCCCAGAACCCCCTTCCCACCCACCTGCCTTCTCTGAACAATGCCTCCCTCAGCTCAGGGCCCCAGATCCCAGGAAGCTTACCTGTGGCCAGGAGACAGAGAAGTACCGAAGGTCTAGGTGGGACTGGGGACCTGGCTGTTAGCAGATGGAATTTTGCCTTGGTTCCTGCGGCAGGGATCCTGGGGAATTGCTGAACGAGAGGGAGAAGAGCTTTTTGCTCATTCGCCACCAGCCTCGGTCCAAAGGTCGCCCCCCCCCCACCCTGCCAGCATCCCTCCGAGTCTTGCCTGAAACCAGTTTGCTGCGCAGGCAGCCGGGCTGTGCTGCCACACCTGCTGGGTGTCACCTCCTGCCGCCTCCTTCTGTCCCGTGATCAATAATGCAGGTTGGGGAGGAGCCCTCCAGCCTGGTGCCCCACACACCTGCCGTCGTCCTGGGCTTGTGGGTGGAGGAGGAGCAGGTTGGGGCGGTACACTCTCGCGTCCACAGGGACCACCTTCACTGAGGCTGGAGCAGCCCCTGGGTCCCTGCACTCCTGCTCAGGGGATGCTCCAGGCCCCTCCCAGGGTGAGAGGGACGCTTGGGACCCTGGTGTCTGATCTGCCAGCAGGTCCGAAGCTCCAGGTGACAAAGGGTTTCTGAGGGTCTGGGTTCCAGGCCCACAGGGGTCACTTGATCCTTGGTGGTGGTGGTGGGGTGCAGGTCAGAGCTCAGCATGAGTGACAGACTCTCACCTTGTTCACACCTACACCGGGCTTGTCCACAGGCCAGCCCCAGAGGCTACACTTTCAAAGTGTGCCCCCATAGGGACCTCATCACATCCCCCACTGCTTAAGAGTTACGCCTCCGACAGGCCTCTGCTCCAGGGTGCCCACCACGGTCCCCTCTGCACCCAGGAGTCTGGACTTATCCCTCTCCAGCTCTCAGGCCTGCTCCTCACATCACCTCCCTACGCCCCCATCTCCACCCACTACCCCAGGCATCTGCCCTGGCTTCTCAGACTCACTGGATCCTGCCCCAGGGCCTTTGCACAACCTTATTCCCACTTCCCCTTCACCGAGTGAAGCCAAGTCTTCTATTACCCCGTGAGGAGGTTGGCTGGCTGTGGGCTGTAGCTGGATTCGGGGAGCCAGCTCCCCTAGAAGCAGGGCGCTCACTCTCCCCCCAAGAGCTGCACAGCTTCCTCCTTTGCCCTTTTTCTTCCTCGAAAACTTGTAACCCAGAGGGGCTGGGGGCAAGATTGATGGGCGCGGGGAGCCCGCTCACCGGTCTGTGTACAGAACCTATATTGGCTTGAACTAACTAAGTTCATCAACCAGGCACAGGGCCATTAATCAAGCAGAAAAATAACACTGCAAAATGACTTTTCCAAAATGTCGTTGGTGTAATGATCATCTTGCCCATTACGCTAAATGCCGCCATTTATATCCGTGATAGTTAAGTATGCAAACAGTAATTAACTTGGTAATGAACTGAGGACCCCGGTGCCTCCCCTCCCTGAGCTGATTTGCATGTTAATTATCATTAGCGACCAGGGAAACAAGTTATAAACAGCCTAATTAGCAGCTGGATCATTTGTACAAGAAGTCGAGTGCACTTTGACACGGGGGTGGCAGGCAGATGGATGAACCGTCCCGAGCTGCCCCTCCTGCCTGGAGGTGGGGGGCTGTGCTCCTCCGGGCGGCAGCGGAAGTGGCAGAAGGAGGCTTGTCGCTGGCCATGGTGATGACTGTCAGAAGGGCAAGTTTGGAAGCTGACATGGCACAGGTGGATGGGGCCCTTGGTCCCTCTGACCTCCCGAGGCCCCAGTCAGTTTAGTCCAGGGTGTGTGTATGGGTGGGGGTGGGGCAGGCATGCCTACTCTGAGGGACAGATGGAGAGACTGGGAGTCCGCTTGGGCAGCAGTAGGCCCTGAGACCAAAATTCTCTTCTCACTCAGGGTGTTCTTACCTGGGAGGATCTTGGCCAAACACCAGGTCTTGTCAACTGCAAGAGGACAAATGTGCGAACCCATTTAAATGCAGCGGGCTGAGGTGCAGAGACCAGAGCTCTGAGTGGGGAGCTTCAGGCATTGGGGGGCACGGCTGGTGGAAGTGGCTGCAACACAGGATGAGCGAGATTGTTGAGATGGCCAGCACTTTGTCTCAGCTACACACGGATCACAGCAACCAAGGTAAGGCAAAGAAGACTGTGTGAGTGCGGATAGACTAGAGAAAAATCCATAGATATTCATATGTGCATAAGAAAGAGGTTGGTATACAACAGCAATTGAATATTAAGAAAACGTTCAAGCCCAGTCCAGATCAAGTCCGTAAGTCCAATATTAGCTCATATGTCTGATACTAATCCCCTAAAGTCCTCTTCAAACTCACAAAATCCATGCAATGATGCCGAATGCAGGAGGATCACAGGCCAGTGGGCTGGAAGTCTCATGGATCCAGTGGCATTGTGAGCATCTCCGCGCTGGCAGGGATCTCCATGTGGCTTCTCCAGCTCCAGAGGTCTGGTTGCATCAGGTTTGGTCCATGTGGCTTCTCCAGCTCCCAGGGCGTCGCGCCATGTGCCTTGTCAGTAGAGTGTCTCTCAGGGAGTGAGCAGAGAGAGATAAGTGTCTCCCGCCTCCAAGGAGGAAAATACAGGAGTTCCCAGAATTCTCAGGATAAGGTCATGCCCACCCAGAGGCCGAATATGTTAGATCTTGATTGACAGACCAGACTCCACCTCTTCACTCACAATCCTCTCAAATTGGCATCAGGTTACATAATGACCACAAAGGTGGTATCTGCTGACTGTCATGGATTGAATGGTGTCCTCCCCCAAGCATGTCCTGAAGTCCCGGCCTCTGACCTTGTCCACAGGCCCTGTTTGGAAGCATGTTTTCTTTTGTTGGGTTCAGGAGCATTGGCGGTGTAGTGGTTATGTCTTACGAGGTTATGAGGTCAGCAGTTGGAAACCGTCAGCCTCTCTGTGGGAGAAAGACGAGGCTCTCCGTTCCCATAAAGGGAGACAGTCTCAGAAACCCACAGCACAGTCTGCTCTGTCTAATAGGGTTGCTCTTAGCTGCTCAGCCCCACCCCAGATCTTGCTGTGGAATCAACCCAGAGCGATCTTATAGGACATGGGTGAACTGTCCCTGTGGGTTTCTGAGACTCTAACTCAGCGGTTCCCAACCTGTGAGCCGTGACCCCTTTGGGGCTCAAATGACCCTTTCACAGGGGTCGCCCGATTCATCACAGTAGCAAAATGACAGTGTGAAGCAGCCCCAAAAATAATGTTATGGTTGGGGGGTCACCACCACATGAGGAACTGTGTGAAAGGGCCATGGTGTGAGGAAGGTGGGGAACCACTACTCTCTATGGGAGCAGAAAACCTCATCTCTCCCCTCTGGAGAGGCAGGGCTTTCTCGCTGCTGACCTTGAGTGTACCCTGCCCTGAGGCTGCCAGAGAAGAAAACAGACCAGGAGGGACTTCCCTCCAGAGCTGTGCCCTGAATTCAGACTTCTTTGGGCACTGTGACAGGATGGCTTCTGTTCTTTAAGGCCGTCAGAGCGTGACTGGGGTGGAATTCATCTTGGGAGAACTGGGGTTCCTGGCAGTTCCAACAACAGCCAGTCAGAAGACGAGACAGGCACAGTCTCCGCTAAACAGCGGCAGGAAAAGGTGAGCCAGGCAGGAAGGGTTTCGGGGGGATGTGTAAGACTGCGTGAAGATGCCACTCTGCCCAAATGCACTAAGAAACTCACAAACCCTCTCCCCTGCCAGCCCCCCACCCCCCAGGACTAGGCAGTTATTTGTAGGAAACCATCAGATTTCAGGCTTCATGTGGGAAAGTGCACTGTGGTCACACCTACCTGGCTCTCTAGCTTTTGACACCCAAGAGCCAGGACTGGCTCCCACTTGTTTGAACGGAACACGTTAATAATCGTACAACGTGGGGTGACTTGTGACACCCACACTCAAAGACTCCGTGCCGTGGGGCTGAGATGCCCACTCATGCTCAGAGCAACCCTATGGGACAGGGTAGAACTGCCCCTGTGAGGTCCCCAAACTGTCATTCTTCAGGGGAGTAGAAAGCCCTGTCCTTCTCTCCCGGGGCAGCTGGCGATTTTGAACTGCTGACCTCTGGGTTGGCAGCCCAATGAGTCACCACTGCACCACCAGGGCTCCTGGACATGAAGCTGACATGACATGTAAATGCCAGCGTCCACAAATCAACTGTTCATTGATCACATGTGGCTGCTTCCCAGTCAATGGGTGGGGCAGAGTAGTGGACGCTATCAGGCCTTTGTCTCATCTCTGTTTGGACAGGACACACGCAGAAGGGTTAGGACTAACCTGCTCTGATGCCACCTCGTGTCAGTGTCACTGATAGCATTTTGGAAGACTGCAGTTCCAAACAGGGCCACACCCACAGGGACATGATTGAGACTTCAGCGTGCCCTTTTGGGGACAATATTCAATCCACAACTGGCCCAAGCCTGCATTCTGGAGAGTGCCCCAGGGCACCTTGAACACTAGGATGGACTAATACGCTTTGGGGACACGGGGTTCCCTTGGAGGTGTGGGTCCCTGAGCTGAGCACAGAGGGGCTGGGCCTGTGGTCACAGTGTGCCGGGCAGACCAGATTTGTCTGCATTCCTGGACACACCTGTCCCCTCTGGTTTCTCCTGGTCAAGTTTCTCTCCCAAGATGCCTCTTCTGGGTCCCTGTCATCCAGAGTCAGTCAGAAACTTCTGGAAGAATGCCCCCCCTGGGAACCTTCCAGAACCCTGGCTGGGCTTCCTCTGGGTCCCTGATGGGGTTCTTGCCCACTTAGTGTCTGCTGCCCTGCAGCCCCTGGCTGGTGCCAGTCAGTGTCCCCAACAGAGTGCCCGTCATGTCATCTGGGCCCTTGGGGGCAGGGCTGCTTGGCCCCCATGACCTCTGGCAGAGTGGGGCCAGGCCGCTGGCTTGCTGTGTTCATCAGGCTCCCTAAACTTGCTCTCCTGCCAACTTCAGGGTCTGCTGGCACGGTCCTGTCTGTTCCCTCCATCCTTGTCCCCTCCTTCTGCAGCTCTAAGTCTTCCAGTCTCTGAAAGTACCCCCATCCCCCCGCCCCAGCTCTCTGCTGGCTGCTGCTACCTGCCTGTCAGGGTCCTGGACCCTTTCTCAGGGCTTCCCCCTCATCTCCCTGGTGCTGGCCCTGTCCAGCTCAGCGGCACTTTCCTGCGGTGAGGGCCCGCTCAGGCGAGGGGGTGTAGCACGGTGCTGGACTGTGGGCAATGGGCTCCCTGTGTCCCCCCTCTCAGGAGCCCCTCCCCAGGCTCCGGCAGTGCTGATCCTAGGGGCCTGCTTGCTGTGACGTCGAGGGCCATGGGGAGGGCAGGGCAGCCGGGCCACATGCTGCAGGGGCGGCTGCACACTGGCCACCCCGGTTCCGTCCCCTCCCAGCTCCCTGTCACCCCTCCCTCCATCAGTGCCATCAGACCCAGGGCTCAGGGAAGAATTCACTCCCTTCTGGAACACTGGGGTGCCACCCCTCAGAGGAAACCCACTCCTGCCTCTATCCGGACCCTCTGCCCTACCTCCCATGCCACTTCCTCTGGGGGCCAGTTCAGGTGCCACCACACCTTCAGGCAGCCCTCAGAGACTGATCTGGTATCTCCCCATGGACACGCTACTCTCCTCATCCCATGAGGACCTCTGTCAATCCCAGGGCTGTGAGCCCCTGGGGAACAAGGCCAGGTCCTGTCCTTCTCCACTGCCTTCACATGGGGTGGGTGGGCAGTAGGACAGAACAACTTGGTGGGCTCAGAGGAGGTGCGTGGTCACAGCCAGGCTGGGGTGGTGAACTTGGGGGTTTGCAGGCCAGTGATGAATGAATGACCACAGCTCCTAGGTCCTTCCAGGGGTCCTCAACACCCTCCAGAGGATCTGGAGGCCAGCCTGCTTCCTCGCCTAAGTCCAGGCATGAAGGCTAGTGTCCAGTGCTGGGAAGAGAGGGGAGGAGCCTGGGAAGGGCTGTTGTAGGCAGAGATTGGGATCTGAGAGGAGCCCAGCTTGGCTGTGGAGCTGGCCGGGGCTCAGGGATGCCGGCTCCAGGGTGTGAAGGACGGGCTGCTCTCCAAACAGCTCCTTCTTCTGGCTGAGATCTGGGCGCCGTGGTCCTTACAGTGTTGGGCTGATGCATAAGATTTCTTAAAAGTGTTGAGAAGCAAAGATGTTCCTTTGAGGACTAAAGAGTACCTGACCCGAGCCATGGCGCTTCAAGTCACCTCCGGTGCATGCGCAAGTTGGATATTGGATTCAGGAAGATCGAAGAAGAAGAAGAATCATCAATTCACTTGAATCATAGCGCAGGCGAAGAATATCGAAAGGCCCAGGGGCCGCCCACAGGACAAATACATCCGTCTGGGAAGACGTGAATTCAGAATGCTCCTGGGAAGCAAGGATGGAGCGGGTCTGCCTCGTCTGCTTAGGGCATGCTGTTAGGAAACACCAGCCCCTGGGAAAGACATCGTGCTTGGTCACGGAGAGGAAGACCCTCGGGGAGGTGGATTGACACGGTGGCTGCAACGATGTGCTCAGGCATGAGGGGCGAGGAGGACAGGACCCGGCAGTATTCTGTTCTGTTGTGGGCAGCATCACAATGAACTGGAGCCAACTTGGTGGCTCCTAACCACACCACCCCTGCTCTTGGTGTGAGGGGCGTAGCAGCCTGCTAGGATGATGCTACTGTTGTAGATTGAATTGGGTCCCCTGAAAATAGGTACGAACCCCTGGGCCAGTGGATGTGTTCCCACAGGGGACGGGGCTTTGTATGAGGCTGTCTCAGGGGAGGAGGGCGTGAATGGAAGCTCATCCCTCTGAGAGGCTGTACACATGGGGACACAGATGGGGACACAAACCAGAGAAGACCCATCAGGGGAGGATCACCAAGAACCGAGGGATGCTGGGACTACTGACAAGGAAGGAATCTTCACGACCCCTCTCAGAACTGTGACAAAATTGATTTCTGTTCCTCAAAGAGACCCCCTTGTGGTATTTCTGACACCGGAGCCGGTTTGGTCATTATGGTTATTGGTTTCCAGAAAGATGTGCGGAGGTCTTAGGGGGTAGTTTTGAAGCCCATCTCCCGGGTGTCTCAGGGGGAACCCCTCCAGGGCATGAAGTTATGTGAAGCCATGTGGGGCAAACACTTCAAACCTCTGTTGAAAATCTTTGCTCTTTTAAAATCTGTTCAAAGAAGAACACTCGCCCAACTGGGTTCAGAGAAACTTCCCCTTTGCTGATGCACCCACTGAGTGGCTCCAGCCAACCTTTGCTGTTGGGGGGGACACGTTGGGCACCCCAGGGCAGCAAATACCAGTCCACCAGATGCTGACGACCCTTCTGGACACTCTGGTCAGCTCAGCTGGGCTCGATATGGCTCCCCGGCCTCTCTAGATACCCGGCTGAAGACGTAGTTCCCCCAGGCCCCCAAGAGCTTCCCAGTGAGGTGTGGGGGGCCGATCAGGTCCCTGACAATGTCCACACCCTGCTCCCTGGGACCTGCGACCGTGCGTCCTTGCGCAGCAGAGGGCTTTGCAGCTGTGACCGCAAGAATGACCTTGAGGTGGGGCCTTATTCAGGCTCCTCCCGGGGACCCTTAAATCATGAGTGTTCTTGTACGAGGGAGGCGGGGGTGCTCCTGTCAGAGAAGGGGGTGCGGCGATGGAAGCAGAGGTTGGAGCGATGCAGGGGCCACTAGCCAGGGAGAGCCGGTGGCTTCTGGAGCTAGGAAAGACAAGAGAACGGACTCTCCCCTGGAACCCCGGGTAGGCTGTTGCTGTGTGCTGGGGGTCGGTTCTGACGCTTAGCGACCTTCTGTACAGCAGAACCCCCGCACTCAACCACTTCAGTCCTCGACATAATAGGATCTCGATGCGAAATGTCAAGAAAATTTGCTTCGGAGTTGAAACAAAACATGGGAATCTGACCAAGGCACGTGATTCTTGTAAACAAAAACAGTTTGTGTTTCGTTCACTCGTTAGTTGGCGTTGTTAGTACACATTGTTTAAACCTTTTGCGGCTGTTCCAAGTGTTTTGCTATAGTTTTCTGTTTTTGTGGCTTTTTGTACTGTTTTTAGATAAAAAAAACACGAGTCCTAAGAGAGTTTATTGAAAAGAATCATCATGATACGGAACTTGTTAACCCCGTTATCGATATTGTTGATAATAATTTAGTAAACCGTTTTAGAAAACAGTTAAGGAAACGTCAACAGCAGAAACAGCAGACCATATTTGACAGATTTTTTTTTGTAGAGAAAGTCAGGCAGGTCCTAGTGAAAAAAGGCAACTAAGGGAAAAAACTCAAACTGCTACCAGTTGATTTTATGGAAGGGGACTCCCCTTCCAGACAGCGACTCTCTGTCCACGTCTCTCCACATCCGCGTCCACAGATCCAGATCCTCCTCCATCTCAAGTATGGGCCATACTGCAGTTGTTTAAAGTTTTTTAATGTTGTGTTTCTTATTTAAATTATATTATTTAACTCTGAACTTATATACTTTGAAATTGCTGTGTAATCTTTTGTATAAAAAGGCAAGGTTAGGGGAAACACTTGGTGGGCGAGAACGGATTCATCATTTTCAGTGATTTCTTGGGGGAAAAATTGATTCTGAGCTTGCCTGCATGTCCTCTCGAAGATCCTTCTAGGACGGATTGGTGTCGAGGCCCGGGAACCACCTGGCCTTGCTCCATCCCCACACCTAACTGTTCTCAGGTCGGAGCCAATCCGCTTTGTCCAGGCGGGGCGGGGTGCGGGGGCTGATTACGGCCCCAAAAGACACGTCCCTGGACCTTGAGAAGGTGACCTTATTCTGGAGAAGAGTCCTCAGAGATGTGACATGGCTGGGAGATGGGGTGGTCTTAAAGGCACCTCCCTGTGTCCTTCTAAGGGAGAAGCAGAGGGAGGCTGGACAGAGACACACAGGGAAGAGCCACAGGAAGACAGCCACCCGGCTGGGCCACCTGAATCTGTGAGGGACCAGGGGGACCCCCTGGAGCAGACAGGGAGTGGGCTCCTAAGTCTGGGCTTGTGCGGTTTGAGGCTTCCTCATCTGTGCCAATGGGAAACTCGGACTGGAGGGCTGGGGTGGAGGGCGGAGCCAATCCCAAAGTGCCTCTGAAGCATCTGCTCTAGAATATGCCCTGCTCTGTGTATGCCCACCTTTCATTGGTCGGCTCACTATTAGTGGGGTGGGGCAGTGCCCTTTTCTGTGGGGCCTGTGGCAGGGAGGGGAGGGGGTGTGAACTGTGCCCCTTCCCCCAGTGCCAGGCGCATGCTCTCAGCCCTGGTGAACTAGATGTGTGACCTTGTTGGCACAGGGAGGCACTGGTGATGTCATAGCTCCCCGAAGCCCCTCCAGGCAACACCCTGCCTCGGGGTCCATGACAACCCCTAGGCACCCTGTAGGGCAGGGAGAGCTGTCCCCCCTGTTCCCCCTCCCCCGTGGGTTTCTGAGACTGTCGCTCTTCTCAGGAGTAGAAAGCTCCGTCTGTCTCCCTAGAAGCGCCTGGTGGTTTCGAACGGGCGACGTCGGGGTGAATAGCCGATACATCAACCACTCTGCCACTGGGGCTCCTAGGGTGACCCCGGGTCCTTATCTGGGAGAAGAGACACAGAGGCCCCACAGAGAGCGGACAGCCACGGGAAGATGGAGACAGCAACCGGAGTGACATATCTACAAGTCAAGGGGAGCTAGGAAATGCTGGTGACACCAGGAGCTGAGGACACAAGGATGGATGCCCGGAACACTTCCCGATGGGGTGTGGTCAGGCAAGACCCCCATGGCAGAGGGAGACTCAACGGGGGCTGCTTCTAGCTGCCTGGCTGGAGGCATTTCAGCCTTGCCAGCCTCAGGAAACAAGAACAGCGATGTAGGAGAGCGGAGGGGTGGACTCCAACCTGCTGTCAGTCACAGCCTGAGGATGCCTTCGTGGGAGTGTGACTTCCTTATGGGGGGTGGTGTGGTTCTGGGATCGTTCCCGGCTCTCTCTGTGTCCCTTCACCTTCCTGCCTGCTGGGACTCTGCTGCAGAGCCTGAGCGCAGTCGGTGCCCTGTTCCCACTGGCCTTGGATCCAGGTGACTCTGCCCCCCCCCCCAGCCCCCAGCCCCACCGGCCCCGGCTTGTGATCTTCCTGGTTCACCGGCATGGGGCTTCCTGAGTGTGAAGGGGACTAATGGACTAGCAGAGAACTCAAGGACAAGCGTTGGACTAGGCTTGGGTGCCTTCCTGACGTGTATTTGCTTCTTGACATTAAGCTCTTCCTTGTCCAGAGGTGAGTGCCACTATATTTTTTTCTGGTCCACCCGGCCCGACGTGGACGTCTCTCACTGGCACCGGCAGGGCGAGCTGATAGTCAATCCTGCAAGTCCCCAGAGTCCCCCCTACGGGCTCCTCCCTGTAAACGAGCGGCAGTCCTTGGAGCTCACCTCCTTGTCTAGTACCTCTAGGTCAGCGGTTCAAACCAACCAGCCCTGCAGAGTGGTTATGGTCTTGGAAGCCCTGTGGGGCACGGGCAGGGGTCAGGGGCCAGGCAGGGGAGGGATGCACCCTCACCTGAGAGAGCATGTGTGGTCTTCCACTCAGTTTAGGGCTGGCTGGGATTGCTGGCCTTTACCCTGTGCTGGCTGGGGTAGACTGGCAGATGGTGGGTCCCTCTGGCCAGCTGTGAGCATGGCGTTGAGCAGAGAGGCAGTTTAGGTGCTGCCAGGTGGGACTCAGTGGGCGAAGGGGTCAATGGCATCCCAGGAGATCAAGGAATGGGTGCAGAGTTGACACCATGTCTCCAGAGGCTCTGGCCAGGAGTTGGGAAGTGGGGAGCGTGGGCTGGGGCCAGGAGTGTGGAAGGCTGGGAAGTCCTGGGCTGAGGGCTGAGGGTAAGGTATAGGGAGACAACAATAGAGGGACCTCTGATCGACAGGACCCTAGCTGAAGGGTGAGCAAGGCAGGGCTGGGATGGATGCTCCAGGTGAGGGCCCAGCAACGGGGACCCTGCTGCCAGCCTGCACACACCCTCCCTTGCAGGAAGAGGTCTTGTGGGGTCCGAGGCTGCTCTGTTCCTCCCAAGCAGAGGGCACCTTCTCTTCCCAGGAGCAGCCACCAGACCAGCCCCCCTACAGCGGGGACAAGCTGTGGATGGAACTGGCACCATCTGCCTTGTTTAAGCCCCCATGCCTCAGTTTCTCCTTCTGGGCAATGCGTGACAGTTGGCCCTGGTTCTTAAGGCTGTCCGCCCAGTGCCTGTCTGTCTCCTAACTCGCTGCCCTTAGTGGGTGCCGCCATGAGCTGGCATGGAGTGTCTGCATCCCTGGCCTGTTGGCAAAGGGGTCCTGCCTTCCAGGAGGCTGGCCTGTGTATCAGCAAGCACGTCTCCCAGTCATTTCACACAGTGGCCAGCAGAGGGGGCATAGGCTCCATGCACAGCGACAGCCCATCCTCTGGTCTGGCTGTTCCCTCTGTGTGACTGGAGATGGGATGAGGCTGGAGCCACATGGAGGGGAGTTGGGCACCTCTCAGGATGTGCGTGCATGTGTGTGCGTATGTGTGTGTGTGTGTGTGTCTCTCAGGCTGGATCTCCCAGGGTATAAACAGAAACAGGGCTCAGGGTGAGAGGGTACTGGCTGGGCCTGCCCCCTGAGCTCCCCCATGGCCCTCCTGAGCCCGAGCTTGGGGAGGGGGTGACACAGAAGGGGAAGCCAGGGCAAGAGGTCCAGGGACTCACTTGGGGACTCCTGCCTGCTGCTCCACTGGGCCGTCACTTGGGGACTCCTGCCTGCTGCTCCACTGGGCCGGGAGGGAGGGAGTCCTGACACCAGCACCCACAGACTCAGTCGTCACAGCCATCTTGTTGGGGCTGAATGGTCCCATTCAGGCCCCACCCTATACGGGTCCTTGGTTCCCAGGGATCATGCTGGCTGGACACATCCAGGGACTTCTCACATGCTCAGGGGTTGGAGGTGTCCTGGTCGAGGGGCATCAAGAAGGGGCCATAGCCTGAGGAAGGGTGAGCCTGTGACCTGGACAGAGAAAGACGGGCGTGGGGGATGGCAGGGGACGCTTGGTGGCCCGGTAGACATATCAGTGCACAGACAATTCTCAGGGGAGAATGGGATGGCTTCCCTCTCCACATTCAGCGAAGTGTCCTTCAAAGCTGGCAGGGTGAATTGACGCACGAGCCTTCATAGAGCTGACGGGGTCAGGCTGGGGCAAAGCTGTGGCCATCCGCGTGGCAGCTGCTTAACGAGGTTCAGACCCAACGATTCCATGCCTGGAACGTGCACCAAGAAACTCAGGCAACACACCAAGTGGTGCTGAGAGCAAAGACGTTCACTGCAGTGTTGTTTATGACGCCGGAGACGGGAAAGTCGGAGGCTGAATACCGGGGGGCGTGGCTGAAATAATCACTGTGCTATTATAAGGCGGGGTTTCATCTGGCTAACTGAATGAGCGGTGCTATCAAGAAAAATAGGACACACGGAGTAGTTCCCGATGGCTGCTACAGGCGCGGAGCGACGCACAGGGCTGGAGGTCACAGCACTCAAACCGAGGCATGGGTTGGGCTTGTTCTATCCGGGAGCTGCAGGGGGAGAACTCTGTGTACCTTTTGCAATGTCTAGAGCAGCGGTTCTCAACCTGTGGGTCGTGGCCCCTTGGGGGGGTGTCGGACAACCCTTTCACAGGGGTCGCCTGATTCATAACAGTAGCAAAATGACTGATGAAGTAGCTATGAAGATAATTTTATGGTTGGGGGGTCACCACCACTGGAGGAGCTGTCTGAAAGGGTCGCAGCATGAGGAAGGTTGAGAACCCCTGGACTAGAACCCTGCTTTCACTAGTCTGCATCCAAGAGCACGGTTCAGGGTCTTGCGTCAAAGAGCTGACCAGGACATTCGGAAGGGCAGCTGGAGAAGACCAAGTGAAGTATTGTAATGAAATGCGCAAAGACCTCGAGTCAGCAAACCAGAAAGGAAGAGCATATTCAACGTCTATCTCAAGCGGCAAGAAAGGAAGGGCGCATTCAAGCCCCCCAGTGGCAATACTGAAGGAGTCTACGGGCAACATACTGAACGACGCAGGAGCATCAATAGAAGATGCTCATTTTCTGGGAGGGGTCACTCTTGGCAACACGTCCGAAGTACGTGAGACTAAGTCTTGGCGTCCTTGCTTCTTAGGAGCACTCTGGCCGTACTTCTTCCAAGACAGACTTGTCCGTTTGGCCGTCCGTGGGAGTGTCAGTATTCTTTGCCAGCACTGAGACATGCAAGGGGCCTTCAAAAGTCAATGGAGAAATGAAGTGAAAATAGAATGGATTCCCCCCCACCCCCATGGACTTTTGGAAGCGTTCTCACGTATGCATGTCTGTGTGTCTGTATGTCTGTGTGTCTGTGCGTGCTGTTGAGTTGATTCTGACCAGTGGCAACCCTCTAGCACAAAGTAAAACTGCCCCAGAGGGTTTCTGCTTTTGACTGGGTTCTCTCGAGAAGGGAAACCAGTGTGTGCATGAACTATAGATGTAGGTGAGAGGTACATGCATTTCATACACACGCTCAGAGAGGCTTACACTAAGGGAATCACTCACTTAATTGTACAGGTGGTCAAGGTCCAGTTCTAAGTTTGTGGGTCAGATTGAAGGCTTCTTCTGATTAATCTAACTGTGGGGACTGATGAACCCCACGGTGGGCAGGCCCGATGACAGGCCTCTGGGTGCAGAAACAAGGGAATTTAAGGTTGCCAAGAGGATGGCCACTCCCAGGATTGGAGGGCAATACAGCAGGCTTTTGGCTCCGGTCTAAAGAGCCTGAGGTCAGAGGAGGCCCGATGTAGGATCCTGACCCAGCAAACAGCAAGCGAGCTCTCCCACAGCATCCACGTACATTGGAAGCAGGTCACACTCCAGAGGAAACGTCTTTTCAATGGATTGGTAGATCCACACGGTGGAGATGATTACAATATATTAGATCTCATCATTGGGGGTTCCCCCCCACCCCAAACTGCCATTGAGTGGACTCCCAGCTCATGGCAGCCCTGTAGGACAGGGCAGCACTGCCCCTGTGGGTTTCTGAGACCGTGACTCTTCATGGGAGCAGCAAGCCCCGTCTTCCTCCTGCCCAGCAGCTGGTGGTGTTGAACTGCTGACCTTGGGGTCAGCAGCCTGGGTGTAGCCAATAGGCCACCAGGGCTCCTCCTCTGGGGGATTATCGCCTCTTCGCCGGCAAACTGCTGGAGAATAGTGTCCAGGCAACTTGACACAAGAGCTCAAGCCTCCCAGTTCCCCAGACTGTGATCTTCACAGGGGCCGGTGATCAGATTTCCCCCACAAAGCCCCCGGGGGACGCGGTAGGCTTGCAGCTGGGCACTGGGCCACCGCATCACCGGGTTTTCTTACACACATGCATGCACACACCGTCCATACGCATGCTGGGCCCCACTCCTCCCAGCCCACGTGCCATAGCACAAAACCCTGCCAGGCTCGGCACCCCCCTCACAGCCGGGCGATGCTCAGAACCACCATGGCAGTCTCTGTGGCGGTCTGTCTCGTGGACGGTCTTTCTGTTTCTGCTGACCTTCTGGTCCAACCAGGATGCTCTGTGCCAGGGACCAGCCTCTCCTCCTGGTGAGTCCACAGCACACGGGACACACCTTGCTCTAAAGGGCGCTTCTGCCAAGGCAGGTTTGGTCCCTCTTCTGGCACCCTGGAAGCATTTAATGCTCTCGCCAACACATCACTCAACAGCGTACACACCTCGGTCTTTCTTTCTTTTTATCATTTTATCAGACGCTCGTACAGCTCTTATCACAATCCATCCGTCCATCCATGTGTCCAGCACATTCGTACATATGTGGCCATCATCATTTAAAAACCATTTTCTTTCTCCTTGAGCCCTTGGTATCAGCTCCTCATTCCCCCCTCCCTCCCTCGTGAACCCTTGATAATTTATGAATTATTATTATAATTTTTTATGTCTTACACCGACCTCGGTCTTTTGCATGCACACGAGACTACTGAAACTACCGTGGTTTGGGCCTCAAAGTGACTCCCTGCTCCCCAGCCCTGTAAGAGGTCTTGTGCTGCGCATTCGTACAATGCAAGTCTGCCCTCTGATGTCTTGGCGGCTGCTTGCGTGAGCATTGCTTGTGGACGCAAGTCACGGGACTTTCTTGACAACTTCAGGCAGGCTTTTCTGCCTTGGTCTGTCTGTCGGTCCAGTGGGGAGGATTTTGGCTTTCTTTGCCCTGAGTTGCAGTCCATGGGGAAGGCCGCCATCCTCGACCTTCCTCAGTCGGCGCGCTCTGCTTTCAGCGAGGGAGATCAGTCACGGGCACGTCGTCAGTGAGTGCTGCTCCAGGACTGATGTCAAGTCCTTCTTCAGCTAGCCCAGCGTTTCGGATCATTTGCTGGGCACCAGCGGGAAGAAAGTCTGGGAAAGGAGGGTCCAACCTTGGTTTCAACGATGCTGCGTCCTTCCTGTTTGAGCCACTGTCTTTGGGAGATACAAAATGTCCACGCGAGCACGATTCATGCCCTGGCGTTTCCATGCGTTGCAACATTGTTGCTTCTCCTCAGGTTCTCACTAGCCCATTTGGCTGTACAAGTGGGTTTCCAGAACCTTCTTTCGAGTGTGGCTTAGTCCCGAAGTTCTGCTGAAACCTGTTCACCGCGGGTGGCTCTGCTGTTGTTTGAAAGGCCGGTGGCATGGCTTCCAGGGTCATCCACAGAACTGCTGCTGTCCGCTGCCGTCGAGTTGGCTCTGAACGGATGACGCGTGGCATGGTCCCGAGCCACCCTCACAGTTGTTCCTGTACCCACGGACACAGCCACTGGGCCACTCCAGCTCATCGAGGGCCCTCCTCTGTTTCACCACCCTTCCACTTTACCAAACATGCCGTCCTCCTCCAGGGACTGGTCTCTTCTGACAATATGTCCACCAAGCATGCAAGACAAAGTCTAGCCGTCCTTGCCTCTAAGGAGCGCTCTGACCACACGTCTTCTGACACAGATTGGTCTGTCCTCGCAGCCATCGTGGTACTTTAATAGTCTTCTTCACACCTGTCTGTCACTGCGTCCCATGGTGCCGGCTTGCGTGTTGCTGTGAGGCTGGAGGGCATGTCACTGGTGTGTCCAATGCCAGCAGGGTCGCCCAAAGTGAACAGGTTTCAGCAGAGCTTCCAGACAAAGAACAGAGAATGAAGGACTCAGATCCCCCGTTTGGAGGAAGACGCTGCTGAAAACCTACCGCAGGAAGACGCTGCTGAAAACCTACCGCAGAGCTTCGAAACATTGCCACACAGAACGAGCGTCATGGAATTTCAGTTTTTGGACTCCAATTTCTGACGACCTCTGTGTATCTGAAGGACATCGTGCCCCGTCCTGCATCACCTCCATGCCCTTTGACGTGCTGAGCCTTTATTAAGGCGATTTTCCCAGTCCCGCTTCCTGGGGTTCCCTGAGCCTCTGCCACATGTGATATCCCTTTCTAGGGCTGGGCTTCCTGGTCGCTGAGTCCAAAGTAAGTGTCAAAGACGCACCATGTGCGCTTTGAAGGAGCATTCTGGTTGTGTGTTTTCCAAGCCTGATTTGTCCATGCTCCCGGCAGCCTTTGGTCTGTTCACTACTCTTCCCCAACAATACAGCACACATATATACATAGGAGAGGTACCCCCCAAACACCAGGATTTTTTTTCAAAGCTATTTATTTAGTGTTTTTTTTTTAAAACAACCTTCTCTCCTTCAAAATACTCTCTGTTACACTTAATACATTTGTGTCAGTCTGGGTGGACTAGAGAAACACATTCACAGACACTCATATGTGTACAGGAAGAGCTGTATAGAAAGAGTAATTGTACATTAAGGAAACATCCCAGCCAGCCCAGATCAAGTCCAAAATCTGATATTAGTCATATGTCCGATACCTATCTATAAAGTCCTCTTCAGACTCATGAAACACCTGCAATGACTCTGAATGCAGGAAGATCACAGGCCAGTGGGTGGAAAGCCTTGTGGATGCAGTGGGGGTGGAAGCATCTCAGTGCTGGCAGGGGTTTCCACGTGGTTCCTCCAGTTTCAGGGCTCTGGCTCCATTGGTGTAGTTCCATGTGGCTGGTCAACAGAAATGTCTCATAGGGAGACAAGCAGAGAGACAGAGTGTGTCTAGCTCACCTCCAGTGAGCTATTTATCTCTGTAGCGCCTCCAAAGGAGGCCATCAAGCTGCGACCTGATTGACAGGCTAGACTCCACCCCTTCACAAGTTGACAGGAGATTATGTAACTGCCACAACATTTGTCAAATCTGAAATTCCATTCTTCTTCTTCTTCCTTTAAAAAATCATTTTATTGGGGGCTTATACAACTGTTTTCACAATCCATATATCTATCCATCGTGTCAGCACATTTGTACATTTGTTGCCATCATCATTCTCTAAACATTTGCTTTCTACTTGAGTCCTTGACATCAGCTCCCCATTTTCCCCCTCCCTCCCTCCCACTCCCACTCCCTCATGAACCCTTGATAATTTATAAATTATTATTTTGTCATGTCTTACACTGCCCATGTCTCCCTTCCCCCACTTTCGGTTGTCTGTCCTCCAGGGAGGGGGTTACATATAGATCCTTGCAATCTGTACCCTCTTTCTACCCCACCTTCGCTCCACCCTCCCGGTATTGTCATTCTTACCACTGGTTCTGAGGGGTTCATCTGTCCTGGATTCCCTGTGTTTCCACTTCCTATCTGTACATCCTCTGGTATAGCTGGATTTGTAAGGTAGAATTGGGATCATTATAGTGGGGGGGGGGAGAAGGAAGCATTAAAGAACTAGAGGGAAGTTGTATGTTTCATTGGTGCTACACTGCACCCTGACTGGCTCATCTCTTACCTGTGACCATTCTGTAAGGGGATGTCCAGTTGTTTACAGATGGGCTTTGGGTCCCCACTCTACATGTCCCCACATTCACAGATATATGATTTTTTGTTCTTTGATGCCTGATACCTGATCCCATCAATACATCATGATCACACAGTCTGGTGTGCTTCTTCCACGTGGGCTTTGTTGCTTCTCAGCTAGAGTTTTGCGTGTTTATCTTCAAGCCTTTAAGACCCCAGATGCTATATCTTTTGATAGTCAGGCACAATCAGCTTTCTTCACCACCTTTGTTTATGCACCTGCCTTGTCTTCAGCGATCGTGTTGGGACGGTGAGCATCATGGAATTCCAGTTTAATAGAACAAAGTGTTCTTGCATTGAGGGAGTACTTGAGTGGAGGCCCATTGTCCATCTGCAACCTTAAGACTAAACCTATAAATATATGCACATAGATCTATTTCCTCATCATCATATATACATATCTTTAGAATGTACATGCCTTTATTTAGACCTTTATAAGTGCCCTTTGCCTCCTAGTTCTTTCTTTTATTTCCTTTTACTTTCCTCTTGTCCCATCATGCCCAGCCTTCATTTGGATTTCAGTAATTCCTCTCGGTTACATTGCCCTTGATCAAACCCTACCAGGTCTCTTACACCCTCCTTGCCACTGATTTTGGATCACTACTTGTTCCTTTTTCCCTGGGTTTGTTAACACCACTTCCTTTCCCCACCTCCCCTTCTCCTATGACCCTCTGGAAACTTTGGTCCCATTGTTTTCTCCTCCAGATTGTTTATCCCGCCTATCTTATCTAGCCAGACCTTCAAAGATAGTAATACGCACAAAAAACAAGAGAGAGCAAAACAAAGCAAGAAAAGAAAACAACAACAATAACAACAACAACAAAAAACCAATGACAGAAAAAAGAAAAGCCTGTAAATAGTTCAAGGTCTGTTTGTTGACCTTAGGGGGCAGGATTTCCAGTTGAATCTGATGGGTTGACATACCTTGGCCCCAAAGTCGATTTTTGGCATTCCCTCAGGACATCTTTGCTCTGCTCCCCTTGCTGTTCTGTTGCACACCTTTAGCGTTTTGCCTCCGTGTGGTGGGGTCAGATCCGGTGCAATTCCCACACTGTGTCTCCAGTGTTGTCCCCTTTAGGGCTATGGGTCAGTGAGGAATATTGAGTCTCATAGTGGGGCCAGCCATATGGTCCTCTCTGTGGCGATTCCATTCTTGGAAACATTTTTCAAACATCTGTTTGGATGGTTGACAGCATCTCCCTCATTTTTTTCTTCACCTCTTCTACGTCATCACGTTGCTGTTCTTCCATGTCCCTGTGCATTCATGGAAACAAAAATAAGTCACTTTGAGTGAGGTCAGGTAAGTAAGGTGCATGGGGCAAAAGAGGCACGCTGTTTTTGGCCCCAAACTGGCACATGAGATGGCTATGTGAGCAGGTACATTGTCATGGTGGCAAACCCCTGCCTGCCACAAACCAGGCCTTTTTTGTTAGGCAATCTTTTCAGGATGTCTAAAGAGGAAACTTGATGGACAGTCTGACCTGGTGGAACGAACTCCAAACCCAGTATGAGCCAACATTTTCATCTGTCCAGGACGTTGATGGATGTCCAGAATGAAGTTTATCATCAATCGACATTTCAGCCTGTTTTGAAATGAGAAAACCACTCATACACTTGAGTTTTTCCTATAGCGCTGTCCTTGTGAGCTGTGGGCAACATCACAACCGTTTCTGTGGTATTTTTCCCAAGCAGGAAACAAAATTTCACAGCCACATGCTGTTCCCTTAAGTCAGCCATCAGAAAAACAAACAAACAAACAACAAAAAACCAAGTTCGAGTGAAACTGCTTTTATGAAAAAAATCCACTGTGTCCAGAGAGAACCTTCCCAGGAGACTCCACTGGGTGCACTGACTCAGAGCGAGTTGCCTGATGCTTGCCTAGTGGGAAAAATACATTCTAGGCAAGTTCCACCCAGTAGAGGTTTTCCCGGCTTTTTTTGGTCACTCCCCTCACCTATGGGCACACATGCACATACACACTTGCATGGATTACAAATGTCTGCCTTACATGCAACCTGCAGTTACAACTCCCCGTGAAGCCTGGTATCTGAAAAGTTCCAGGCACCTCCCATGGTTTACAATAACAAAGCACTTTGGGATGCACGGCAGGACCTCCTGATGCTCATGGCTGCATTATTAGGTGAAAGGCGGAGGTCTTCCTTCGATGCCTTGCTGCACAGAAAGGCACAGCGTGTACTGTAAACGAAGACAAACAGTTGGTCAACTACGATCAGGTGCAACCCTCCCTAACACTGACTCAGACATACATTTGACTTAAAGGGAGATTTCAGAACAGAGCTTGTTCATAATCTGGGGACTCCCAATGTATACATGAGGGGGTACCCCCCAATAAACCAGGAGAAAAGCCTGCTGAGCGAGGCTTCCATAGTACACATTCCACCCCCCACCCCCCGCTAGGCGAGCATCAAGCAACTGGCTGTGAGTTAGTGCACCCTGTGGCATCGCCTGGGAAGGCTCTCTATGGTCACAGTGAATTTTTTCATGAAAGCAGTTTCACTCAAACTTTGTATTTTTGTGACGGGCGATTTAAGAGAGCAGTGTGCAGCTGTGAAATTTTGTTTCCCGATTGAGAAAACAGCTGCAGAAACTGTTGTGATGTTCAACACAGCTGACAAGGACAGTGCTGTGGGGAAAACTCAAGTGTACGAGTGGTTTTCTCATTTCAAAAAGGTGAAATGTTGATTGATGACAAACCTTGTTCTGGATGCCCGTCAACTTCCCAAAAGGATGAAAATGTTGACTTGTAGTCCATTTGGAGTTCGCTCCACCAGGTCAGACTGTTAATCAAACTTTCTATTTAGAGATTCTGAAAAGATTGCATAACAATGTGTGACCAAAAAAGGCCTGATTTGTGGCAGATCGGGACTGGTTTTGCCACCATGACAATACATCTGCTCACACAGCCATCTCAGTTTTTAGCAAAAAACCATCATGCCTCTCTTGCCCCACGCACCTGACTCAACTGATCCTACTCTGTGCAAATTCTTCTTGTTTCTGTGAACACGGAGGGACATGAAGGACAGCGATTTGACAAAGTAAAAGAGGTGAAGAAAAAAACTGAGGGAGGTGCTGTCAGTCGCCCAAATAGACGAGTTTGAAAAATGTTTCCAAGAATGAAATCACACATTTGACAAATGTATGAAGTGTAATGGAGAGTACTTTGAAGGTGATAAGATTGTTTTATAAAGAATATTTAAATACATAGCTTTGAAAAAAATTCCGTTTTAACAGGGGTGGGGGTACCCCCTCATGTGTGTGTGTATACACAGATATGCATATATACAGACATGTACACATGTACATGCACACATACCAGTACACACACACACATAGGCACACACAGACACATGTACACACAATATACATATAGAGACACAGACACATGCATGTGCGCACACATACACACTTATATAGACACATGTACACACACATGTACACATGCATGAAGTTGCACTGGTTAAGTGCTCAGCTGCTCACGGAGAGGTCTGCGGCTGCACTGACCCCGGGGTGCTGTGAGAGAACGACCTGGCGCTTGCCCCCATTATAACCACAGCCTGGAAGATCTGATAGGGCATCTCTAGTGTCACATGCGGTCGTCATGCGTTGACATGGACACGATGGCCATCAGCAGCAGCAACAACAGCTTCCATGCACACATGACATACGAAGCAGCAGTGGTTCGGTGCTGTTCGCCCTGGGTCCCTCAGCCATCTGCCTGGAGCACTGCGGGACGTGCCGGGGCTCTGAGCTGCAGGTGGACGTGACCCCAACCTGTGCACATCGTGACTCTGTGTCCCTGGCGCTCCTGCCCCGTTTTCCAGGCCCCACCAGGAGGGGATACGTGCTCCCTGCTGGTCCCTGACCCTGACAGGGTGGGACAGTGTACACGCCCCCTCCAGCTGTAACCAAGAACCCCAGGGGGCTGATGTTCTCTTTCTGAGGGTGACACAGGTAGTGGTCCAGCTCCATGGGCAGAAGTGGGGGTGGCTGAGTCTGCACCCGGCAGCTCTGGGAGGGATGGGGCCACCTGGTTCCTCCTTACTGGGAGCGGAGGATTCCGCGGCCACTGGGGGGTTGGCAGCCACATGGTGGTCATCAGGCCTGACTCCCCGCCTTCAGCTTGGTCCCCACAGGCTGGTCCTTTGCCCCGGGAGGGGCACGGAGAAGCACGGTTCTTGATAGCCCACTGCACCCCACCCCCCATGCCATCTGTGCCCACTCCCTAGACCCCGCAGCCTCCTCCGGGACCCGGCTCCTTGGGGACCAGATGCGGCCTTGGGGGCAGGGTTCCGTGGGGAGGGGGTGTACAGCTGTAACGAGCAGCACGTGTGGGTCCTGGGCTCTGGTTTCCTGTGCATTATAGAACCCCCCACACCCCCAGAGCAGTGGATTTTTCTGGTGACAGAAGAATTTGGCTCCTTTGCCCTCTACCTGCCCACCCTGGCAGTGAGGGGCTTGGCATCTGGTTTGCCAGACACAGCCAGGGAGGGCGGCGACGGCTGTGGGTGTGTAGTCCACATTTGGGGCAAAATCCAAGGGCAGGAACAACCGCATGGATTGAGAGATGCCGGCGCTTAGAGGCCATTAACTACCAGGTAACAGATTTGATTAATTCTGTGCCTGGAGGTTTTTTTTTCTTCCCTCCTAAAGAATCAGAGAAAACAAAATATTTTTCTAATTAAATAAATCTACGGTGCACGCTAATGGAGCCCGTCTGTGGGCCTGTGACAGGGCTGGGGAGAGGTGGAATAATGATTTTATTTTTTCATTAAATAGAATTATAGGCAGTTACTCAAAGCAACGCTGAGCCTAATTGAAAGAAACCCATTTCTTCTTAATTTACTTTCACGGTTTTGGATGATAAAAGAGTGTGTTCGTTGGAAAATTAAATAAAAAACACAACACAGGGACGGAGCTTTCTTGAGGCGCATGGCTCCCTCCTCCAAGCTGCAAGGCCTGGTCACCAGGACCAGGTGAGCTGCGGGGAGGCCCTGGCTGGGCAGTGGCGGGTGGGGGGTGGTTCTTCGACCTCACTGGGGAGGACAGGGTGTGCAGCAGCAGTGAGAACTTGAGACCTTCATGTTCTGCGGGGTGATGGCTCCCCTTTCTGGAGACTGACCCTAGCGCTGACCCATGGGGCAGAGGCGTCCCTGGCCTGCCCTCTCCCCACCACAGGACCTGGGGCCTCCTGCCTTGGGGACCCCGCTGGACAGAAGCTTTGTGGGGCCTTCAGGACATCCATGATTGGGAGTCTGTTTCCATCTGGGTCGGGGCTGGCCCTGCTGGTCCCCTTGGAGGTTGCCCGCCTCCATTCTCCCTGGTTCTAGTCTCAGACAGGATTCTCTCCATCACACCAACTCTCTCCATCCTCCCAGGTGGCGGGGGTTCTCCCTCTCCCAGGAAGTTCCCCCTGACCAGCCCCAGCTCCTCCGCCCTCCTTGGCTCACTGCTGGGCTCTTCGCTGGTCAA
Organism: Tenrec ecaudatus; assembly: GCF_050624435.1. Taxonomy (NCBI): domain Eukaryota; kingdom Metazoa; phylum Chordata; class Mammalia; order Afrosoricida; family Tenrecidae; genus Tenrec; species Tenrec ecaudatus. The sequence continues at coordinate 26,419,208 of NC_134530.1, forward strand.
TGGGCCCACCGCCCGTGGGCAGGAGTGGAAGTTGGGGTTGTCCGGGTCCAGTCTTGCTCCCCTTCTTCCTTCCACAAAGCCAGGCACAGAGTGGGGCTCTTCTGGCATTGCCAGTACAAAGTGGGTGGCTGACAGCAGTGTGGATTTTATCTCCGACGCTGAGCTCCAGGAGTCCACGTGAGGGCTTGTCCTCCTGAAGGTTCTGAGGGACGCGCTGCTCCAGGCTTCCGGGGACAGCCGGCGATCCTCGGCAGTCCTTGGCTTGTGGTAGCATCATCCCGTCTCTGCCTCCACCTTCACATCCCTCTCTCCCCGGGGTCTCTCCCTGTCCTTCACGTCCATCCAAGAGTCTTGTAAGGACAGCAGGCCTTGGGTTTAGGACCCACCCTGCTCCAGTTCCACAGAACCGACCCGTAATAGCCCCCACTCCAGTTTAACCCCATCCTGAAAACGCTGCTTCTAAACAGGGTCACGCTCACAGGCGCCGGGCTGAGGTTTGAATGTGGCTTTTGGGAGGAAACAATGGATGCGTTGCATCAACAACGGAGGCTCGACTCTCTAAGCATTGGTTGAGTTCCTCCTGGGGATCTGCAATGGGGAGAGTGGGGGGTACTGCCCTGCCGGGCTGGGAGGTTGGGGTGTCTAACGCTCCACAACGGGGCTGCCTGTGGTGGTGGGACTGTCCCGGGTGTGTACTGTCTGTGCACGGCCAGTAAAGCATTTGCAACATCGCCGGTGCTGAGTTGCGTGTGTCCGCCTGGCTTGGCCAGGGTGCCCAGTAGTGTGACCAAATGCTGGTGTCGATGCTGTGAAACCGGAGCAGACGGGAACCCTCTGCCGTCGAGTCATGCCGACTCACAGTGATCCTGGAGGACGGGAAGAGCTGCTCTGTGGGTTCCCGAGGCTGTGACTCGCTTCCCCCTCAAACCAATGGCCTCATACCGTTTATGGTTAACCTCTCCGTGTGGAAGCACAAGAACCAGGGAAGAAAGCGGCTGTTGGCCACTACCGCCAGCTCAGTCCATCAGACGGTGGCGAAGTCTTAAGTGCAGCCTGACAGATGGCTAGTGGGCCCACCTTCAGGGGGCTCCTTACAGACCCACCTTGGTTCTCCAATGTCATCTCTTGGAGACCTTGTACCTGATCTGACGGCCAGTTTTTACTGGGTCGATTCTGCTTTTGTTTCTTGGCCAGGACTCTCTTGATCCTGAAAGTCTTAGGAGAAGCCACTGAAGATAGATGGAAACCCACCCCACGCCAGACGGCAACTCTTGACGGGGGTAGAAAGCCGGTCTTTCTCCCACAGCGCGGCTGGTGGCTTCTAACTGCCGACCTCACCACGGACCTCGGCACCCACTAGGCCGCAGTAGTTGGGAGTGATTAGAATAGTTAGCCTTAAGTCAAGAAGACCCCCTCCATGATGTGGATGGGCCTCATGCCATCAGTGGGAAGCCGGAAGGGCAAACAGCGAACTCCCGTGTGTGTGTGTGTGTGTGTGTGTGTGTGTGTGTGTGCCTCTGGACTATCAACAGACAGCTTGAAAGAATCCCGTCTATCCTGTACCACCTGACCTATGCATTCTGGGACACAAAGCTGTCAGATCCCCAGCCTGTTGCCCGGCCTACGCACGCTGGATCTGCTAACCCCCCACAATCAAGGGAGCTAATCTCTCCAGTCTCTCTCATTCTCCCAGTCTCTCTGCCTGTCTGCCTGTCTGAGGAGACTCTGGGCGGAACAGGTCAACCCACTCAGGGGCTAGCCCAAAGACTGGTGGTTCCAGTCCACTCAGAGGCATATGGCTGAAAACCGGACCAAACCAGACCAGCCACTGGACCCCCTATAGAACACGCACACGCATGCTTGCACACACGGTCGAGCACGTAACAGCAGTTGTCTGGTCTCTCTGCTTCTGCCGCTCTCGGGAGACAAGTCTTTGCACCCTTTACTGCCAACAGACCCAGGCAGCGCCGGCTGCAGTGCTGTGGGCCTGGACATGGATGAGGACTTCTGGGAGTGAGGGCCAGTTCATCTCCAGCCAGGGAAAGGACCCCCGGCCTCTCCTTCAAGGCCAGCCTGCGTCACTGCTCAGGTGGGGGGTGATTGTGGTCAGACAAGTGGGAGGGAATGAGGTTCCAGTCGGCGGCCTTTTAAAAGCATAATGTGACAGCAGGTTCTGGGGACCAGGCACCCCTGCCCCATGGTGGCTCCACCTGGGCCGGTGCTGGGAAAGGACACCAGGCCCTCCAGGAAGCACTGCACAGGAGAAGGTGCAGAGGGCCGAGTGGATGCGGACTCTCCCAGCCAAGCAGCTGCAAGGGGGCAGGTCCTCCCCCATCAGGGGGTCCTCCTGGACCACCGTGGATTCCCAGATCTGGCAGAGCTGAGGTGGGAGGCGGGCAGAGATACCAGGTTCTCAGCTGGAGCCAAGAACACCACTGGTACAGGTGGAGCTCAGGGGCTGGGGAGCGGCTGAGGAAGGAACAGGGACAAGGGGGGCCAGGAAGGCCAGCAAGGGACCAGGCAGGGGCTGGGGTGAGGGAGGAGTGTCCTGAGGCAGGGCACCCTGGACTCTGCCCCAATTTGCCAGCGCAGAGCAGCAGCTGACTGGGACGCCAGCCAGAGATGCTTGGGTGAGATGCTGCGACCGTGGCATCCTGATTTCTGGGCAACCACAGGGCCCCCACTGTCCTCGGAGCCGGCGGCTGAGGGGGCGGGTGCAGACGGCTAGCACAGGGTGTGAGTGGAGGGGCCAGGGCCTGGGTGTGACCGGCTTTCTCACAGCCCGGCCCTGGGACTGGACACCGCCACTTGGAGGAGGGAGACAGACTACTCCCTGTGGGGCTCTCTTGGGCTCCTGCCCCTGGGGCATGAGGAAGTCGGGCAGGTCCCTGGTGACTAAACTGGGTACAGAGGATCTCTCAGGCTTCTATCCCGGGGAGGGGCAGTGTTCCCAACTTTGTCCCAGCCTGGAGGCAGAGGCGTGGGTCAGACTGGGAGGAGGGCGTGGGTGCAGAGGCAGGAACCCCACTCCCCCCACTTTGTGAGTCTTGATGACTTGCCCTGGATCCTCGTGGTGGTCCCAGGCCTTGGGTGGGGTGTGTGTGGCAGCAGGAGCCCCGTGGGGGTGGGCTGGGGAGGACGGTGACAGTGCGTGGCTGGAGCCAACCCCAGGGGGCTCATGACGGATGGGGACAGTCCTCTGTGCTGATAAATGCTGGCGCCCTCTCGGGCTCTCTCTGGAATACCCTCATATTCCTTGGGTGTGAAGTCCCGTTTTTCCCTGTAATCACAGTATTAAACTTTAATGTCCGGTATTAATAAAACATACCCTTCCTAGTACAGCCGGCTGAGGGGGGATGGGCTGCAGGCAGGCGGTGGCAGGTCTCTCAGCTGGTCCTGCTGGGAAGTGCCTGGGGGTCTCCTGGTGCCTCCTCCCTCTGCCAGCAGCAGGGTGCCCGCCCACATTCATCCTGCCGGGACATAGGTGTTTGTCCGTGTGGTGTAATCGTCACCTCTAATTCCAGAACAGTTCCTTCACCCCACGAGGATCCACTTCCCTGAACTGGCCTCTCCCAGACCCTGGCAGCCACGGGTCAAGCTTAGTCGCTGGGCAGCTGCCCTGTCTGGGCATTTACGACACGGGGACATCACGCAGCACATGTCTTTTTTTGTGGGCACCCCTTCCCCTCTGTTAGAGATGCAGGCCATGCGCCCAGTCCTTCTGTCGATGGACGCTTGGGTCATTCCCACCATTGGGCTCTTGGGAAGAGTGCTGCTGTGAGCACTCAGGAGCACAGGCATCCCTGTGGAGGCATGTTCTCACGTCTAGAGGGCTGGACCCAGGTGCAGAATGGCCAGGCTACGCTCTGTCTTCTCTTCACATTTGGAGGAGCCTTCAGACAGTACCCCAAGGAGCTTGAAGCCTCTTCCTTTCCTACTGACTGTGAGAGACTCCCATTTTCCCAAATGCTGGCCGGACCTCACTGGCTCTGGGACAGAGAAGCTTCCTCAACTCCTGATCCAAACTGGAGACCAGGCTAGATGATCCAGGTAGCCTTACCTGGCTCCGGCTTCACCTGGGTCCATCCTCACGTGGCTCCAGCTTCACCTGGGTCCATCCTCACGTGGCTCCAGTCTCACCTGGGTCCATCCTCACCTGGCTCCAGTCTCACCTGGGTCCATCCTCACCTGGCTCCAGTATCACCTGGGTCCATCCTCACCTGGCTCCAGTCTCACCTGGGTCCATCCTCACCTGGCTCCAGTCTCACCTGGGTCCATCCTCACCTGGCTCCAGTCTCACCTGGGTCCATCCTCACCTGGCTCCAGTCTCACCTGGGTCCCCCAACCTATGAGGGAGGTGCTCCTAGCCCCTCTTTCCATGCGAGGACACTGGGTACAGAGGTGACCTGTCCGTTGTAACAACAACAGACACCTGTGGGTGGTTTTGCAAAGCAGCGTTGACCTTCTCCGAGCTGAGGGGTCCGCTCTAGGGGCAGCCTTTCTGGTCAGTTCAGGTTCCAGGTCCTGGGGAGACCCTGGCGTTACCACCCTGCGGAACCATCTGTCTCCGCTGTCTGCCTGCCTATCCCTCCTGTGGGCGCCTGTGCGTCTGTTTGGCTCTTTTCATAACGCAGAGGGGATTCGGTTTAGGACCTTGACTCAGCCATGTTCTCACTGTGTCCTCACAAAAGAAAACCTGGCATTTACATCAGTGTCCCAGCTAGGGGGGTGAACCCCAAGGAAAAAGCAGTAGCCATGGAGTCTGGTGGCCCAGAGTGTGTGCAGGGTAGAACGGCTCCAGAAGGGGTTCAAGGCTGTGAACTTTCAGACGGGGATCGCCAGGCCTTTCTTCCGAGCCCCCTCTGAGAGAACTTGAACCTCCAGCTGTTTGGTGAATTAGCTGTCCCCATGGGCAGACATGGGGGTGAGGATTATGGCTCTGGGGGACATAGCTCCATCCACCACAGAAGGGCATTGTTGGCTTTCTTGTCATACTACCCATGGCAGACGGGCCTCAGTTTCCCCCCATGAGTCCTGCAGGCTGCCCTGGCTCTGCTGTGGAATATGTGTGGGTGCAGAGTGTGGGAGGGGGTGGCGGCAGCACCACCAGGAGACCCCCCTCCCATTCAGGACTCCCGCCCCCCTCCAGCCCCATCCCCCACATGCTCCTCAGGTCTGCAGGCTTGCGGTGGGGGCCGGGGAGGATCCGGCACCCCCAGGGCCCACGGGCTGTGAAGTGTTGATGAGCGTCTTGTCTGGAGCGCAGCAGGAAGAGCTGCCAGGCAGGCAGGGCACAAAGAGGCTTTGCTGGAGCGCAGAAGGAAACGGGGGCAAAGCTCTTGGAAAACGCACACGGTGAGCCGAGCGGAGAGAATGGGGGCTTTGTGCATGCCCGCCACTCGCCCTGAAGCCTTCCAGAATGTTCCAGAAGCTCATCTTCCTCCTTGCACAGAGCCAGGCTGTGTGGTTGGAGTGGAGCCCCTGGAGGCTTGAGAACGTTTTGGAATCCAAAGTTGGGCTTAGAGTCCAACTCTCAAGATCATGTCCTGGGACTCCTGGCTGGTTGGTGGGGGGCCGGGAGGGGCCGGAGCCGGACTGCGTGTGTGTGTGGGGCCGGGGGGGGGGTGGGACTCAGACCACGGAGGGGTGATTTGCAGCCCTAACTAGAGCGTCGCCACAAAGCCTGTGAGAAGCTCTAGATTGGACCTATAAACACCGACTGAAGGTCATGAAGGAGCCCGGGTGGGTCTGTGGGTTACCACTGGGCTGTCAACGACAAGGTCGGCGGTTTGAAACCACCAGCCACTCCACGGGAGAAAGCGGGCCCTTTCTGGTCCTGTACAGAGGTCCAGCCTCACAAGCCCATGGGGCAGTTCTACCCTGTCCTGTGGGGCTTCAAGCAGTCGGCCCGACTCGATGGCAGTGAGTTGTTTCCTTGTTGTTGTTCCAGAGAGTTGGGGCCTCCTGCTGAGGTCCCACATCCAGCCCGTGTCCCACTTCTGACGCTTGGACACTCCATCTAAGACACACGCTGTCCCAGCCTCTGTACCCCTCTTCTCCGGGTGCCCTCGTTTGTCCCCGGCCCTGGCCCGGTTTCTTGAAGGGTCCCTGGCGCTGTCCCTTCCAGTGGCCCTCGGGCGGAGGAGAGTTTGAGATGAGAAGCGGTGGGTCCATGGGGCCCACAAACATTCCCTAATAGGAAATTGAAGATTAATTATGACGTCCACAGAAACCCCATTATGCAAATACGCATAATTTTCTTCTTGGGGCTGCATGGGGCGGGCAGCCTGCGGCCGAGAGCACACTCCGCCCCCAGGGTGTTATCTGTTATCAGGTTGTCAGCAGCCCAGGAAGCTTTGCTTCTGAAAACCATTTGGGCTTTTTATCATGCGTTCTATTCAACCCCATGTTCAAGTGGAAGAATTTTGTTGTGAAAGGTTGAGGCAAGATTGGAACTAGAAAACATCAGCCTGTCACAGGATCTCCAAGCTATGGGGCCACTGGTCATCAGAGGGAGGCCCATGGCCTGGCCTGGGCACTTGGTCCTGCCAGAGGTTGGCGAGGCCACTGAGGGCCAGGGAGGAGTCGGTGCCTGACTCTTTGTCCTACGGGGTGATGGGAGGTGGTGGGGCTCCAGAAAGTTCACGGACACGTTCCATTGTCTTTCCATTCCGTTTCTCCACGAAGCTGAAGCCCCTGAGAGTTTTCCAGGAAACATGATAGCAGGGGAGGAGAGAGAGTATTTTTCCAGCATGGCTTCAGGAGAGTCGCCAAGGCTTGTGGGCACCGGGCAAGCCTGGTCAGCCCAGCAGCCTCTGGCGAACCGAGCAGAGTGGGGACGGGTCTTGAACGAGAAGGTCAGACACACACTCACGTCGTGGGATGTGTTGAAGATTTCCACTAGCCTGCACCCCATCACCCCAGATGGGAGCCCTGGTAAGGCCGTGGTTGAGCGCTGGGCTGTGAGTCAAAGGCCGGTGGTTCAAACCCACCAGCTGCTCCTTGGCAGGAACAAACCCCGAGGTTGATCTGCTCCCATCAAGAACAAACTAACCTCAGCCATGAAAACCAAACCAAACTCATTGCCATGAAGATGACACCGACTCATAGTGACCCTGTAGGGCAGGATAGAATTGCCCCTGTGGGTTTCTGAGACTGTAGCTCTTTATGTGAATAGAAACTTCATTTTTCTCCCCCACCCCGAGTGGCTGGTGGTTTCGAACTGCTGGCCTTGAGAATCTCAGCCCAAATGGTAACCATTAGGCCACCAGGGCTCCATAAACCAAAGCCAATGCCAAAGCCAAACCTAATTCTCACTCACAGAGACTCCATATAGGGTTTCTGAGATGGTAAAACATATTCTTATGCAAATAAAAAACAAACAACTTTCTTGTGAAGGAGGCGAATGCTTAAGAGCAGGTCCTCAGTTTTACAATCCCCAGTTCCTACGCACTCAGTTTCAACCATCCACTCCGCTTCCCTCGGTGTCTCATCACTTGTCCCATTCCCTCCCTGTGTTTGCCATTTCCATCCCTCCTTCCTCACCCTCTGCGCACTGCACCGGGTAAACCTTACGTGGCTGATTAGTCTAAGAGGTGGTTGGTTGGGGTCAGTCCCAGCCCTGAAGGGTGATGGAGATGATAGGCTTATGGATTCCACCTGTCTCTTGTGGATGCAACCGGTCCGCCCGATCTCTTTTTGGGTTTTGTTCCACATTTTCTCCCATTCCATGCAGGACCTTCTAATGTGGTCCTATTTCAGAGTAGCTGGCCGCCGGGCACCGTCCAGCTCTTCTGGTCTCTGGGCTGTGGAGACCGTTATTTGAGCGAGCTATTGGACTCATTGTTTCCATCTGTCTTTCAATTTTCATCTTTCTTCCTTCCACGGGATTGGGAGAGGCCAGTTTTTGTACCTTAGATGGATGCTCAGGAGCTTTTAGGATTCCAGTTGCTACCTGCTCACCACAGGAGGATGTAGACCTTGGCCGAGGCTGTGTACCTTAATGGGAGCAGACAGCCCCAGCTTTCTCCCAAGAAGCATACTTACTAACATGGGGCCTGGTCAGTCCTTACGTTTAGCCATTCGGGAAAGTGTGTCTTAGTGATTTCAATTTTCACCTCACCAAACTCCTCTTGGGTCACCTTCATTACTTCAAGTTAGTAGAACAACATGGTACAAAAGCCCAAGTGGGTGGCTTCAGAGAGGAGAACTTTAATGTCTCGGCTTCAGCGGCTAAAAGGGCTTTGATTTTAGGGGGTCCTTTCTTGGCTGCTGTAGATGGATCCTCCTCACAGGTCTTTCTCAGTCTCCCCTCTCCCTTAGGCACCACTCACACTTGGGCTAGGACCCACTCTGGTGTGACTTCATTAACATAAGAAAAAGATCACCTTCCCAAACAGGATCGTGCTCTCACTGGAGAGCACACCCAATCACAGGTCAGGTCTCTTACCTGTCTTTTTCTGGGGGATATTATTCAACCCCAAACAATCATTTTTGTGCAATATGATTTCAAACCTTTTGTTATTTATCTATTTATTTATTGTGGAGAGTGATCGGGTTGTCTCTTTAGCAATCGCTGCTCTGTGGAAGTTTAATGTAGATTCTGAATATGAGTCTTTTGCACGGCATATTTGTTCAAAGATTTTCCTTCAGTCTGCATTTTGTCTGTTTTCTTTTCTTAATACTGTGGCACGGTCAAGGGTTTGTATGTTCTACTTAAGAAATCTTTGCTTATTCCAAAGTCATGGAGATTTTCTTCTGTGTGATCTTCTAGAACAGTGGTTCCCAACCTTCCTCAGGCCGCGACCCTTTCAGCTCCTCATGTGGTGGTGCCCCCCCGACCATACAATTATTTTCATTGCGACTCCATCACTGTCATTTTGCTACTGTTATGAATTGGGCGACCCCTGTGAAAGGGTCATTTGATCCCCAAAGGGGTCACAACCCACAGGTTGAGAACCCCTGTTCTAGAATGAGACCTGTTGGCTTCGTGGGTTGCAGGTTGGGCTGCTAACCGCCAGGTCAGCAGTTCAAAACCACCAGGCTCTCTGCAGGAGGCGGAGGAGACATCCTGCTCCATAAAGAGGGACTGACTCAGAAACCCACAGGGGCTCCTCTCCCCAGAGCTCCACTTACGGCTCCGAATGGACCTGGTGCCTGTGGGTTTGAGCCTGATCTGGAAGATTTAGAGCCCACAGGAGTGACTACATATGCATCGTGTTAGATAGGCGTCAATGCCCAGGAGTCGGTACTGATGAAGGCTGGGCATGGGGCTCATGGCTTGTCTGTTTTTCTGACTGACTCAACAGCTCGGTGCTCCCAATCGCAGTGACCCTGCGTACCATGGAGCCACGTGTTGCCTGGCCCTGCGCGCCCACAATTGATGCCGTGTCTGAGGGCTGTGGCCATCTCACGCGGGGCCTTCCTCGTTTCCATTGACTTTCTTACTTCCCGAAGTATGATGTCCTTCTCCAGGGAGTGGCCCTTCTTGACAACACGTCCGAAGTAAGCAAGGAGAGGTGTCTCCATCCTTGCTTCTAAGGGGCTTCCTGGTCGCATTTCCTCCAAGATAGATGCAGTCACTCGCTTGGAACTCAAGTTCTTCTTGGTCTTTTTTTCCCATTGGCTAGCTCGCACATGCATGTGAGGTAGTGAAATGACCTCACAACCAGGGGCTTAGTTACCAACGTGACAGTTTTTCTTTTTCCCTCCTTCTTCTTTCTCTTGTTAGGCCTTTAGTGGCCCTGTGACCCAGCACCATGTCTTGAAAAGGCCACGCTCCCCAATTGCCCACAGTCTCTCTTTGTTCTGTGTCACAACCCCTTTTATGTCCGGGTCTGTTTCGTTGGTCGATTTGCCTATCCGTGAGCCAATACCAAGCCTTCTGACTGATCGTGGCTTGATGACTGTGGTAGCTTGGGGGCTGGTGTTGTAGGTTCTCCTGGCAGATGGTCTTGGCTGCCCGGGAGCCTTCGCACTTTTGCATACATTTTAAAACGGGCATGTCGACTTCTGCGTGCTAGAATTGAAAAAGGAACACTGACTTTCATCTGGGCATCGATTCGGAGATACTTGATGTCATTCCAAGGTTTTATCTTCAAGACGTGACGCTGGCACACGACTCGACGTGCTACCTTCGTTTCAGCTGCTGGTGATAGAGCGGGTCCCCAGTTCATGGTGCCCGCTCCTCTGCCATGCTCATGAGGAGCCGTGACTCAGGCTCTGAGGATCCACACGGTTTTCCTCAGCTGGATTTTGGAAACAGACCTTCAAGGTCTTTCTTCCTCGTCATCTTACTCTTGAACAGCGGTTCTCAGCCTGTGGGTCGCGACCCCTTTGGGGGTGGAATGACCTTTTCACGGGGGTCGCCGGATTCATCACAGCAAAATTACATAGCGATTTTATGTAGCAAAATGACAGTGATGAAGTAGCAACGAAAATAATGTTACGGTGGGGGGTCACCACCGCATGAGGAACTGTATGAAAGGGTCGCAGGATGAGGAAGGTGGAGGACCACTGTTCTAGAAGTGCTGCTAAATAAAGCCTGTGGCAGGAAGCCTCCGGTGACACGTGGTTATGGTTCATCGTGGGCTGCCTTGGCTGGGAATCGAACTACAGTCTCCTGAATGAAAGGCAAGGACTCCACCTCTGAGCAACCCAGGACTCACTAAAACCTTGTGGTGGATTCTGACGTATCCTGTCTCCAACCAGGAACCACACCCATGGACTGACACCAGCTCAGGGCAGCCCCCGCACTGTCAGAGCAGAGTTGGGCTCCTCGGGGTTCTGAGAGGCGGTTTGGGAAGAAGCAGATTGCCAGGCCTTTCATTCAAGTGCTTCTGGGTGGACTCAGAGCAACCTGCCCCACTCTCAACCTTTTGGTTAAGCGCCAAGCACGTTGATTGTTTGCCTTATCTAGGAATTCCCCATTTACCTAGATTCATCATGACTTTAAAATGTAATCATTTGTTGTTTACACATTTTTTTGGTTCCCCCCATTTGTTGTTATGTATTTGCTGTTCTATGTAACAACAGATAACGTCATTTTTTGCCCACTGCAGTGGAGAGAAAGAGTCCATTTCTGATGTCTGAGTTGCTGGCAGTGCCCAAGAGTCGCCGCTCCCCATTCTCCTTCGGCCCCACATCTGGGCAGACTGATTGGAAAGCCTGGTACCCTGTGCTTTGGTGCTGATGCAAAGTTCAAGCCGTGCCATCCCAGGGCCACCCAACCTTTGCCCCAGTCTCCCCCCAAACCACCATCCTAGCCGACCCGTCTCTGTCCCTAGTTCTCAAGCCACTTGCAGACCCAAGTCGGAGACAGCCTTGGCCTACATCAAGTGAATCACAAGCCTCGTCCTAATGTTGGGGTGTGTGGTACCCTCAGCATCAACTTCTGAACCAGATTCTCCTTGGGGCAATGGGAGGAAGAAAGGGAGGGTCCCTCTTGTTTCTGTGGGGTGACCAGCATTCCAGCATTTATAAATACAATGAATTGTGTACTCTCCTTGTCCCCAGTGACTGTTAACCCACAGAGTTGCTTCTATGTGATCCCATGGGACTCACAGCCCCTTTGGGCCATTCCGGGGCCGAACATCTTTATGCGTAACTCTCTCTCTCTTTTTAAAAATCATTTTATTGGGGGCTCGTACAACTCTTCTCACAATCCATCCATCCATCCATTGTGCCAGCACATTTGTACATTTGTTGCCATCATCGTTCTCAAACCATTGTCTTTCTACTTGAGCTCTTGCTAGCTGTCTAACTCGTATCTGAGGTACTGCTAGGATTCTGTGGGACTATAAAAAAATTCATGTGATCCTCTCAGGGGCTTGGAGTCTTTTTATTTATTTACTTTTACATCCCAAACCCTATTGTCTGCAAATAATAAGTATTTGACGTCTCACTTCTATCGTAGGCCTTTTCTTTCTTTTTCTTGCCATATTACACTGGCTGGCATCTCCAGGGTAAGGCTTAAAAAATCCAAAGGCTTACTAGACCAAAAGATGCCTTTGTCTCATTCCTGATCTTGGGGGAGGTCTTTTAATAGTTCACGATTTCATCCCTTTTCCTTTTCACCCTGAAGGTGCTCTTGATCGGGGTAAGAGAGTTTCTTTCCTTTTGTTGGTGAGAATTTTTTCCTTATCACACATTTTTTCACTCTTGTTCATGGAATCCATTTTTAGCTTCCTCCCTCTGTGACCTCTGCCACCCCATACTTGCCTGAGCCGGAGAGCGAAGGCCTCTCCTACCCGTCTTTGGATGCCTCGCTTGACTTGGCTTCGTCGAGGCCCTGTTTTGAAGTTGGCCGAGGTCTGTTTCATGCTCCAGGATCTAATAACTGTAGTTCATATTCCGCGTGCACATGCAGTTGTTGTGGACAGTGTGTTTCAGTATCCATAAACCGGGGCCCATTGTAAATCATGTTTTCAAATCATCTATTACACAGCCACAGTATCCAGAACAGCCTGGCAAGGCTAGGATGAGAGAGATGCAGACCACCGGAACAGGACTGACGACCCAAGAGGAAAAGCGTCCCGTTACTGACAACCGAATTTTGACAAAGGACCCCAAAACCACACGAATAGGGAGGAGGACACCATTCGACCCCCATCTGCAGAAGAATGGACCAGGACCCAGATCTGACCCTGTGTACAAAATGGACTCAAGGTGGCTGAGAGCCCTAAGTGGAAACCCCAGAGCTACCAGATCATCAAGGAGAAAATCGGGAGGAACCTAAGAGCCCCTTGCAGGGCGTCCACAGACGACCAAATACAAGAAAGGAAGCACCCAGTGGGAGACTAAGCAGACGCCCGGGACTTACTAAAAACCACTCACCTGTGCACATCAGAAGGCTGCAGAACAATCAAAGGAGAGCCCACTGCTTGGGGCAAAATATCTTCACTGGTAGCTTAATGGACAAGGGATTGGTTACTAAAATCTACAGATTCAGAAACATCAGTAAGAAGAAATACAAATCCAGAGTTGGGCGAAGGACACGAACAGGCCCTTCGCTAAGGAGTGTCCCCACGGTAACACGCATGAGGAAATGTGGTCACTTGCATCTGGGGGATGCAAACCCCAGCAATGGGTCTCACCCACAGCGACAGCCCAACACAAACAGGAACAACGGGTGCTGGAGAGAGGGGGCCCTTTACACTGCTGGTGGGCTTGTAGGTATGTCCGACCATCATGGAAATCGATCTGGCGAGGCCTAAAACAACGGGGACTACCCAGGCCCCAGCCATACCTCTGCTGGGCACATTTCCCCAAAGAAATGAGAGCGAGGACATGAGCAGACACAGGCTCGCTCACGTTCACTGAGTGTTCCTATCGCACTTTCTCACCCCCGCCGGCCCCATCCACTTCTGGCTGATGTACAAACCCACTGTGATCAAATTCGGTCAATTTCTCCAAATTCTCCTTGTTGATGGACAGTTTTGACATGATGAGGTGCATATAAGTGAGCGTGATCGTGTTTTCCTGCTGGATGGACTGATCACTTCAACCTTCATCTACAGCTCCTTGCCTCGAGGCGCCTGCCTTGTCCGACAGGAGCATGTCACTGCGCTGGCCGATGGCCTCTCTCCGTTTGCTTTGGTTGTGTTTCTAAGCCACGAACCTGTCCTCCTTTGAGTTGTGACCTTTCCATGTTTTAATCGTCAAAATAGCTCCCCAGCAGCATCTAGGTTTTGTTTTCGCATGCGGTCTGACCATCTTTTTGTTTGTAAAATCATTTTACCGGGGGCTCTGACAGCTCTTATCATCATCCATCCATCCATCTATTGTGTCAAGCACATTTGTACATAGGTTGCCATCAGTGTTTTCAAAACATTTTCTTTCGACTCGAGCCCTTGGGATCAGCTCCTTTCCCCCTATCCTCCCTCCATCATGAACCCTTGATAATTTATAAGTTACTGTTTTTTTTCATGTCTTACACCAATCACTGTCTCCCTTCACCCACTTTTCTGTCAATCTGCATCTTGTAGCCGAAGCAGTTTGTGTACTTGTTGACGCAATCAGCTTCCCGGCTGTCACTTGATTATTGGGTGTTACCTTTGACTCACTTGTCTGATTTTAAAATCTCCCCCAGTCCCATCTTCCTTTAAAATCAATCAATCAACCTATCTATCTATCTATCTATCTATCTATCTATCTATCTATCTATCTATCTATCTATCTATCTATCTATCTATCCATCCATCCATCCATCCATCCATCCATCCATCCATCCATCCATCCATCCATCCATCTATCTATCTATCTATCTATCTATCTATCTATCTATCTATCTATCAATCAAAACTTCCCCTCTGCTAACTTGTCGGACCCAAGACATTTGATTCATCTTTCAGTCTTCCGTCTCACTAGCGAAGCACACATCCCTGATCTATGACAACCTAACGCAATGAGCTGTACCTGTCTCTCCCAACAAGGGGTCCTGGTGGCACAGAGGTGAAGCGCTCGGCTGTTCTTCATCAAAAGATTGGTGGTTCACCCCCCCCCCCCCCGTGGCTCCCGTGGGCTCGTTCTGACCTTCAGTGCCATGGCACTGCCTGGACGGCAGCTTCCCTTCCAACGCAGTGCGAGTGCTTAGACCATGTCACCCCACCCCCCCTCCTCCCGGCTCTCCTCTGCCCTGCCCCACGTCATTCCTGCCACTTCAGATGGTCATGGTTTGCTTAGAGTTGTCCACCTAGTTACCCTCCCCTGGGGACTTCATTGTCTCTGCGTTGCCTTGCCCAAGTCCTGGGGGGTGGGTGGGTGGGTAGGGGGGTTTCTCTCAGCTCCTCTGTGTGGTTGCGCTCCGTCCGCACACTCACTGTGTGACTCATCCGTGTCGTGGTGGGCACCCACTGTTTGTCCCTTTGGGTGCCTGGGGAGTGTTCTGGGTGCAGACACTACGGCGTGTTTAGCCATCGCCCTCTGGGTGGACAGTTGGGTTGGACGAATACCTGTGGGACTTCCAGGAGATGTTCTGCCCATGTCTGTGTTTCTCCTGGGCATGAATCTGGGCGTCCAGTGTGTGGTTGAGTAGTAAGTATATATTCACTTTAAAATACATGACCAAGCTGCTTCCCAGAAGGGCTGTCTCATGTTGTCCAAGGAGTTCTGGTGGCTGCCCGCCCTCGCCAGGACCTGACGGGGTCAATCCTTTAAATGTTACCAACCCGGCAGTTTCATGTGGTTTTATGTACACAGGTTTCTCTGTGGCCGCTGACTGGGACCCCTGTGGTTCCCTGCGGTCTCCCCCACTTCCATGACCCTGGCTAAGAAGGGGCACCACGCTGAGTCGCTATGTCTGCAGGCACCTGGCCTGCTCAGGTCTGAACTAGGAAGCCGGGTGCTGAGGGCTCTCCTCTGGGGGCACTCTGACCGCTGCCAGCTCCTGTAGGGCTGCCAGGGCACTACCTGTTGAAGGCAGGAGCAGGGCGGAGCTCAGATAGCTGGAGAAGATGGAATGGATGGTGGGAAGGAGGAGAATGCATTCTGGGAGGAAGGGGGAGCAGTGTGTGTCCAATCCCAGAACAGGAGCTAGGTGGTGTCCTGATGGGCACCTTCTTACCTGTCCTCACCTGGCCCAGGCACGGGCATTACCACTCCTCTACACAGAGGCTTGGGGGCAGGTGACTTGCTGAATCCCTTGGCCACCATGAGGGAAAAGCTATGGAGAAGGGAAGGGGACATGCTTAAGGGAGCACCAGCTCCTTGGGACTGGCATTCAGACCCTGATAATGGGTGCTAGAGGAGATGGAAGGAGGAGGGGCAGCGTCGGCGAGGGAGGGAGGGTGCTTGCTGCCACCCCAACCAATCGTATCCTGGTCTTGGCGGCGGCCCTTGCTCATGTAGTTTCAAAGCTTGGCCTGGGAACTTGCGACGGGGCCTCCCCAGAAGGGCAGAGGTGAGTCAGTGGGGAGTATGTGGGAGGACCCACTCAGTGGGGCTTGGGGGAGAACTTTCCTTGGGGGTCCCTCTTTCTTGTTCTGTGGACTATCCTAGAGGATCCAGGGGGCTGGCGGGCTGGATCCTGGAGGTGAGGCGGTGAGTGGTAGAGCCCTGGTATTGTGGTTACGGCTGGACTGCTAATGGCAAGGCCAGCGGTTCAAAACCACCAGACGCTCCACGGAAGAAAAGTTAGGCTTTCTACTCGGGTCGGAGTCTTGGGAACCCACAGGGGTGGTTAGCATCAACTCCATGACTATCAGAGCTGCAGGCTCATCCTGCACAGAGCCTTGCTGGAAGACGAGTCCTCTAGGTGAGAAGGTAACAAGGGGCTTAAACAGGCTAGCGTTAATCAGCACGGGACAGGGCCAAGTTCTCTTGTATGTGGGTCACCCGATGTCCCAGCCAACGCAATAGCAACTCACAGCAATGACAGCCGCTTGAAGCTGGGAAGCAAGGCCAGCGAGGCCAGGGCAGCAGATGCTCCGTCACCCGAGCCCAGGCGCAGGATGGGCTGGCTTTGAGACTTGGTGTTGGGGTCTGTGACCTGGTCTGGGCCAGTGTCCGTTGCGTGTGTGCGTGTGTGCGTGTGTGTGCAGGCCCTGTCTCTTGCCCTCCCCCCATCCCCATCTGGCTGCCATGGTGTCCCCTTCCATTGTTTCCCTGCTGTAGTCCCCAAGTCTGGGGACCGTCTAGAGATTTCAAAACCAACAAACTGCCTTCATTAAGTGGCGACTCTTTCAGTTTCTCTCGCTCTCTTTTTTAAAAAGCAATAATCAGAGACATCCCCAGCTGCCCACCGGGGTCTGATCAGCCTCGATAAGTGGCGTGCCCACGCCGGGTGACGGGGTTCCAGCCCCGAGCACGGAAACTGGAAATATGGGATTTCCGTTGGGCCTTTTGCAAGACTGAGCCCAGCGCAGGGGGCCCTGTTTCCAGATTGGCAGCCCCCCACAGGGAGGGTGAGTGTGTGTGTAGGGGGGGGCGCGGTTGAGGTCTTTGCAGCTTGGAGTTGAACTCTGAGCGGTGGCCTTGTGCCCCTCCTGGAAACTTCCAGAAACCTGCCCCGCCCACTGGGAACTGGGCACCCCTTTCCCCCACCGTGGCCGCGCCCACGGAGCTGCCCACTCGGCGTTATCATGCCCCCTGTTGCGTTTGTGCGCTCTATAACCCAGGGAAGGCTCGGCGTAACCTTATCCTTCAGCACTGGGCGATAGCATCTCTCGCCCTGCCGGCAGGAACTCGCAGGCATGGAGTTAATAATGGAACCTTTCAAAGCCAGGCTGGCAGCCGCGGCTGGGAATGAAAGGGCCGGTGTAGCCGTAATTGGGACCATGTGCGCCTCCTGGAGCAGGATTAGGCCCAGAGCCGGGCCTCGCCGCGAAGATTAGTTTCAATTAGACGGGCTGGAGGCGAAAGTCAGGACTTGGTGAAAGATTAAAACAAGAGGGAGAAAGTTTCCGAAGGGCGGGCCCACTGATTGAGGCCGAGCCCCGGATGTCGGGATGTCGGAAGGGCCACATCCGTGGACTGGAGGCTGCTCCTAGTCTAGGCCTTGTCCCCCCATTCCCACCTCCATCCCCTATGCCCACCCCGGATCAAGGCTCAAGGCTCGGCAAGGGGAGGCCCCTGTGGCTGTCCTCTAGGATTGGGGCAGCAGAGGGCAGCGTCTGTGGTCACCCTTGACCCACAGGCCGGCCCATCAGGCTTCTGTCCTTGGCTGGTGCCCTTGTGGGATCCAGCCTACAGAGTGGGGTGGCCCCTCCTTTTCTGTGGTTTACCACAGAGGCCCTGGGATTCCAGTGGGGCTTCATGGGACCCTTCAGAGGGGTGCTGGGTGCTGCCAGGTCTCTGTCCTCTGTCTTTCTCTCTCTCTCTCTCTCCCTCCCTTCCTTCTTCCTGGTGGTGTGGTGGGTGACATGCTGGGCTAACCTCAAGGTTCAGCAGTTCGAACCCACCAGCTGATCTACTGGGGAAAAACGGGACTCTTTCTTCTCCCCAAAAGATGTACCTTTTCACAGACCACAGGGACGTGTCTGCGTTGTCCTAACAACCTTCCTCGTGCTGCAACCCTTTCATACAGTTCCTCATTTCGTTGCTACTTCAGCACTGTCATTTTGCTACTGTTATGAAGGTGAGTCCTGTGAAAGGGTCATTCGACCCCCAGAGGGGTCGCAACCCACAGGTTGAGAACTGATGTCCTATGGGGTTGCATAGTCAGGAAAGACTCAAGGTCACTGAGCGTGGTTTGTCCTTTTTGGGGTCCTCCTTCCTTCTTTCCTCCTTTGGGACCCCGCCCCATGCTAGGCAGTCCCTCCATCTCTCTGCCTTCTTTCTCCTTGAGCAACACGAGGGGGCGATGAGCCACGCGCATGCAGGGTGAGGTGCCCAGCACTGGGGTGCAGGGACTGTCGGTTCTGGAGCTGGGCACCCCCAGGACACGCTCCAGCATCGCACCCTGCTGGCACCAAGGGTCTGGGGCAGCTCCTTGGGCCTCTCCCTTCCTGCACGTGTGAAATAGGGTCAGGAGAGATCTCAGGGCCCAGGGAGGTGGGGTGTGCAGCAGCCCCCCAACCCGGGCTGCTGTTATCTGGGGCACCAGTGGGGAGTGGCCTGGTTTCACCTGGAGAGACTAGGAGTCAGAGGCCAAGTGGCCAGGTGTGGCCAGGTGGCCGGGACCCTGGGTCTGCATTCTCAGGGTCAAGGGCAGCTGCTTCCTCCGGCTTCCTGGGCAGCAGCCCCTCCCCCCGCCACACCCCCAGGCACCCCTAGCACGTGTGTTTTATAAATCCTTCCCATTGTAATGACAGCCAAATTATGGAAAACGCATTTTCACAGCTGGTGAGAAAAACCATTAGCATTAATCAAGAGCCCTTGGCTGGTGGTGGTGGGGCTGGTTGGGGACCTGCTGAGCGCCCATCACGCTTTCCTCCAGACGGGCTTGAGTCCATTGTAGAACGGCTATGGGCCCCGGGGTGGGGGCGGGGAGGGGATGGCTTGAGTGGGGCCCTTTGCTTCTCAGGGAGCCAGCCACTCACAGCAAAGAGCACCTGGTGACACGCGTGGGGCTGACTGGACAGCAGCCTGACCCCTCACTGTCCTGGCACCACTTAGCCGGCACCCCCCTCAGAGCCCAGTCTTCTCCTCCATTGACCGTCCTGCACCTCCAAGTGTCCGGGTATCCAGCACGCGGTGGCCTCTGGGTGGCGCCCCAGGGAATGAGTCACAAGCTACCAACATCCCCCGAGTGTCTGCTCTGTGAAGGTGCCATGCCTAAGGGACTCAAGAAAACAAACACCTTCTTCCTTTGGAATAATGGCAGGTCAAGAGAACAGAGATTGTCCCCAACACCTGCTTGTGATGGACTGAACTGTGTCGCCCTGGCCCACCCTCACCCCGAATGCAGAAGTTCTAACCCCTGCTCTGGAGATCATGACCCTGTTTGGAAATATGGGGGTTCTTTTGTTCTGTTGCTGCTGTAGCAGGGTGGGCCCCAATCCTAATAGTTTCTCAGTGGGGTCATGAGAGAAGAAGGGGCATGCCTGGCTACCCAAGTCTGAGCCGCAAGCCAGGGGCTTCCCCTCAAGAGCAGAGAGAGGGAGCCTGGCCCTGCTGAGGTCCTGCCTTTGGGCGCCCAGTCTCTGTGTGATGACCGTGGGTCCCTGTTCTTTTTTTTTAAATGAATTTTTAAAACATTAATCATTCTATTGGGGGCTCATAAAACTTTTATCACAATCCGTCCATCCATCCATCCATCCATCCATCCATCCATCCATCCATCCATCCATCCATGTGTCAAGCACATCCCTGTCCTTTAAAGTCACGTGTGTGCGACGGTCTTTGTGACTGCGTGCTGGTAGACCAGTACCTTCTCTTGTTGGTCTGCTTTCCCCTCCCCCAGACCAATCACGAGGACAAGAACAGACGGGGGCCCTTCTCCAGAACATCTGTGTCTCCTTAGGGTGGGCCTTACACGCTCCTCCCCTCCTTGCCCATTGCTACTCTCTGACATCTCCACCGTCCCTGTCACCCTGAGAAATGGACCTTGTTTTGCCAACTTAGTTCAGCTTTGGGCTTGAGTCTGATGCACTCGCTCTTCTGCAGGGGCCCCTTTGCCTGCCCCAAGCTCCCGGCCCTCGGGGTTCCCTGTCTGGTCGATAGATCTTTATCCGTGTCCCCTGCCCTTCTCTATCACATTCTGAGAAGGCCTGGCGTGTGTTCTGCAGTGGTCCCACAGTTGGGTTTGACTGATGTTCTCAAGGTTGGGTTGGAGTGACTGGGTTTTGGGGTTTTGTCATTTCTCTAAAGGGGCTGTCTCTGTCCTTTGGAGAAAACCAAACCCCAAACAAGAAAAACAAACAAACAAACAAAAAAGAAACACACACACACACACACACGCATCACAACAAAGCTCAAACCCACTGCCATCGAGTCGATGCTGACTCATAGCAACCCTGCCGGACACAGTAGAGCTGCCCTATAGGTTTCTGAGACTGGACTTCTCTATGGGAGTGGGCAGCCTGTCTTTCTCCCACAGAGCTGGTGGAACCCAGCTGCCGAACTTGTGGATCTCAGTCCAGTAAGTACCCACCATGCCACCTGGGATTCCCCTTTGGAGAAGGGAGTTAGAAACCAGGATCTGGGGCAGTGTGCTCCCTGCCTCTGGGATACCATTGCCCTGGGCAGGACCAGAGAGGGCTAGAATGGGCATGTCTCTAGCTGCCGGGGTAGGTGGGTAGGCTCTCCTGCACCCAGAAGGGCTGGGGGGAAGGACAAGGACTATGGCGCTGGTGGGGTTCTGAGGTGTTTGTGGAGAGAACTTTGGCATCAGGGGGTCAGCCGGAGGGACTTTGCAGATAAGACAACAGCAAACACCAAACTCACTGCCATCAAGTCCATGCTGACTCAGAGAGACCCTATAGGACTGGGTACAACTGGCCCTGTGGGTTTCTGAGACTTGAACAGTTTGCAGGAGCAGAAAGCCTCATCTTTCTCCTGAAGGATGCCTGGTGGTTTTGAACAGGTGACCTTGTGGTAGCAGTTCAACATGTATCCACTACACCACCGGGGCTCCTGACTTTGTGGCCAGGATGCTGACAAAAGCCCCTAGAAAGAGCCAGATGTGATGGGGGCCTTTCTGGGAGTCTGTGTGGCTGGACTGGGAGGATCATTGGGGGTCAGTTGGACCCTATTGGGAGGCAACCATGCCTGGGTGTGGGGCAGGGAGTGCCAGGCTTGGGGACTTTCTCTCGACCTTCTTTAGTGTGGCCTAGGGGAAGAGGTTAGAGGGAGGTGGGGAATTGGGAGGGTGAGGCAGGAGTACCCCCTTCTCACTTGCCCCCCAAGGAAGAAGGCAGAGGGAGAATGGAGAGTTCTGAGTATCAGGCTCAGTTGGGGGCACTGGGGCTTGGGGGACCACCGGGGCATGGGGGTCACCGGGGCATTGGGGACCACTGGGGCATGGGGGGTTACTGGGGCATGTAGGACTGCTGGGATCTGGGGAGCTGGTCTCATGCAGGGAGCATCAAGTCCCTACCTGAGCTCCTGCCTCCCTCAGCCCTGCCTGTCCATCTTCCCGTCCCCTCTCCCGGCTCCTTCCCCGGGACAATTCTGGCTGTCCTTCAAGACTTGGTTACCCAAGCCTCTGATGGCTGTGGCCTGGGGGCTGGGCTCACTGGGGCCCAAGTCACAGAGGAGAGACTCTTGAATCCACAGAAATGTCTGCAAACATACTGCACCTTCTGGGGTTGGAACACCACCAGCAGGCGGCGCTTTCTGTCTTCAACCAGCACAGCAGCCTCTGTCCGGTCCCACAACTGACCCTTCCAGGGCAGCTCAGGCCATGGGAGTCTGTCTGTCTGAAAGGTGGATGTTCATGGGTGTAGCGAGGGGGCCTCTGGAACCTGCCCTCTCTTCGGAAGGCATCAGGAAAGAGGGTTTTCTCAAAGCTTTTGCTGTCTCTTGGACCATCTTATTTAACTGTACTGTGGTAGGGACAGCCATGGCCACACTTGGGCCATCTCGACCGTGACTTCGAGCGATGGCGTTCTTCCAGGGGCGCCCCCTCCTTCTCCCAAAGGTTCTTCCTCCATTACCATCGACCCACTGCCCCCTTAGCTAAAGCCCCCCCCCCTCACCCTGCCTCCTGGTTGATCTTTTAAACATTAAAACCAAACCAGATGCAGCTGCTGTTCATTGAGGGTCTCCGGTGCTCAGGGCACCATGGACTGTTAATGGGCTTTCTGGGAGCTGGGCCCTCAGATGTCATTTAGATGTCTTTGGATCTACGGGGGGACTTGAGCTCCTTCCTAATTCTGGATGTTTCTCCACTCTGGCCTCAGTAGCCCGGGAACAGTCATTTGTGGCATAGTAGTTACGGGTTGGACTGCGAACCTCAAGGTCTGCAGTTCGAAACCACCAGCCACTCTGCTGGAGAAAAGAGGAGGCTGTCTGCTTCTGTAAAGAGGTAACGTCTCAGAACCCCCCAGGGGCAGCTTTGCCCTGTCCTATGAAGTCAATATGAGTTGGAATTGACTTGATGGCAGTGAGATTTTTTGGGGGGCTGGGGGGCTGCACCACTCTTGCAGGGTCCAGGTAAAGGAGGGTATCAACTTGCGGCAGCCCTGAGGTTGTCTCTTGGTGCGCCCTCCTGTGGGCGGGGCAGGCAGGTCTGGAACATCCAGGTGCGGTCCGGACAGACCAGGCTGAGCACAGGGCACATATTGGGGCTTCGGGGGAGACTGTCCAGGTAACCACCCTTTCTGTCCTGCGTAAGATCTCCCTCAGACAGAGTGGGGAGACCTTCTGGAAAGACTGGGTTTGGCTGTTTCTGATGCCCTGGTATTCCGTTAATCAGCTGAGCCTTGGGCCATTCATGAAGTCCCCCTTTTCAGGGAGCCAAGTCCAGGCCCAGGTGGCTTGCTTCCAGGAGGTAGTTTGGTGCTGGCTGGGAGGCTCCTGGGATCCTCTCCCTGGGCTCGTGACTTCCAGACTTTTGCACCATCGAAGACAGACACGTCAAGAATGCCCCGGTGGTTGGTTTTGTCGTGGATGAGGACTGTGGGACTGACACTTGGTGAGGATGCTGTCTGGGCCACTGGGCATTTCAGTGACTGGGAGCCAGCCGGAGCCGCATGCCTGGCTCACCCTGTAGACCCGCGAAGGCCAGGCAGGCCCTGTGGTCTCAGACCTGCCTGGCTGCCCACCACTCATACCTCTCTCTCTCCCCTTGAAACTGGGGCTTGCCAGAGGGAGCATGTCCCTGACTGGACTGGACATGTCCAGACACTGCCCAGGGCACTCCCCCCTCTCCATAGGGGACATGCCACCAGCTAGATGTGGCCAAGGTGGCCTCCTGTATCCCCTACCGGCGTGTGGGTGGGCCTGCCTGGGGGTGGTGGACGAGTGTGAATGAGCTCTGTGTGCAGGGGGCTGGGCCAGCTACAGTGAGTGACATCCAGCCTGGGAGGGAGGGGACCCAACTCCGCACAGGGCATGGTAGGAGGCAGGGTATCTTCGGGGTGGGGGGGATTCGTGTATGACTTGGGGGTGGGGGTGGGAGCCTCAGCCCCCAGCCGAGGTAGAGCATGTGGCAGTGTGGACAGACACATCCTGTGTGTGTTAAATTTAGTGTAACATTTCAGGCACATTTGACCATGGCCTTGAAAGCCCTTCTCATCAGGGCTGCCACACCAGTGAAGCGCGCTTTTGATCTGCAGATGTTTCAAAGTAAACACAGGTAATGATCAATTGGTTAGCAATAACCCACAATAAAGACTCAGCTACCCCCATCTGGCAGGCTGGGCTCGAGTGCTGTGGAGGTGAACTCATTGCCTGGTGGCAGGGGAGAAGATGGTCACTACCCGGCAGGGCATCTACCAGACCCCCCCGCAACACCTGCAGGGTGGGGGCCCAGGCCCAGCTCCAAGATATACTTCCCAGGAGATGAGGGACCAGGGCTGCAAGGGAGAGGCTTCGGGAAGGTGGCTGGGGTCCACGAACCCCTAGTGGGATGTCAGCTTATATGATTGAAAAGCAGCAATTGGGGGTGGGGGTGTCCTTTTCACCTCCTCTTTCTGTAGGTGCAAATTTTGGGGCCAGTTGTTTTCCCCTGTGAAATGGGAGCCTAGCGGGGCTATCAGATAAGGGTTGGGTTGCTAACTGCAAGGTGAGGTGTGCAAACCCACTAGCAGCTCAACCAAGAACGTGGAAGCAATCTGCTCTGCGCGGGCTTATAGCCTTGGAAGCAAACCCTCCTGAGGGGTCACCATGAGTGGAGTCAGCGCAGTGGCAGTGGGTTTTGTGGGTGGGTAGATGGGGGTCCTGGTAGCTTCCAATGAGAAAGGGCTGGAACTTTATCCTGGGGGGTGTGGGGCCCAGCAGGCCCTAGGTGGGGGGTCCCATTCCATTGTGAGTGTGTATGTGGTGTCTGGACTCCAACTTCAGCTTGGCTCAAAGTCCTACCTCAGTCACTGTGGTGGGGTCTTGGGCCTCCAGGGACGTGTGTGGAGGCCACATCTGGGTCCTGGTGGCAGCAAATGAGAGGGAGAGGGGAAGGGTCCTACAGCTGGGTTGCTCAGTGGTTGGGGACAATCGGATGTGACTTGCCCATCAGTTGTCATATTTGTCGTACTCTGGTGGTGTGTGTGTGGCTGTGAAACTGGAAGCTAGGCCACCGGCATTTCACGGACCCACAGCGTCACCCAGGGAGGGAAGATCCCAGTGGCATTTCCAGACTAGGAAGGAAGGCCTGGCAGTCCACTTCAGAAAACCATGTGATGGAGCCCGGCTATCAAAAGATATAGCATCTGGGGTCTTAAAGACTTGAAGATAAACAAGCAGCCATTTAGCTCAGAAGCAACAAAGCCCACATGGAAGAAGCACACCAGCCTGTGCGATCACGAGTGGTCGAAGGGATCATGTATCAGGCATCAAAGAACAAAAAAATCAAATCATTGTGAATGAGGGGGAGTGCAAATTGGGGATCCAAGACCCATCTGTAGGCAACTGGACATCCCCTTACAGAAGGGTCGTGGGGAGGAGACAAGCCAGTCAGAGTGCAGTGTAGTAACGATGAAACATACAACTTTCCTCTAGTTCCTAAATGCTTTCTCCCCCCGACCCCCTATCACGATCCCAATTCTACCTTACAAATCCAGCTAGACCAGAGGATGTACACTGGTACAGGTAGGAACTGGAAACACAGGAAATCCAGGACAGATGAGAGTGGAGATACCAGGAGGGTGGAGGGAGGATGGGATGGAAAGGGGGAACCAATTATAAGGGTGTACATATAACCTCCTCCCTGGGGGATGGACAACAGAAAAGTGGGTGATGGGAGACGTCGGACAGTGTAAGACATGACAAAATAATAATAATTAATGAATTTTCAAGGGTTTACGAGGGAGGGGAAAATGAGGTGCTGATACCAAAGGCTCAAGTGGAAAGCAAATGTTTGAGAATGATGATGGCAACAAATGTATAAAAGTGCTGGACACAAGGGATGGATGTATGGATTGTGATAAGAGTTGTACGAGCCCCCAATAAAATGATTAAATAACAAAAAAACAAAAAAAAGGAAAAAGAAAACCAGCTCCTGTGAATCTGAGGGGCCACGACCCTGTCGGCCTGGCTGGCTTTGGAAGTCCTGCAGGAGGGGGCCAGCTCTTGAAGGAGGACATAGGGTTGGTAGAGTGTAGGGCCATCAAGGCGAGGGAGACCCCGGCGAGATGGACTGGCACAGTAGCCACTACTGTGGACCCCTGGAGACCAGCAAGCATGAGGCTGAGGTGGGTGGGGCTGGACACACTGTCCTCCTGTGAGCTTAAGGTCACCATGGATTGTAGGTCCCTGGGCAGCTACCAGGAGAGAGAGGAAGCTTTATCCTCCCACAGAAGTGACCGTCAGCGAAGCCCGTGGGGACAGTTCTACCCTGTCCTATAGGGTCACTGTGAGTCGGCATTGACTCGATGGCAGTGACTGGAAGCTCCGCTCCGGGCACGGGACCCTGCCAGGCAGCTGTACTCAGTGTGGCCTGGGTCTGGAGGCTGGTCTGGGATGGGGCGCCGGTCCCTCTAGTGCTTAATTGGGTTCCATCCAGGTGGGCGAAGCCCCCGGAATCTCCTGAGTAAATCTATTCCTGCTCTTCCCCCGGGCCCCCGGCCTTGACTTTGAACTCACTCGAGGGGGGTGGGCAGCTCTGGAAGCCGGGCCGCTGATCCCCTGAGTTAGACAGACGTCCGTCTCCATCGCCAGGGAAATGGATATCAACAAACTCCATCCCAAAGATCAACCGCTTCCTCCCGCTTCCCGCTCGATCTGCCCTCCCCCGTCCTGCTCCCACCCCATGCCAGAGGGGACCTGGGGGGGTGGTGCGGAGGGGCTGTCAGCATTGGCCAGGCTGCATGTTGCAATACCAACAGGGTCAGAGGGTCAGGTGAGTGCTGTCCACGGTGACCTAAAATAACTTCCAGGGTGCCGTGCATTGAACTGCCCCACCCAAAGTCTGTGCAAGCCCTGACCCCCAGAGCGTGCGTGGCCCTGCCTGGATCCAGAAGGCTCATTATGCTAATGAGCTCATGCAGAAGCTGGTGAGCTCGCCCGGCACCCTCCGAGGGGTGCTGTGTAGCTGACGCAATGGGAACAGATGCCGTGTGGTAGATGCAGGGACCCCAGGGTGGCTGCAGAGGGGGAGGACTGGCAGGGGCCCCTGGTGGGCCTGGACACGACCTTCCAGAGCTGTGAGAAGCAAATCCCTGTCCTCCAAAGGCCCCCACCCTCCACCCCCATGCCACTTCCATTACAGATGCCCTGGGTACTGCCTCTGGACTGGCCAGTCTCCTGGGTAGGGGGTCCAGCCCAGTAGCCTCGCCTCTGCAGAGGAGAGCTGGGGTCTCTGAGCTCAGCAGGAGCACCCTGTGGCCCAGCCCTGATGGCCGAGGTCTTTATCCTTGAAGTCTCTCCCTCACGGGAGTGGCCAGGGTCACCGGGGCATGTGGGCCCTGGCCGAGGCTCTGCTTGGGGAAACCAGAGGTTCAGGGTGGGAAGGTTGGCTTCAATCCCCATAGATGTCAGGGATCACATTCCAGAACATTCTTAGGGTGCGTGATCCCCTGAGGGGCTCTGCTCCCTACCCTGAAGACAGTGAACTTTGGGGAGTACGCTTATGGGGCAGAGTGAGCTAAAAGTATGGGGGTAACAGTGGGGAGCCGAGGACCTCTGCCTCATCCTGCCTTGCTCTCTGAAAGGGCACAACATGACGAGCAGAAGGTGGGCTGGGCAGGCAGGATCCACCAATGTGACACCGGTGGGAGGGGAACAACATGAGCCCCTTGGGGGCGGGGGAGCACTGACCTTCATTGGGAGCCCCAAGCAGACGTGGGGTGGAGCGCAGGTGTGGGCCAGTGCTAGACCAAGCCCTCAGTCTGGTTCTTTCTCTCCTAGGCACGTGTGGAAGAGGTTACTTCACACTCCATCTGTTCGTGGTGCTCTGGGTCCTGGGGGGCCGCCTCATGTGACCCCAAAGTCTTCTCAGAGCTTGTGTTCTTAATAGGATTTGGGGTGCCCCAGATCTACTCCAGGGAGCTCATGTTAGCCTGGAGAAAGCTGGGGGGTCCCGCGGTGGGGCCCCTGAGCAGGCTGAGGGGGGGAACCAGGAAGCCGGGCTCTGCTCTGAGCAGCTGTGCTGCCCTAGAGGTGGCCCTGAGAGACCCAAGACCGTGTGCTGTTGGAACCAGACTGTCTCTGACCCTGGTGTACCTCTTGTGGGCGCCCGGGTCCCCAAATGGGAGGAGAGGCCCTCGGTTCCAGGTCCCGGACATAGGAGGGGGCTTTAGGGAGCCAGTTCGTGTTTTTTTGTGTGTGTGTGTTCCAGAGAGAGATTGCTATCCTTATAGAGAGAGAGTGAGACAGAGAGGCAGGGAGCACAGGACGTCAGGGCACAGATAGGGGAGGAGACTGAGGCAGAGGGCAGGGCAGCGCAGGGAGGCCGCCCATCAGCGTGGCTTGCAGCTCTCATTCCAGAGTGCTGGACCCTCGGGTCCCCCGAGACACCAGGTCTGTGCTCTGGACAAGGATTCCTGAGAAGAGCAACACCCAGGAAAGCAATGTGCGCCTCTGAATGCCGGCAGGAGGCTGGTGCTGAGAAGGGCCGGGCGTTGGACCCTCAGGCCCCCTTCCCCTTGCCCTCAGATCAATCTGACTGTGTGATCGTTGAGGGGGTACCCATACCCAGGAGACTTGGGTAGAGAAGGGGGTGGGGTGGGCCTGGAACTTTCCAGATCACTGTAGTTCATCGGTATCTCTCGCCGAGGAAACCAGGCTCTGAGAGCAAGCAGGTGAACAGATGTGGGGGATCCTCTGAGCCCCACGGCTGGACCAGGGGGTGCTGTATCTCCACTGAGTCCAGGACCCTGCAGCCTCCCAGCGGGTCCCCTCGAGCTGTGGGACATGGCCTTGACCCCTGGGTGGTTGGCCCTGCCCCCGCCCCATTCGGTTTCCTCACCCCTTCCTTGGTCGGGAAGGGGTAAGGGCTCTGTTTATTTAGACTTTTCCGAAAGCTGACAGCTCAAATCAGGCTAATTTACCTGAAGTTTACCAACCGTCCTTGTATTTATTTTACGACATTTCACCGGTGCAACCCTACCCCTGCGCCCGGCCTGCCTTGTTTACGGAGCCCGGGAGCACGCATCTGTCTCCCATATCCCACTTGCTCCCTGCTCTCGGAGGGGGCTTGGCAGCCCCCAGCTGGGGCCCCGAGGACACAGAGGCTGCACCCTGCACCTTCAGGGCACCCTCAGGTGCTCTGGAGGCTGAGGCCAATGGCCTGCGGCTCGGGCACAGCCTCGGGTGGCCTGGTAGCCGCAGCAGCTGCCACATGCAGGTCCAGCAGGGGTCTTGGTGACCCTGAGTGCCATT
This sequence comes from Tenrec ecaudatus, assembly GCF_050624435.1. Taxonomy (NCBI): domain Eukaryota; kingdom Metazoa; phylum Chordata; class Mammalia; order Afrosoricida; family Tenrecidae; genus Tenrec; species Tenrec ecaudatus. The sequence goes on from NC_134530.1 coordinate 26,448,062, forward strand.
CCAACATCTGCTGAGCTTCCCATGAGGGCACCGTTGAGTGCCTCACGTCTGGCTGGGGTCAGCAGCTGCCATTGCTCAGAGAGGAAAGACCTTGCCCCGAAGCTATGAGCCCCGTTGGCCAGCTTCAGCCCAGCCCTGTTGCTGGGGGCGGTTAAGTCAGGACCAGCAGCAACCGACAGTGACAAGCTGTCCCTGGTATTGAGGGAGCTGAGCCAGGCTGCTGCAGGCGGGTAGTGCCTGGGACAGGGAGAGCATCCCCTCATCCCCCGGCCAAGCTGATGCTGGGGCTCCTGTCCCAGAAGCTGTCCAGGGAATGAACCCACAGAAGCAATAATGGCTCCTCCCTGTTTCCAGCAGACGGGAAGTAGGAAGAATGTACGTGGCCACCCGGGGGCAACGGGCAGCAAGCAGGGCCTCGGTGACCAGGGCCAGGTGGCTTTTTCAGGAGGCTTTTGTCATGGGTGTGGCTGTGACTGAAGTGAGTGTCTTGAAGGGACAGACATTATTTTCTCCTGGCTCTGGAGGTTCTATGTCCAAACTAGGGCTCAGCGGAGCCTCTCTCCTGCGTCTGCTGTCCTTGTCCTCAATGCTGGTCACCTGGGTTCTGTCCCCTCGGCCCCTCCCCCAAGCATCTGTCTCAGTGTTGACCTGCTACTTTTTATAACTCAGAAGCCATCAGGGTTAGGGCCCACCTGACTCCGGCGTAAACCAAACCAAACCCGTTTCCCAAAGGGGCCCGTTCTCAGGTACCAGGGTCAGGACTTCAACAAGGAGCTGCTCTGAGGCCATGTGGTGATGGGGACACGAGTCCAGGCCACCTCTGTAGCAGATGGCTCTGCAGGGAGGCTCTGGGCGACACCCATCTCCCTGTACCACGTGGCCTCGAACAAGCTTCTTAGGGTCCTCGTGCTCACCCTTAGGTGGGGAGACGCCAGCAGCAGACTGGGAGCACACAGACTGTGAAGGGAAGGTATGGTGACAGGCTGGTGCCTAAGAGGGTGGTCCTGGAGGGCTTCCTGGAAGAGGGGGGAGTTTGTGCTGAGGCTGGTATGATGAGGATAGTGGCCACAGGGAGATCCTGGAGGGTCTGGGCTGAGGACTGTGGGTGTGGGTCTTGACTCGGTGGGGGCACGGGCATGGGGAGGGTGGCAGGAGCCCGGGGAGATAGAACAGGCCAGAGTACCTGGGCCCTGTGTGCAGACAGGCAGGGGACCCTGGGGCCATGAGATTGTGCATTGGAGAGACGGTGTTCATGGAGACTTTGGGCAATTCATCACCTGCTCCTCAGATCAATGGCAGAGCCCAGGGGAGTTGCTTTGTGCCCAAGTATTCACATGAACTCCAAGCTCCTGGGAAGCTGGGGCCTGGCATGTCAGCTGCCTACAGGGTCCCCAAGACCTGCCTGGGAGCAGGATACCTGCCTCTTCCTCACCTTGGGTATAAGGCAGTGTGGACCCTGGGCGGAGAGGGCAGAGCAGGGACTCTCAGGTCAAGAGAAGGGGTGTGGGGATTCTTGCGCCTTCCCACCTGCAGTCCCAGGGCATCCTGATTCCGTGGACAGCACTGACCTGGGGACCAGAGACCAGAGGCTCTCAGTGGGCCTCCCTTCTGTCTGTGAGGGCCAGGGCAGTGGGGCCAGGCCAGGCCGGGTAGGCTGCAGGCTGTGGAGGGCCAGGCCCTGGGTGACTGGCCTCCTGCCGGCCTGTCTGCGGCACCTGCTCCTCCCCGAGCGAGCTCCCCCTGGGAAAGGGCCCTGCCGCGCAGCGCCATACATCTCTGTCAAAATCTCTATGAATAAATTAACCTTTTTAAAGATTAGAGCACTCTAATACCTCAGGGTTTTTAAACAGAACAAACGCTAAAAATATTGTGACAGGGTTTGCTGAGTGTACTGGCAGGGCCTGAGCTGGCTCAAGGGCTCACCCCACTGGGGGCGTGCAAGGGCTGGAGCCAGGCGTGGACACCACCTGGAGGGTGGGGCATGAGAGGAGGTTATCCCTGTGCATAGTGGGGAGGGTGTGGCAGGAAGTAGGGCTGTGCCTAGCTGTCCGTCTCTTTTGGACACAGAACCGCTCCTGACCTCTCTGGGCCACCTGGTCCCTGACTGGGCTGCTTTGCTGTCCCCTGCCTTGATGGGCCTTTCCAACCCCCTCCATTGGCTCAGAGGTTGGGGAGCTGGGATTCAGAGCCTGGCTGGGAGTAGGAGCCCCTGCTCTATTGAGCAGGGGTGGGGTGCGGTATGAGCAGGTGCAGTGGTTTGGGAACCTTGTGTCTGGGCTGGGTTGTCTGTGGCACGGGGCCATCAGGCAGTTGAAGAAGAAGCTGGAGGGGACGTCCCACAGAGGACATGGCTGCCGGTGAAGGAGCTCGGCATGTGCCCTGAACCGGGGCCACTGTCAGAGGTTGTGGAGGAAGCTCTAAGAACCAGGCTTGGGGATGCCACACAGCTCTGGGTAGAGGAGGAGGTATCTAAAGGGCCACGGTGGGGGGCAGTGCAGTGGGCGCCGCTGTACGGAGTACCTTGGGTCATCAGGGGTCAGGGTGTCAGGGGTGGGGACAACAGAGGTCCCATCCCCCCACCTCTACTCCTCACTCTCATAACCAAGCTCCCTGGGCATGGGGGAGTGCTCCCCGGGCCCTGGGTTTCAATGCTTAGAACCCCGCCGAGCACAGAGTAGGTGCTGGGCAGCCCTTACTGAGAGGGGAGTGTGGTGTGGTCTGTGAGGGCCTAATCTGACCCACCATCCCAGGACACAAAAACCTGTCCTAGTTTTCTAGCCAGGCCATGAGGAGGAAGTCATTATCTACAAGAGCAACACCCTCTCTCTCCGCCATCACTGGGCATGAACAGAGAAGGCAATTGGTCAGCTCCAGTGGCCCCTTCTTCTGGTCTCGTCTGGCAAAGAAATGGAGAACTCTTAGGTTACATGGCCAAGAGTTATCAGCTGGTGGGTGGGAAGGTCAACTCAGACAGGATGGGCCCATGTTCAGCACCACTTTTACTTTAGCTCCTCAGTGCTCAGAGTTACAGGACCAGTAAGGTCTTTGAACCAAGGCTCCCGCTATCCTTCTGCCTCATAGTGCAGTCTTGGATGCACCTCAGTTTCTGGAGCTGCATATCCTCTTTACAAAGAAAAGAACCAAGTCAGGGGTGTCCTCAACTCCTGCCATGCAACAGTCACGGGTGGCTCATTCATGACCATATGGGAAGGGCTTGGTTCTCTCCCAGCACTGGTGTTTGGGAAGGTTCCAGAAGTTTGGGGCAAGGCATCTTATGAGATGCTGATGTTGCTTGCCACCCTTGGGCCGGGCAGGCACTGAGAAACCAGTGTAAGTACAAACTCCATTCAGCGGCAAGATTTCACCAGTCTGCCACCCTAGGATATTCCCCCACCCCACGAAAAGTGGTGCCTCAAGTGACAACTTTATATTCAAGGTGACATGGGGGAAAGTAACATGGTTTCCAGGTGGTGAGTCTGTCTGGGGTAGCTGCTAAAGTGTGCCTGCCGCTGCCTGCTTCTCCTTCTGGTCCAGCCAACCATTCTCTGGGAGCCCTGCCTGAATTAGGAGTGACCCTTAATACTGCTTGGCCTGTCTGTGTTCCGCCAAAGAGTTACTTGGACCTTTTTTATTTTCTGGAAGTTGCATCCCCGGAAGAGCCTCAGACTCACAACCCCCGTTCTTCAAGTTCCACTCTCCTAGTTCCACCTCCTCCAGGAAGCCCTCCTAGATGTCCCAGAGACTCCAACACCTCCTCTCTGAGTCCTTGGAGCTCAGACAGACAGGGCGGGGGATCATGTCTTGTGTGAGAGTAGACAGTAACAGTTGTCTCGAATAGGCTGCCCACACCTGGAGACCGGTGATCATTTATCTCTAGACCACCCTCCCTCCCTCCCGCCCCAATCTCTAGCAGAGGTCAGGATGCAGACCAGGCCTTGGCTATGTCTGTGGAGGGAATGAACATGGAATGAATTGGTGGGGAGAAAGGAAACCCCGTGGAGATTCACGAGGCAGCTCTTGGGGGCAAATAAGAAACCAGCGACGACGACGATGGCAGTGTTGGTGATTGTGACACTATGGCGATGACAGCCGTGGTGATGATGAGACGATGATGGTCATGGTACTTTCAGCGATGGCGGCGGGGGTGGCGGAGGCGATGGCGGTGCTGCTGCTGATAAAGAGGATGCTGATAGCGATGGTGATGTTGGTAATGATGGTGATGATGGTACTAACAGTGATGGTGATGGTGGCCGCAGTGGTGAGGCGATGTGATGATGGTGATGAAAATGAGGATGAAGATGCTAGAGATGATGCTGGTGATCTTGGCTGCAGTGATGATGATGATGGTCATCTTGGCTGCAGTGATGATGATGATGATGATGGTGGTGATGATGATAAAGATGTTAGAGATGATGATGATGGTGATGATGATGGTGATAAAGATTATAGAGATGATGATGATGAAGATGATGAGGGTGATGATGGTGGTGATCTTGGCTGCGGTGATGATGATGATGATAAAGATGATGAGGGTGATGATAATGGTACTAATAATGATGGTTATGGCACTAATAGTGATGGTGGCGACAGTGGTAATGTGATGATGATGGTGATGATAAAGATGCTAGAGATGATGCTGGTGATCTTGGCTGCAGTGATGATGATGATGATGATGAAGATGATGAGGGTGATGATGGTAATGGTAGTAATGATGGTCATGGTACTAATGGTGATGGTGATGGTGGCGACAATGGTGACGTGATGATGATGATAAAGATGCTAGAGATGATGCTGGTGATCTTGGCTGCAGTGTTGATGATGAAGGTGATGATAAAGATGATGATGATGATGATGATGAGGGTGATGATGGTCATGGTACTAATGGTGATGGTGGCGACAGTGGTGATGTGATGATGATGATGACGATAAAGCTGGTAGAGATGATGATGGTGAAGATGGTGGTGGTGGAGAAGACAGTGCTGGTGATGATGATTGTGGTGGGGGCCATGATGGTGACAACAATGATGAAGACAATGACAACGAGAGGGCAAGCTTTCCTCGGCTGGCTGACTGCAGGGCACTGTTCCAACGGTCTTCCCTCAGCTCGGCCCTTCCTTGGGGGTCTGTTCTTTTCAAGTCCCACCCTGACCCTGTCTAGCAGGGTTCTGACCCTCCCTTGTCACAGACAAGGAAGTGGAGGCCCAGGGCAATGAGGGAGCAGGTGGACGCTGACGTCTTGCTTTCTTTGGATTGTGCGTGTAGCGTCAGACTTCTCAGCCCCGCTTGTCCTGGGAAGTCCTGGCTGGAGGTGGCTGTCAATGGCTGGGGCAGAACAAAGTCCAGGAAAACAACTTCCCACAAACCATCAGAAAAGAGAAGTGGCGGCTGGGGACCCTCCTGAGGGGCTTGTTCCAGTCACTTGGCAGTGCCTGCTGTGCTAGATGGGGTGGGGGCATCCCAGCACTGCTATCCTGGGTGAAGATCCCTCCCTCCACCCCCGTGTGGGGTGACAGCAGCTCTGAGTGGGGCGGTGCAACAAGGACCACAAATACATGTCGAGTGGCGGAGATGTCCGTTAAACAGAAGCCTGCATTTGTGACAAAGGCAAATGCTCCCTGCATCCCTGGCTATTTTATTAAAACCGTATGTCAAACACATGTATGGAAGGTGACCCACCCATTCATCAAACCCACCTCTGGGTATACCAGAAGGTGTGGGGGCATGGGGTGGAGGCCGGGGGGCTAAGGAGTAGCTCAGGTATGTATAGGAGACAGAGGCCAGGGTGTGAAATCCAGGTATCTTCCTGGAGGAGGTGGCATCAGAGTGTGAGGGCAGCCTGGGATTTTATTCCCACAGTCTCTGTTGACATTACCTTCTCTTGGGAAACGGAAAGCCGGATGTGATGTGGGAAGAAGTGGAGAGGAGAGGGGGATGGGCGTCTGGCTGAACATGTCAGGCACAGCGTCCCTGGGCCCTCCAGCGGCAGCCACAGGCCCAGGGACTCTGGGGTGTGTGGGGAGTGAAGTGCACACTGGGCAGGGGGAGGTGGGGGTGGGTTCCTGTAGCGCCAAGCTTTGGCTCAGTTCACCTTCTCCCCCCCCCCCCCCGGGGAGCCTAATGCTCCCTGCCTGCCAGCAGACACCCCAGTCCTGCAGACACAACATTGCAGACGGGGCGAGGGGTGGGGGAGCGTTTGGCATCTCACAGAAGTGGGGGATAGATTTTCTGCTCCCAGAGAGGCCCCCACGTGGACTCCCCCTACACTCATTCTGACAGACTCCTGGGAAGGCCTGGGGGAGGCTGAGGGGGTGGTCTATCCAGCTGGCTCTGGTCAAGCCTCTGAGGTGAAGTCCACGCTGGTGGGGGGTGGTCTGTCCCATGATTTCTCAGACCAGCTGGCTCCCATCTGTCCTCAGTTTCCCCTGCCCCCATCACTTTCCTTTCATCTCAGTGCAGAAGTCAGGCGGTCCCAGGGCCTCCCCTGGGCTCCCGTTCCTTGGGTGGGGACCCTCTGAGCAGCAGCAGAATGAGTTTGGCTCGAGGAGGGTCACGGTGTCTCATGCTACCAGCAGTCCCAGGGGACTGACCACCATTGCCAATGGCCATTCTGACAAAAGGTGATTCAGTACAGGTTGGACTGGGTCCCAAATTTGCTCACACAAGGACCTCTATTTATAGTGTCTCCCCCTTTCTCTCTGGGGTCAGTCAGCCCTCCGTAGACTTTCAAGAGTTTATAACTCTACTATTAAATTTAAAGTTGGCTTCAGTTTTAATTCAGAGTGAAAACTGTATACTGTTGTGGGGGATCGCAGGAATGCGTTTTTACGGTGCCTGCCAACAAGTGCGTTTGTGGTGCCCCTCTCTGGTAGAGGGGCTAGTGTCTGCCTGGGAACCCCCAGACCCTCCTGGAAACCTTCTCACTAAGGCGCTGACCACTCCTGTGACAACAGGTGGGGGCTGTGGGGGGGGGGGCCCACTTTGCAAGCGGAAGCTGGTAGCTGTGAGCCATCCAGGAGGTCTGCTGGCCTGGCGTGGTCCCGTCTGTCAGTCTGAGTGGCTCACCAGGGCTTTCCCCCAGGACTTCTGGGTGCTGCAGCCTGGAGGAGCAGAGGGTCACTGCAGGGGGGGAGGGCAATTGTGTTGTGTGTGTGTGTGTGGGGGGGGATGGAGAGACACAGCAGCTTTCTGCATGGCCCTAGTTGTACCCAGATCTCTAGGATTCTCTGGGATCCCATTGCTCTATGTGGAAGATGATGTCTCTCACCACTCCTTGATGCAGGGCTATGAGTGCAGGGTAGGGACCCTGGGGCTAGTGTGTTCATGTCAGGAAATGACTCAAGTTCAAACCCTTTGGGTGGTATCCCTCCCCTCCCTCCTGGTCTCCCTCCATCCTGGTCTCCCTCCCTCCTGGTCTCCCTCCTTCCCTACTTCTTGGCTCTGCCATCATCACCAACACTCTGCTTGTCCTGAGTGATGGCCCCCACCTGAGCTGCACTGGCCTCTCCGCCCTGGGAGACAGGCTTCCCAACCTCTTCAGCTGCTGTGACCTGGGCTGGCCAGCAGGAGGCAAAGGTGTCCACACGAGGCTGGTGCCTCAATCTCTGGGCACCAAGATCAAGTCTTCTTGAAGGATCACAGAACTGGTGGCTGAAGACCTCGGAAACATGCCTGCTCACAGTGTGGGCAGCCAGCCCACTGAGATCCAGGTGTGGGCAAGGCTACGCTCCCTCTGCGGCTGAGAGCAAGCCTCTTTCTTGGTCTCTCCCTGCGTCATGGGGCCCAAGTATTCCTTGGCTTGTGGCCGCATCCCTCCGGCTTCACATGGCCCCTGCCCTGCGACCCATTGTCCACAGCCCCCTGCTCCATTCTCTCATAGAACGAGTGCCATCAGATGACTCCAGCTCATGGAGACCCTGTGAGGCACAGTGTGGAACTGTGCTCCATCATTTTTGCCAAAGGCGATTGGCATTAATCACTGGGGTGGGGTGTGTGTGTGGGCTGTCCAGGGAGACCCCATCTCAACATCCCTTCCTTCATTGCATCTGCAAAGACTCTTTCCAAATGAAGTGCCATCCCGAGGTTCCCGGTGGACATGTGTTTTCAGGGGGACACCACTTACCCTCTTAGATCGGCTGTCCTGCCTCACCCAGAAGCCCCTCCCTGCCCTTGGCCCGGGCCGCGCTTCTGGGAGGGGTCCCGTAGCCACCAGGCTGCGGTCCCTGCTGCAGCGGCAGGAGGCCACCAGGTGCCTGGCCCTGGGCGGACGGTAGGTGGCGATCTCGCCCCGTCTTCCCGCCGCCGCTCCCGCGCGCCTGCGGCTGCCTCCCCGGCACCTCCGCGCAAGCTGGGCACATCTGGAAATGTTTGATTTGATATAGTGTCGTTTTACATTGCTGAAATGAGCGTAAGCGGTTTTTTAACCCACCAAGTGAGAAATGTGATCTGGGTTTTACTACCGACCCTTTAAATAAAAAACAGATCGCTTATTAAACCATTATCTATCAAGGATGTGGGGGTGGGGCGGGGGCCGAGAAACCGGTACAGAGGGAGCCGGACTCCCCACCAGTCTCCCTTCGCGACCCCTCGCCCCCCCCCGCTGGACAGCGAACAGGGATCACAAGCCACTATGCTCCCCCCCACCCCCCACCCCCACTCCAGGAGTCGGGGAGTGGAGTGGGCCCCCAGCCTGGCCCTTCAGGCCTGTGGCTGGCTCGGGTGGGGGGTTATTCTGATTGGAGCATGGAGTCTGGTCATTTGCGCATGGCCTGTCCGGAGACAGGATCCCGACATTAGCCCCGCGGGGGAGGCAGGTATGCAGTGGGCAGCGGGCCATGTCAGTCATTGCTTGTCCCCGGGGCCCAGGGGTCCCCAGAGGCACAGGATGGAGGGTGGCCTGGCCCTGCCCACGCTTAGACTCTGTGGCCAGGCGCAGAGCCCTCTGCTCAGGCGCTCCTCTATCCAGCATGCCCTTCCCAGCATGGCAGCAGGCAAGAAGGAGGCAAGGAATTAGGACCCCCTAGCTGGACCCCAGCTCACTGGCCATCCCCAGCTCAGCCGCCATGGCTTCCAGGGAGGTGAGGGGCTTCAGGTAGGCCCAGCCAGGTTCTTGCTACAAGGTGACTCAGGCTCAGGGGCTCTCCCAGGGGTAGGGGCTGAGGAAGCCAAGTTCTTCCTTCATGTGTGAGCCTGATGTGGTGGTCTGATGTCCTGGGCCCTTCCCAGGCTGTGGACAGAGACCGGCCTCTAGGCATCTTCCTTGCCCGAGATTCCTGGATGGCCTGCGCCCGCCTCCACACCTGGTCCTCACCCGTGGATGCTCCACGGCACAGATGGTTCCCCTCGTGTTCTTGTCTGTTTCCAGGGGTCCCGGTGTTCCCCGTGGCATGTGGTTATGGTGTCTGCATGTGAGCCTCACCCCGGTATGTTTTGGTCCATGATGCTCAGTCTGGATCCCTGAACATGTCCTCAGTGAGGGCCAGCTGGACTATTACACCCAGACGCACCCCAGGATGTCCTGCTGGGGGAGGGGCTCCCCCCACAGAGGTCCTTCTCAAAAGCCCCCAACTCCCAGTCCCCATGACTCTGGGCCATTTTCCAACCTGGAACCAAGGGGTCGGTTTCAGGAGACCTGGGGAGGGGACTGAGTCAGGGCCAGCGCTTTGGCGACATCCAGTGGGATACCTGGTTGGTGGGAAGGACTCAGGGGACACTGCTATCTTCAGGGTGGGCGAGCGCTTGGCAGGAGCAGGTGGTAGCTGGATGGTTTTATGTCAGCTAGACACTCCTGACTAGGGGTGGAGGCAAACTCCCACCTTGAGGGTGTGGTCTTGTGTATGAGAGGGAGGGACTCTGGGAACAGCCTCTCTCGCTGCCACTGAGCCTTCCCGCTCTCAGGGGACATCTGTGCCGGCCTCCTGGGAAGGGGGGGGGGCATGGAGCCACCTGACCCTGAGAGCTGCCACTGGATGCCCTGCCATGCTTTCACCAACCCTGGATCCATGTGGCTCTGCACCCCTGGCCAGCGGTCTCCCTGCTTCCTGTTCCCCTTGCTTGTTGTCAGCAGACCCGGGGGGGGGGGTACCTTCTACGAATTGAGGTGAGCCCTCGCCACACAGCAGGGAGGTGTCATGATTGAGTGGTGTCCCTCGAGGGGAAGTTGGAATCCGGACCCCTGAACCTGTGGGTAAGACACAGAGACACACAGAAGGAAGGTGGCCCTATGGAGATGGAGGCAGAGTTTGGAGTGATGCCGCCACAAGTCAAGGAAAGCCAGGAAGCACCAGGAGCTGGGAGAGGCAAGGAACGGCCTCTCCCCCAGAGGCCCCCAGCAACAGTTGAGACCCTGAGTTCAGATGCTTAGTTTCTCAGTCCTGTCCCCATCAGCTCCCTTCTCTGGGGGTTTGTCTCTGGGTGTTGCCGAAGGCAGCTGAGTCCTGCCACTTGTCCTGGGGGTCACTGGGCTCTTTGAGTGACACAGGTCACCTCCCATCCCCATTGTCCATGGAAGTCTAAAGCCACCCTGTGTAGGTAGAGAGGGGAACCGTGACTCCTGGCCCCGCACGTTGATTGGCTGTCCTCTCCCTCTACGCCCTGCTTCCTATCGAGGATTGGCTGAAAGCAGATTTTT